>NW_022900916.1:6520649-6616245 GCF_012274545.1 Fukomys damarensis
CGTCTTCATGGAGGGCTCGGAGACCTCACATGCTTCAGACGATACAATTATTTAAATATCAGCATGCGCTCCTCAAAAAATTAAATAAATCTAAACATTAAAAACCTAAGAATTTTGTAATCATCTAAGAAAAGAGAAAGTAAAAAGTGAATTTTTAAATAAATGCCTTAAAAGTTGCTCTTCTTATCAACTACAGCTGCCTCGCATTATGTAGCTCCCCACATTTTTATTTGAACCATGATTTAGAGCAATAGGACACGACTGTGAGCTGAAATTCATTTTTAGGCTGAACTTCATATTACCAGCGCATCAATATTCAGGACTGCATTCTAGATTGCTTCATTATGTGAGAGAAATATTTTCCTCTATATTACTCTATGTTGAAGCTGGTTTGGACTTTAAATGTGACTGTATGATACTAATTGGAGCAGTTACCCTGCCTCTGCCCCACCCTTCCCCCCCCAACTTCAATTTAAGGGAAATGATACTAAGTTGTTTTCCAATGTGGCTTATGTTTTATCATGCTTCAGATTTTCGTTTGAACTGTTCTTCTGTGAAACGTGGATGCTATAGGAAAGATTTGGGAATCTAACCACGTAAAATGTATTAGGCTCAAACCAGATGGAGATGGCGATATTTTTCAATTGTAGCATTGCTAGATCTAATCTGATAATATTCAAAGATCCTAAAGCCATTCCTAACATTTAGTTTTACAAATATGGAAAAAAAACTAAAAGAACAACGGAAAACATGAAGCAGTGTTCTAAACGACTAAGAGTCCCCTGTTATTGATCTGGAAAATTAGCTGCATGATGGTATCCCTCAGGTTCAAGACAAACTGTGAAACCAGGACCTTCTTGGTTGCTGAGTGATAATGTGAGGACTCTTTGGGAAAGTCAAGTCACTGTTTTGTACACTGATGAAGTAATTAACTGGTATCACCAGTCACTTATTGTATTTATTCCAAGAGTCAAACAAGATGCACAAAAAACAAAAAGCTAGAAGATTATGAGCTGGACATGGTGGCACAGGCCTGTGACCTTTTACCCCAGGAGGCTGAAGCAGGAGGATTGCAAACCACAGCCCTGCCTGGGCAGTGTAGCAACCCAGCAAGATACTGTCTCAAAATAAAAGATAAAAAAAGACTGAGAATGTAGCTCAATGCAAAGGCCCAGGATTCGGTACTCGGTACCCGAACATATTGCTTTTTGAGCTAAAAAAATTAAGTATGAATGTTGCTATCCAAATGATTTTTTAATTTTAATATTACCTTCAATATAACTTTTGAATTGTTGTATTAAAGTCTAGAATATAAATATTTAAAGATAATGACAAAATTCTTCTTAAGAGGGGGAACTAGCTGTCAGGTGGCCAGTAAAGTCCATGACTAACCAAAGGACTGGGCTGTGGCCTGTGTCTCGCTTAACTTTTCGTCCCTGTCATTCAGAACAGTACCAGACGCATATGTACTACTCACTAACCAGCTGTAGAATTAATTTTATAAATTACGGAGAAACATTTTTAACAAGTCCAGTGGAGGTCTAGAATGGGACAGTTGAGACAACTGACTCGTGCAAGGTTAAGGTCGAAATACTGCAGCTCTGTCATCATGTTCTTGGTGCTCCAAAACCCAGACATCAGCAGGAGCCAAGTTTAGGTCTCTTGATTCACCACTGGATGAATGTATATATTAAATTACTAACAGTGCCATAAGAGCTCTCAGAGTTAGCGCTTTGTAAAAATGGTAAATTGTTAAGTACCTGCCATACTTTTCAGAAAATTTAGTTATTCTTTCTTCATAAGTTACTCTTTCTGCTCTTCTGACTTTTTCCTTTGAGCATTTCAAGATACTTGGTTACATACAAAATGTGAGGAATGGCTCGGCTTGTGGAGTGCGTCTCCTCTGTGGACTCAGGGCCACGTGGTCTCCGAGTCTCGTGATACCTTGTGATCCCTGCGAGAGTGTCAGTAGGGAACGGTGCAGAAGGGGACACTCAGTCATGACCTGCGCTGTATCTCAGGGTGACCCAGGCCCTGGAACTGCCTCGCAGGACAGGTCACCAGCCAGAGACGCCCTTCGGAGCTGTCCCCCACTCTGCCCCTCCAAGAAGCCCACCTGCTCAAGTTACCTTTCCACTCCTTCCCCCAACACGAGCAGTGGACCAAGGACTGGAACGAGGACCCAGAATCCAGACAGGCCCCATGCTGTGGTATAGAATTGCAGATGTCCGGCTCAGCAAACTCCTTTCCCAGCTCCTGCCGCTCCTCCTTTGCAGTGTGACGCATAATGCCTGAAGTGCCCTGTTCATCACTTTCCTGCCAGCTGCGATTCCGGCACCATCCTAGTGACTCCCTTCCCATGCCCTGTCATCACCACCTCATCTAAGCCCACCCTGTCACCGCTTTCCATCTCTGGCCTCTGCCCTGAGCCAGGCCCAGTGGCCCAGAGAGGGAAAATGGTGTCACCCCACAAGGCAAACTCCGCACCCTCTCTTCCTATGCATTACCGCATGGTGCCACTTCTTGCTTGTGTTCCTTTTCTCCTTCGCTTTCCTTTTCGGAGCTGCCCTGTTCACCCTGTCTCTGCATACCCCCATTTTATCCATTTTTCTAGAAGCATCTCAAGTCCAACATCCCTCATGATGCTAACATTGCTTCTCCCACTCAAGCAGGCCCGCAGGGGTGTTTTGCATCGTGTAGTCACGAGGTGGCCTGGGGAAGTCACCTTTGGCTCCTCTTAAATGTGTAAATCCTGCAGTCTCAGTTTAGGCCTATACATATCCTTGGTTTATGGAGTTCTCAAAGAATGTTGGTAGATTCGAGGAAAACGAATGAATATGTTTCATTAGCTAGCACACAGAAAACAGGACAACGTGTAAGTCCAACACACACACACACATACACACACACACACACACACACAACGTATAGTGGAACTTCGGTTCAGGAACTCAGTTCTCTCCGTGATTCTGGTTGCAAACTGAACTGGATGAGAACAGAATGAAATTTCCCCATAAGGTCAGCATGGAATCTGACCACTGAATTTGATTCAGTTCTCATGCAGCTTGGTTAATGACCAGAATCATGGGAAGCATCAAGTTTGTGAACCAAGATAGATAGATAGAGAGATACATAAGATAGACAGACAGACAGACCGAAGAAAAAACTAGCTTGTTTTTCCTTCATATCAAAAAAAAAAAAATCAGGCAGGTTGAAACAATTTCAGGAAATTATTTAAAAGATAAATTGTGCATTTTATATGTATGGCTACTTCCTTGATGACTGCAACGTTTAGTAGAATACATGTAATCCGGAAGCCTGAGATTTACTTATAATTTTGTGTTTGTTACTATGCTATTCCAAGTGTTCACAGGTCATTCTTCATTTTTTCTAGTTTTTTCCTTCGCTTCACTATGAAAGGGATGAGCTACATAAGCCAAATATAAGTAGTTATATGATTATATCATCCTGTGATTGAACTTTATGGCTTAAGCAGGGCTACATCTTCTGATTTTCGGCTACTCTTGCCTAGTGTTATTAAATAGAAGTTCTTAGCTTTTACTTCTCTCAGGGGCTTTCTTACACACACACACACACACACACACACACACACACACAAATAGCTCAAGATCCTTGGACAATTTATCTAAGAAACAAACGCATTAACTTTCCTAATATCATTCATGTTGAATCATTTAACAGAAGTTGTTTTAGATATATGTGAAATCTAGCTTGTGTCCTTTTTATTATATCCCCTTGTGGTAGGGAGTGCATTCAGGCCTCACACATGCTGGGTGAGTGCTCTAACCCTTGTACCTCCAGGAAGCTTGGGTCTTAAATTTCTTTTTAATTTTTGAAAATGCTATTTGGTACTGGGGATCGAACTCGGATCCTTGCACTTTCAAGGCGGGAGGCAGAACCACTGAGCCAAATCCCCAGCCAAGCTTGGGTCTTATTGCCTCCTTCTTACCTAGAAACTCAATGACCAGTGTTTGACCATTGTGGTATTGTGCCTGAAAAGTAAGCATCTCTGAGGCTGTGGTTTAAGATGTGCATTCCTAAGGCTAAAATCTTGAACAAGTAGCTCTAATGAAAGCAGCGTGTGTGATGCAAATTCTTTGTTTTGCTTCATTTGAACATTGAAAGGTGATTATGAATACCCTTTCAAAAACTGATGACAATTCTTGCCTTTTTGTATTAGATCCATAAAACAGATAGTATTTTGAAACTTATTTCCTGAAGAAATATGACAAACAATGGTTAAAAATGTCATCCCCTTCCGAAATTGTTATGACCAAATATATTAACCTTTCCACAAATCAAATTTTTAGTTTTACTAATGGAAAATTAGTTATGATGATAAAACTACACTGTTTTATTTCTGTATCATTACTGACATTTATTATATATTTACCAGATTAAACAATACTTTCAAATGAGACAATCAATTACATATTTTAGGAGCAGAATGAGGTATATTTATTAAAAATTATGTTAAATATTGTTACATCAAAGAACTTCCGATTTCCTTGTTCCAAGTTCTATTTGATGAATAAAATAGCTTCTTCTACGTTATTTTGTTAACCCTAAAAGTTATAATAGATTGCATAGTACATTTTATTAAAATTTAAACAATGCAGTTTGTTGGGTTTTTATATCCGCTATTTGATGTAAGTTTCTTGAATCTGATTTTAGAATATTATTACTTCAGCCTATATCACATTTTTCTCATTTTGAACAAAAACTAAAATTGCTACTTTCATTTATCTGCATTTGTAAATTATAGTTGGAAATTATATAAGATTGTTTGGGTAATAGCTGAAACACTTATCTGGAAAAGTCTCTCTTTAGTCTTGAAAAAACTAATTCCAAAAAGGGAAAAGAAAAAAATGTGAGAGAATGAAAAGATGAAAATAAAGTGTTTGTAGATGGGGAGGGGAGGAGGGGGTGAAGGGACACTTATCTGGAAAAGTCTCTCTTTAGTCTTGAAAAAACTAATTCCTTAATACAAAGCTACCATCTTTATAAGTTCCTTAGAGTATCTTCCTTATGAATTGTTTGCAGAGTTCTTATAATTTGAGTTCAAAAAATTCCAAATGAACTGCAGACTGAATTTAATTTCAAGATAAATACAAAATAAAAGATTTCAAAATGTTCCTTTCCAAATTTTCTATTCACCTGGGACACGCTTTTGTAATAAAAGAGCATCTGTCCTCTATTAATAAAAACTAAAGTATCAAGTTACTAAAATATATGGCAAAATACTGTTAACAAACGAAGGTACAGGTATAGTGTTGGTTTTTAAAATGCAAAATCATTAAGATTATTTGAGATCAGTTCTTATGATACCTTTGTTATTCTCCGATAGCTACATAGGGACTGAGGGACCTCATTGTTTTCCTGGGTGTACACTTTTGTCCATTGCTGCTTGAGTGACCTAAGAGACATCATACAAAAATTCAGTTGTCATCTGAGAGACTCAGTCACTGAAGGATCTGGCGCTGAGTGGACAAGAATAACAATGCAAATGATTCTCTTTCTTGGTTCATGTGATACTGACTTAAGCAATTGTTTTTATAGTGTTAATATAAGATTTTAGCTTCAAAAGCATCAGATTCAACTCCTTTTTTTTCTAACATATTTTATTTCCAGGAAGATAGTTAGGTCCTCTATTCCTGTATTTCTATTTTAGATTTTTCTCCAGTGCTGCAGTGATTCCCCTTATGTAGCAGTATGCATTAAACCACAGTATTTCCCCAGAAGAGGCAAGGAATCATGATCACACTTGCTCTCTTTTTTTGCCTTTCCAGAATTGCAAGTTAGATACAAGGGCTAGCTATCTGATTTTGTTTGCCTTCCAGAAATAAAAGTTGATTAGTTTTCTGTTGAGGGGAATATTTTTTCAACTTAGCCTTTAGAAATTACCCTCTTTGAACACTGAATTAAAATGGCAAGCAGTTTCCCCAGGGAGCAAGTGATTCAGAAACATCTTTTCCCGGGACAGTTCAGGCCTTAGTAAATTGCATCATATTTGGTGGTGTTCTCTGAAATCACCTAGACCATTTGGCATGGGATTCATCATTCAAATGTAAACGATCATCCTGATACAGCATAAATAAGACTTGATAAGTATAAATTATCCAGCTAAACACATTATACAGACAGCAGTGAAAAGGACTGATTCCAGATCTAGAGTATCCAGATGGAAGCCCTGGTAAGGAAATAGTGTTTTCTGCCCCCTTGGTTTTCTCATCCATGCGATGAGAACAGTAGTGGTCTTCACCTCTTGGGTTTGCTGGGAGGTTTGCCATGTTGTGTGATGGGATCGTGGGAAGCCTCCAATCAGTGCTTACACTTACTCCTTGCAGTTTATTAAACGAAGATAGTCTTATTATCAGTGGTCACTGTTGTATTTTTCCAAAAGTCACTTCTAAATTTATCTCTCCAGAAAGGCATGATTTTAATAATTCTATGTACAGTTAATTAGATGTATTTTGACATAGTTACATAAATAACTTATTTTCATTTTAGATAATCTCATTTAACCCCAGCACTGTGGTAGCTGCTTCTTCTAACGATAGAAATGAAGCCATTTGATACAGTTTGCAAAGATTCTGAGTGTCTGGCTAGGGAAAAGTAAGTTTAACTAAATGTTTACGATAACTAAGACTGGTGGATTATATAAAGTGAAAGGACAGTGCATACATTAAATTGGAATCATCACTATTGTTTAACCTTTTGATCTATTTGGAGACTTAATCACAAAAATCTACCATCTAGAAAAAGTGGTCCAAATTAAATTCTGTCCACAAGAGCAACATCTTTGGAGACTAAGTTCCCTGAAATGGAACTACTGAGACTTCCTACAGCCAGGGCTCTCCCATGTCAAACATCTAGGCTGGTGAGACAAGCTTAATGCACAGAAAGAGCTATTATTAGCAGCAACAGGATTCCAAGCCCTTGGCCTGACCTTTATGTTTGAAAGCAAGAGAGTTACACCTTGACTTTTTCCTTCCAGCAAGATCCTGCGTGACCCCAGCAAGCTGCAGGCATTCTATCTAAATGATTTTTGAAATGGAAGACTTTCTGTCACTCACTTTTCCCCATAAGACCTATTAATGAAAGCTTAGTTTTTGTAAACTTCTGGAGAACATGCTTTTATAAAGCCCGCCAACCCAATACTTATGGTATTTGAAGATCAATTCAAGTTGGTTATTTTTTTTTCTTTTTCTTTTTTCCTTCAATTTTAATAAAGCAAATTGAGAAAATGGAGGTTATTTTGTTAGAAAAAAATAATTGGGCACTATTTTGTTTGGACATGGAATAATTACAAGATTTCAAGTGTTTATAGAATGTATAACTCTTTAAAATAATGTATTCAGACTCGTGAATTTATACAAACCTTCCTCGTGGGTTTCACATTCTATTGATTGGTTCATGTAGTAGGCACAGAGAAATTGATTCTCCAGGATGTTGAGAAGCTACGGGCATTGTATTTTTTCAGGTCATATAGGCATTCATTTTGCTTTCTTCCAGGGAGAAAGATGTGGCATTTCTTTTTTTGTTTGTTTGTTTGTTAGTTTGAGACAGGGTCTCACTATGTAGTTGAAACTGATCTGGAACTCACTATGTAGCCCAGGCGGGTCTCGAACTCACAGCAGTCCTCCTGCCTCAGCCTCCCGAGTGCTGGGATTATTACAGGCGTGTGCCACCACGCCCAGCTAGGAGATGTGGCATTTCTAATGCTAAGTGTGTTACCCAGCACGCATGAACACAGAGCCTCATTGTATTGTTGATGTGTACTTTCTCGATCAGTTGGTACCCTGTGTGTTATACTGTTAATCCGTACTGCTTCTCCAAAAGGCGATGGAGACTCAGATTATAAAAGGACAGTGGTATGGCAAGGGTTGAGTTTTCCCGGGCCATGGAGACCTGCCATGGTCGGGCAGTGTCTCTGGCAGACACCCCCTCCCAGAAGCCCTGTGGTCCCGGGTCTGAGATGACCCACCCGAGCTCCCGCTGGGTTAGGCTGATGAAGCTGCACGCCAGCTCTAGCTCTACGTGCATTGCTTCTGTACGGCAGGATTTCTTTCTGCCAGTCCATGGTGACTGGACCGCTGCTAATGTTTTTGTCATTTGAGGAATAGGCCTGGTTCCTGCTCAAGCCTCAGGCCTAGTTCCCATTAACTAACAAGACGGATTAGCTGGTACTCTAATAACAATTGAACTAATGACGATAAATGAGTAAGGCACTCCACCTTTGTCAAATGAAATAAAGAAAACAATGAGAAAATGACCGAAGGAAAGTTTACAAATAATTCATTACAGCGGTATCTTGGGATTTCCTGTTATAAATAAGTCAATACTAGAAAAATCAGAGTTAAAATTTTCTTTTTGCTGGTATTCCTACCATTAGTACCAATGGAGCATTCCGGTGGCTCTAATACTCATAAGCTTTGTGCCTAGAAAAGTTATTTAACTTCTGTTCACCTCAGTTTCCTAGATGCCCAATGAGAATGTTATACTTCAAAGAATTACCACAAGAATTAAACTAAGAGATGTAAAGTTGCAGCTTGCCATTAGCGTGTGCTAAATGAAAATGAAGCATTTTAATTTATGTGTGAAATAGACCAGACTGTTCTTGTTTATGGGAAAGGAGACTGTGGAGGCCTAGTTGACCCAGTAGCCTGAGGTCAGGGACAGCTGGTGTGCAGAAAGCTCCAGTGCACACATGATTCAGGTCCAGGCGATGCCAAGCAAACTGGAAACTCGCCACTTAAATCCACCACAGCGAGCCCCTGAGGCCACTCCATTCCCTCCACATCACCCAGACACACAGAGCCATTTGTAAATGAAAAATACCATTGATTTAATTGAATAGTCATCCCAATTTTTAATGTTTGCAACTCTCCCTGCCTTTCTTCTTTGTTTGTTTGTTTGTTTTGTTTTGTTTTTATTTCTACCCTACCCACTAAACTCTCTTTAATTTCCTCCGTAGGAACAGTTTTCCTATCTTCTATTCCCCTTTAGCCTACTATCACATGTTCTCAGCTCATACTCTGTCAAAAAGTGCCTTATCAAGATGTTTGCCTAATCCTAGACAGTTTCGTACTTAAAAGAAACACTGTTGTCACACACACACACTCACACACACACTCACACACACTCACACACTGTAATCATAAGCTCTCGACTCTTCCTGGAACAAGGAAGAGTGGAATTATGTAAATGGAATCAAGAAAATAACACAAAGAGAAACTCATAATTTGAAAGTGTTTCCATAAGGCTTTGTAAATAGGGGAGGGGTGGAGGGGGTGAAGGGAAGGCAGGAGAATAGGGATAAAATGAGAACCAAGATTTCTCATGTGAAGATACAAGATCCCAATGATGAATGTAACTGCACTGTATACTTTAAAAGTGCCAATAAACTCATTGAAATAAATAAAAGTGTTGCCATTGGACAGGAGTTCCAAATCAGAGCTTAGAACTTCCTTGAGAACTCCTGTGACTCCGTATTCATTACCCCATGCACTACTGTTTGAAGAAGGTGTCCCATTCACAAACTCAGAAGTGATTTTTTTCCTCCTGAGAAATGAGCAATACCTAGGTACACAAAGTCTTAATCTCAAAGGTACGATTTGTTTTTAGGAAGGAATTGTTGAGTCTCCATTTTCCAACTGGAGTAGAACTGGGATTCTAAGGGCCTCTGTTCCCGGAAGCTCTGCGATTAGATGCAAAATCCCAAATGTCACTGTTTCAATGGGCATTCATTCCTTCCATGCATGACCCATACGTTGTATCTACTCTCCAAACTTTCACTGTATATAGTGAGTATTTCTATGTCATGGAATAATGCAGTTCTTTGAAAATGTTTAAATTATCTCATTAAGGTGAAAGATTTATTACAACATGAATGAAGTCATTGCTATATTATTATTTTGCTTTTGCCTTTGTCTTTTGCAGCTTTGCTAGCCTATGCTTTTTCTTAGCTAGTCATTGCATGTATGTCATTAGGATAATCCTTTGGTTTTCTAATTCATGAGCACTTCAACAAGAAGGTAACTTTTACTTATTTAAAATGGGCCTTCAGTGAGTTATTGTTCAAATGCTGTATCATGTAAATTGAACTTAAGGATTTCTGCAAAGAGACATTTCCTATTGCTAAAAAGGCTAAATATATGATCATAAAAACCAATGAAGCCTTAAAAATTCACCTCTTTCCAGGTACATTATACTGAGATATTCTAGACAGCTGAGAAAAAAATTTTTTTTTCCTTCACCAGCTTCCAGGACAGTGGTTCTGAAAGCTGTCTGGGAGTCATTGGCTGTGTTTTCTGGTTTATGTTACTGAGTATATTTCTTGCTCTTATTTCATCCTTTCTGACGCTGAAGAAGAATGGATCCCCTCTCCCACTTTATCCCGATGCCTAAAGAACAAGGCGAATTTGCTTCTTGGCCTTTACTCCTCAAAGCAAATCAGTCCCTAGTTGATGAAAACATCTGACCCCTGAACAAAGGCTGAGGACAGTGCAGACGTCTCCTTGGGAATTCTTCCCGGGAGGGTCAGCAAAGCCCAGACTGGAGACTCTAAGACCTGTCCAGAGAGAGGAGGACTCCCTAGAAATAAAGAAGCTGACGTCCACAGAGATTTCATCAGAGCTCCTGCCGTTCCCCTAGGGCTCCAGGCATAATGTGGGGCTAACTCCTGACCCCCGCGCCTTAGCACATTTGGGGCAATTCAAATCTGAGGCAGCTCCCAGAAGCCTTTATGTGTCCCTGCAGGTGTGACGGAAATATATGCTTGATTTTTTTTTTTTTTTTTGGTACCGGGGATTGAACTCGGGTCCTTACGCTTGCAAGGCAGGACACCGAACCGCTGAGCCAAATGCCTAGCCCTATGCTTCATGTTTCTGATACTCGCCTCGTTTTGTCTGTGGGGCTGTTTGCTGACAGCGTGCGGCTCTTGAATAACATGGGCACCCCGCGCTGAACGGTGCACAGGACGTGAGGGTGCTCGCAGTGCCCACCTCCACCACTTAGCTCCACGGATTAGAAGCGCTCATTAGAGTTCCGGTGCCTCGTCGTTGCCTATATGTGAACAGCCTCGGTGAGTAGGAATCAGAAGGAGGGTGGAGGAGGACGCAGCGGTTTCACATAATTCGCGTTGCCAGAGAAACCATTTCCTTGGTGTCTGGGCATGCACGGAGCAGCTCAGCTGAACTGGAAGCTCGGCACAGCCCTTACTGTGACTTCGGTAAAGAAAATAAACAGAAAGGAGAAAATGCATACAAAGAAAAGCAGACCTGACTATGCAAATGTCCTTTTAATGAAGTTGTTCTGCGGACTGGGCCTGGAACTGCCTTGCTCTCTTCTGAGCTGAGCCATCTGAATATACGTGGTGCGTCTCTCCACGTTGGTTTTTATCTCCCTTTTTATGACTGTCTAGAAGGCCGTGGCTTCACGTACAGCTAGCTGTGTACGGTACGGACGTTTACACACTGCTGCACTTTCTCTTTGTCCCCTTGTCACTCTCTCTCTCTCTCTCTCTCCACCTCACCCCCCAACACACATTACAGAACTGTGTTCTGTTTAACACACGGAAAACTTTCCTCCAAAGGAGAAAGAAAGGGAGTAGGTGGCCGTAACACAGTTTGTTCACCACCGCTGAAAAGAAATGACACGGAAGCACAGGAGAGGACGAACTGAGTTCTAGATTTGCTTATTGAGTGCATGGATCATGTTGGATGAAGGGTTCTTTCTGAATATGAAAATTAGAAGAGCAACCAAGAATCTAGGAGGGAAAACTTTCCAAGGGCACAGCTCCCCGTGAACTTCTCTACACCTCTGGTGACCAAAGTTCACGCTGATTAAATGCACTAGTTTTAATGCTGTGGAAGAAAAGCAGATAGTGGAGTAATGCAAATTTTACCAGTGTCTGTGCCATCTCCACTGTCAGACGATTTGAATCGAGATGTCTCTGCTTCTGGTAGTGCACTGGGCCCTTCCACACGCGTGCCTACAAACACTCCGAGATTGGGACCCTCTCCTACGCATTTTCACAACTCCCAGAACCAGAATAACGTCTGGTACATATGAGTAAAGGAACGGATGATGAAGGAAGCAGCACTTTGGCCTCACAAAATTAATATTCTCCCCGGCATAACTTTATAAATTAGGAGAAAAACAGGAAACAAAATTTAAGGTTTCAAACTGCCACGTCAGAGTAATCACTGGACAAGTTTGCAAATACAGTCTTACATTTTTAAAAAAGCATATCTTTGGAAAAAATAAAATAATTTTCTTTTCTGTCTTTCAGATTGCACTTTTAATGTTTTTCTTTTCTGCTGTAAACTCCTTTCATAAGTTGTTGCGATGCTAAACTCTCTGCGGCACAATTATTACACGTTAGTTCCACCTGCCCTGGGGATGTGGCCTAATTTACATTCCTTTTCAGTGACCTATCTTCTTGAGGTCAACACAGGTAGAAAATCACGGATAGGCTTTAAAGTAGTTGCACTGAAAGTATTTAGATTTTTGTCCTTTGTTGTTGCTTTGTATTTGTCTTAGAAGGATGGCAGATTTAAATTCTTTTTTAAAAAAATGGGTATGGTTTTCTGTGTATTTCCTTCTGCTTTTCTTTTAATTATTTAAACCTTTCTTGCTTTCTATCCGTGAGTTAAACAGATCACACAGGGAGCTATTAAAGATCTCCACTTAATATCATCACCCATCTTTCTGAATGTGTACTTCATCTTTCCCTATGATTGCTGGATTCTAACCTTTCCAGCTAAAATACACCTGCTCTGTGTATCTTAATGCAAGTCTAGTTCTCCAGGTCCCCGTTCAAATGTTCACAAAGCTGATGGCAGTGAGCTTTGTGGTACCTCCCTTCTCAGTTGGCTTAGCTGATGGAAATGGAAAGATACTGGAGCCTTTGCATTGCCCAGGAATCACCTCTTCTGTTAGCTCTTTTCATTATAAGTGCAATAGACAGAGATGCCTATTATAAGCTATTTGTTATACAATCTTATAAATAGCTCTCATCATGTATAAGACAAGTCTAAATTTGTTTGGAAATAGCTTCTGAAGACACCCTGCTGTGGCTTCCTTAGTGTGCCAGGCTGGCGTGCACGGGGGAGGCAGACATTTAAGGGCAGATTATCTCCTCACCCTTCCATCAGCCTGAAAAGGTGAGCATCCCATTGACCTTCAGTGATTCAAGGCAACTGAGAACATAATTCACAGATAACCACCTATGAGCAAGCAATGTTTACCTAGACTATGTCATCTAAGATCTTGTTTTGAATTCTGTTGGGGTTGCCTTGCTTAGATATTTTGCTCAGTCGACATTACCCCATTTTTGTTTCTTCTAACTTTAATTTGACCTGCCATCCAGTACAGGAGAGCTTTAAAACTCTAACATGCAGCGACCTATTTTCTCTGAAGACAAGTATGTACAGGAAAGATAGTAAGCTTAGGACTCCCCATGTTTTAGGCCCCATACTCTATTCAAATGCAATTTGAAATACATTTCAAAGTCAAGTATAGTTTTTGGATTAGCCACCATTTTGGATTATACACACCTCTGCACTCCTTGACTCCAGGTAATTAAGCACTGCTTTTTGATACGGGAAACTGTTTCCTTCAATATCAAACCCCTCTTCTGTCTCACTTTCCCAAGAACTTTAATAAAGTGAACCTGACTGACTGTAATTTCATCTCTTCCTCTTACTCTGGAGGGGTTATGCAAAAGCAATGATGTGTCCTACGAAGCATTTAGGAAAGAGGTCGGAGGAGAAGGTGGGTAGCTAGACAACGGACACCCATAGTCATTTCTCCACTGTGGAGATTTTCCCAGCACAGTACTTCTAAGATCATGTCAGGAAATGTGGCTTTAAGAAAAATGAACAAAATGGGGCTAATCTGGCAAATATAGCAATGGGGACAAAATTATAGAGCAAAAGCAGACTACAGAGATGATCTGAGCCACCCATTCTATTCCTTCTTGCATTTTACAAATGAAAGAATGAAACATCACACAGATGGCACTTTTCAGGTAATAGCACCCCTTCTCCCTGTAACCTGCACTCTTCTGAAACGATTTCCAATACCTCTTCGTTCTCGTCTGAAACCTGGTAGGGGCCCATGAGATCACCCTTAGCTCTAGCAGAAAAAACAGACTGCAATGCGCACCATTTCTGTTGAGTCTAATTCATCTGCACACACAACACCTGATGGAACGGAAGTGCACTCTGCACATGTTCAGCGGACTTATATCATTGACCGTCCATTCTACTACAAAGTCCAATAAGTGTTTAGTATTACTATCGTGTGTGAGGTTACATTCAGAGAATTTATAACAGTTTGCCTACACTTTCAATTGCTCGATTAATTCTCTCCTTAGACCTACACTGTTAAACATTTTAACATATTCCCGCCAATGTGCACCACTGTGGACAGCTTGCACCAGGGGTGGTACAAATGGATCTGATCACTTTGATGGATCTGTTTACTAATAAAATTGAAAAAAACCCTCCTGAGGAGACAGTGACACATGTACCAGGGCTGGTGCAAGCCACTCAGCGGTCAGACGTATGAATTCTGGCTCCACTGTGAATGTGTTAAACTTGTGGTGCAAGCACCTTCTAGATGATGCTAGAAACACTATCCAATTCAGGCTTATGCTCAGATTTCTTTCATGAAAGTTGTCAGTCTGCGCAGCATGCGTGGAGCTCTGAAATTGCACATCGAAGCGGATGTCCTGTCATTTGAAATCATATGGCTATCTGATGGTTTCGTCCTTTCCAGAGAGGCATAAGACTGGCAAGTGGCAGGAAGTTATTCTGTCAGTAGCAATACTCTGTGACTTACGGGCATTTCCCTCTGTCAAGGCTCCAACTCCCATTTTCCTCTGATCTCTGTGGTTAGCTCATTAATATGATGCTGTAAAGCCTCTGGCACCACCCCACAGGATCGAGCTTGGTGTCATTGTGCACAATAATGGACAAGTAAGACTCCAGATTCTTTCAGAGGTTCAACTTGCCTTCTCCGTGTTACATCATAGCTCATTTTCCTATGCATGCGTCAAAAGTCGCATCTCTTGGCAGGTGGCGTTAAGCACCAAGGTTCAATCCAAGTTGCATACTTGGAGAAGGTAATGTAGTTAATTTGATTAATTTGATATCCATTCCCTACTCTGTCTCCACAAACATGGTCTTATGTACTCCTGTGCAAACACTGGAAACTTCCAGGATACTTTCTCCATGCAGGATTGTTCTCGGTCTGCATACGATTTAACGTGAGCTGGAACTCTGATGTTTATGACTGTCCAGCTCTGTAAATTCAGACGACTTACTGATCTTTCTGATGACCTTTGTTGGGTAAGATGTTCATAATCGTACCTCCTGTGAGGGTTAACAGTCACATGCTGATTAACAGAGACAAGCATTCTGTAGCAACGGCTGCTTGGCTTGTTGTCTCCTGATGGAGACTCCCTTCCTGTTGAAGGCTGGACTCACAGTGCTAGATGTTAATAACTGTCAGAGCTCTGTTTGAAGCTTGTTGGCTTCTAGGTTTGTGATTGAAAAGAAGAGTCCTAAAAATACTGTGTTCAGCTGGCTGCTGGATGCAGGGTTGACATAAGAGAAAACCTGTGGTGCAGGGTCAATACTGGAAGTGACGAGTGAGCACAGTGTTTAATCTGTGATCTAGGATATTAGGACCAGGGCAAAAAATCAATACCAAGTTCATGGGTAAATACCAAGAGCCAAGCACAGAGAGATACCAGAAGATACAGCAGAGAGCAGCAGCTGAAGATGAGGAATCAGGAGGAACACCTAAGGTACAAAACATACAAATTCTGCATCTCTTCCAGACCTGTTCCTCATGCAGCCCCTGGAACACTGAGGATGCAGCACCTGATGTGATTTACACTGAGTCTGGCACATCGGGATGCTCATAAACTTGGAAAATAAATGCAAACTCAAGCGATGAGCACAGACGTGTGCGAAGCATGATGGGTGGTCCAGGAAAACAAAGGCGGGGCAGCTGACCTACCCCAGAGGTGTCTGCGGAGATTCACCCGGAGAATAATCTCTCATAAGTGTTGCAGGACTAATAGCAATTTTAGGAAAAGGAACAAAGGCATTCTGGCAGAGACCTGATAGCTTGCATAAATAAAGGCATCGAAATGATAGGATTGAAGTGACAGGGGTTCATCTACCACAGCGGGTGTGAGTGTGGGTGTTTGTGCCTGTGCTCACTTGCAGTCTGGTTGCTGGGGACAGTGTGGAGAAGTCAGAGGAGAGATGAGGCCGTGCTGGCTACAGGGCCAATCGCATGAGATGCCTTGTGTGTTACAGTGAAGATGGGAAGTTTTATTCTGAACGCAAAAGCCGGGCGGGGGCTCAAGGCACTTTAAGGGGAGCCGTGACACAAGCAGAATTTATGCTTTCTAAAGATTAACTTTTTGGCAGTGTCGAGAGTGGACCGAAGAGAGGGAATTAATAGTCTTGTAGGAGATGTGAGTTGTGACAAGTCCTTAAACCATTGTGCCCATAGCAGCGACAGAGAGGAAGAGACAGATTAGAAGGATATTTCCAATAGAAGGAGCTTGATCCACTAACTTCTTGAAGAGTGGAATATTGGCAGTGCTAAAACGGAAAAAGTGTGTGTTCCAGAGGAATTGACAAAGTTGCTGTTGGAGAGTCAGGGTGAATGTGTACATTTTGGGGTGTTGATCCTGGCTCCAGCGATTATCTTACATGAGACAAGGTTCTCTGCTTGCCAGAAGTGAGGAACGCCTGTCTAAGGGGTGGTTGTGAGCATGAGCAGAGACGAGCACACGTACAGGAAATGGCTCGCCACTGTGGACGCACTCAGTGAAGATCAGTTGTTAGTATTATTAAAGATATACTAAAGAAAATATAGGAGGCTCCTATTGAGAGACACTTCATGAAGCGTCCTTTTCTAAACGTGTACTCCCACTAAGCCCCAAATGGGCTGGATGATGCCTAGGATGAAGTGAAATGCTACGTGGAGAACTAGAAGAATGCCTGGCACGCAGTAAAGCTCTGTGTGTTTGTTAGGATGAACAACTAAGCACGTAGCGCATCATTTACTACTCGTCATTCATTCTTGCAAGCTGAGAAGTCAGAAAAGACTGCATTCGATTTGAGAAGTGCGGGCTTAAATATCAGAGAAAATTTTATTGGCTGTCTGAACCTATCATGAAGTCTGCTTTTTGGTGACGCAGCTGTGAAATGGACAGAGGTCATGGTTTCTCTTCAAAAAGCTCTTTTTGCTGGGGACTTAGCTCACTGGTTCTGCCACCTGCCTTGCAAGCAACAGTGTCCTGAGTTCAATCCCCAGTACCAAAAAGAAACAAAAAGCTCTTTTCCATCTGAATTTCAGGAATGGTTTTCAAATATCACAAAAAAGCTCATGAGTGTGGATGTGTTGAGCAAACTTTAGTTGATCGCACAGATTAAGGATAACATTCATGATTGTTAAATAAGAACTCATTTATTAACCTAATCCCTGCCAGTTCCCATCAGTGTGAAATCCACAGAGAACTATTTTAAGCTTCTAGTTTTTCCTTCAGCCTGAGACACTCAAATGCATTTGTTCATCTTGTAAATCTTTAGTGACGTATTATATAGAGAAAGATTAATCTTACAAAGGGAGCAGTCTGTTATGATTTTAACAGATGAAAGGCTAACCTTTACTTACACTTTACCTTAAATGTTTTTCTTCCATTTTACTATCTTAGAAGTACCTATCGGCGGACTGTGTTAAATCTAAGGTGTTTATGTGAGTAAAATCAGGGTAAAATTGTTTTTGCCAAATAGGAATGAAATCTAGGTATGTGAAAACAAGATTATCTCATTAAAGCAATAATAAACACAAAAAGATATTGCAGACCAGATGGAAATTCAAACAGGAAACTCTATAATGGGTTATAACAATGCAAATCACTGACAGTAGGGGTTTTGCACATTTAAATGTAGGTGCTTGTGTCATAAAAAGACACACATAAAATACAATCTGTTAAAACTATTTGTATTTGAATCATAAGGATTTCTAAGTGGAGAAGCAACAATGTTTGAGAACTAATACCTGCCGGTATTATTACTACTTTTAGAATGAGTATTAAGTACAAAGTTTCAAGTTATGTCTGGTAGAACTTAGCAAACTTTTAGAGACAGAGGTTATAATCATAGTTTAAAATCATATTTGGGCAGGTCCAATTGATATTGGTTTAGTCTTTTCTAGCTTATTTGAAGGAATAGTTCTATTGAGAACAAATTCCTCGCAAAGCAACAAATTTTAGGGAATCCTGGCTATATGTTTTTGAACACTGTCTGAAATCATCTTTCTCTTTTCCCTCCCCTTAGTCTCTCATGACCTCCTTTTTCTTTGCTGGTTTATCTTCAGTCTTTAATTTTGATATCTCACTCACTGCCGTCTTCCTTCACTCACGCCTTCCTTCTCCTGGAGTCCCGGACAGGTGGGCAGCACTTGGCAGAGGTGAGCCCAGCTATAACTGGGTGCAGGTGTAAGTTTCAGTGACTATGAGTTTCTCTGATCATTTTACAAGATCCATCCAGACCTAGATGTAAGAATTCAGTGCCGAGGTAGCTACACATGTACTTCTGGATAGGAAGACCATCCCCCATCTCCCCAGGGTGTCACCACCAGGACCTCCCAGGCCTTCCTCACGGCCCACTGCCCCTGGCCTGTCCTGCTCATCTTCTGCTCCCCTTTTACCTTGCAGTGTGTATTCCCATTTAAAATCCCCTTCTCTAAATCTTCAAGAAGAAACACACAAAAAAACCTTCTGAGCTGGCTGTAGTTCTACTACCATCCCCAAACTGTATCCTCTTCCACCAATCTCTTATTTGAAATATACAGTCTGTAATTCGAATACAATTGCCTAATTGTTGTGTGCTCATTAATCACACCTCCCCAAGTGAATAGATTGCATAATAACAGGATTTATTTATTTAGCATAGATACAATTATATTTATGTGCATATATGTATGTAAGCTTTTGTAATTTTTAATCTCTTAAAATGCCTTGAGGGACTGGGGATGTAGCTCAGTGGAAGAGAGCTTGCCTAGCGACTGCAAGGCTCTGGGTTTAATCCCCGGTACTCGATACTCCACCCCCCATAAAGACTTGAAATAAGAGTTTCATATACTTCAGTAAGTAATCTTGATCAGAGCTTTAACTATCTGTATTTGGGATGATCCCTGAGGTATCACTTAGTCCATTTAAACTAGCTTAAACTAGGGAAAGTACATATGTTTCCCCTTATGACTTGTTCCTCTGGTGGGAGGCTGAACTACAAGTGTCAGGTAGCTAAGCTTGTCATCTATATGGGAGAATGAATGGCTGTTCTTGCTGGGTCTGAATTATCTGTTAAAGAAGTAGAAGACTGACATCTGTTAAAAACTAGAAGCAAATCATTGAAGGCATCATTGTCACCATTTCCTTTGGGCAAAGCTGGTTTTCATTCACTCTCAAATGCTTGCTAATGCATCATCAAAGGCAAGTTCCTCCAATAAGCTTTGTTTTCATTGGGGAAAAAAATAATTAGGTTCCAATTTCTTGTCTTTGTCTCTCAGAGATGTTGGTTCACATGACCAAAAGTATTCAGACAAACGCCAGATTTGCAAAGAAATGCAAAGAAAATGAGAATCCGCTTCCTCACATCCCCTGGGGAAAGCCTGTCCTTATCCTCAGGACGCCTAATGAACAAAGCATGAATAGAGGATGGGTGTTTGTGGGACTTCAGATTAATGGATGTGTTGGAAACAGTGGTGAGATAGTAAACTAGCGCTTTCCAGGAGAAGGAAAGAAAGCTCCAGTGTTTGCCAATTTCTGTGGTGTCAACATGCATGAGAGGGTTGATTTCAAGCTACAGAAGTTTTCACATCCAGCTTGCAAACTTCCGGAATATTTAACAGTTGCCACAGGCTCACGTGTCCATCCGAGCTTCTTTCAGCTTACCAGTGCACTGATAATTAATGAGCCAGTCTGAAACGTTTGCTGAGAGCTTTAGGAGCAAGCAGGGCATCTATATTTTATTCTCCCCACTGTCTTTTACTCTCTGTTTACATGAAATAACTCTGACTTCTAAAGAAAAAGGATTGCAAGCACGCGGAAAGGAAAACCAGCTTTCCTTACACACAGTACTCGGCGGGGTCAGGTCTTTCTTGAAGCCAATATCTTGTCTCCTTGTGGAGACGAAGATCTGCCTCTTTTCTGTCTTTGCAGCCCCATACCTGGCACAGAGTATGAGCTGAAATTCATCTAACACATTTTTCATAATGTTTTCTAATTAAGAAATGAATGGTTCTTCCCCCACCACCCCGCTTATCATGACAATTTGTCAAAATCCGACCTCCATCATGGTTCAGTGAATTATTACCGAAAGTATGATACGGTCAGAGCATTTCTCAACACAGCATTTTAACATAAATTTCATAGCTTTTCATCTTTGAGTCCTTGTTCCTAGATTTTCTAGTTAGGCAGGTTTGGATGAGTTAGGTTTCATTTTTTTTATCTATAAAATTGAAAGTCAGATAAACTTGGCTTCTAATATCAGCCCTGGCAAGGAATATTGGCATTACCCAAAAATCTAGTGCTTTAAACCATAGCGACCACATTCTTGACAGATCTGTGGCATGTAATCTTGACAGCAGTTTCATGTGGTCGTGAACACCAATGGTGGTACATTGGAAAGTTCATAGGTTATTTGACAGGGCTATAAACAGAACATATTCATAATTAATTTTGCTTCTCTAGTTTTAAGATGGCCACTGAATATTTAAAAATCGGCATTTTGAATGCCTATACTCCAAATAAATCCTTGGGATGGCAAAAAAATAGGTTTCAAGTAATAAAACGCAAGTTATAAATAATTTTGTAAAATGACATCATGCATGCAGACTTTATGCATTTGTTTTACTGTGTCTTCACATCTGAGAGGCTGACTTGTGATTAATACCTGTGGGAAAGGGCCCCTCGGAGCGCTGGTCCACCGACAGCCTACTGTTTCATCTGGAAGAGTCATATCATCTCCACAGTCAGAGGTATGGGGATGAAAAATGTGTCTGTATCTATTTAGCCCAAGATGATTTAGGCTTCTTGGGTTCCACAGGAGAAATCTGGGAGCTTCACATATTCAATCTCAAAGTAGTTGCCACAAAACCTGTCTCATTAATATTAATCTGTTTCTTTAGCCTTCTTCCTTATATTACAGTTTGTTTCTACAAAGAACACCAGTAGGCATTGTAGGCCAGCCTGGGGGTTGCCTACTTTAAACAATGGTGCCATATTAAAAATCAACATTTTTTTAGTGGATGAATTTAAGGAAAACAAACTTTTACAAAAAAACAGGTTTATCTGTAAGCATGGTCATTGAATGGTAATGTTTTCCTGGGTAATAACTGATAGTTAAGGCAATTCTCAAACTTTATTTTCTGTACTGAATCTTGTGATACTGGTTCCTCCCTGTGATATTTTTTTCTTCCTACCATGGCTATACCATTTTAATCTTTTTTTTTTTTTCCTCTTTACTTAATCTCAAGTTTTTGAAGTTTCTCAGAATCTGATCCTCGCACATGGGAACATTTCCCTATGAACTTCCACTGGTGATTTTTTAAAGTTTTAAAAAGTTTAATGGAGCCAATAAGGAATATGAATTGTATTCTGGGAGACATTAATACCTGCTTTCTCTTACCAAAGAAAATGGTACATATTTTATCAGAATTTGCCAACTGAGATTAAAGGGTATTAAGATTAAGCTTCAGAGCACCAACTAAAACAAAACAGCCAAAAATATTGTTATACAACTTGGAAAGAGGTACTGGAACCAAAGCATAGAATAAATATATGTTCCTCCCCCTCAAAATCCTGTAGGAAGAGGAGTTCTGCTCTCTCGTGAGCAACACCCACATGCGGGATCATCATAGGCAAACATATATCTGTGCCAAGGCTAAAGTAACCTTAATTCAAAGGTAAAGGAAATAATCAGATTTTTATTTCATTATAGAATGCTTTTCTTTCCTGGTCCATTTCCTGTGGTGATGAGTATTGCCAGGTTCCTAAACTTGTCTAAAAGCATGATTCGGCTCCCTTGTCCTATCTGCAGGCTTCCATTTCTGCAGCCCCACTGTACCATGAACCTGGTTTCTATTTCGTTAATGGTGTGCCACTTCTAATTATCAGACTGTGCCCCGTTTTCAGTTTTCAAAGCAGTTTCTAATTCTGGCAGTTGTGTGATGTAAAGAGGTGCTGTGATGGTCATGCAATTAATAATAATGAAACAATACACAGAACTTTATTGGATTCACTTTGTGTGTGTTTGTGCTCTAAAGATAGAAATATTATTAAACTGCCCCCAAGTTAATCCTTCCAATGCTCAAGTTTAAGACAAGTACTACTTTCTGAGGTACTCTCCTTATGGTAAATGTTACCATGTAGACTGCATCGAGGTGACCTGAAAGAGGTCCTGACCTTTGAGAACAGGTCTCTTGAATTTTGATTCAGTATTAGGGAGGTGGATGGCGGGTGGCTATTCTAGTCCTTCATACCCTGTGCCACTGGTGAACTAAACTCATGATCCCAGCAGTCACCTGCAAATTGGCGACTTTCAGTCACCCTCCAGCCCCTGACTGATATAGCTAAGTGCACATGAGACGTTACCACCGGGGTTTCCGTATTCGGTGCAGAATACTGTGTCCAAAGTGGAAATCACCATCTCCTCAGCTCTTCCAGCAGTTTTATAACCCACTCCATCCATCACCCCAGAAATAGTCCTGGTATTCATAATAGAGGATTCTTTCGCACCTCCAAATGCAATCACTAAGCATCAAGGGGCTAAGGAAGAGAAATTCTATTTTTTCTGGAAAGAAGGGAGAAGGGAAATATTTAAGAGCAACATGAATCAGTATAGCAGATTTTTAAATTTTACTTATTGGCAAGCTAATATGTGCCATAATTCTAATTATGTTGCATTTATTAATCACTTAATCTTCATCAAAAAAAGTGAAGAAGGTGCTGACATCATCCCTACTTAATAGTTAAGAAACGTGAGATAATATGCTATTTGGACCATCAGCAAGAGGAAAGGAAATTCTAATTAAGTAAGTGTAGTAGTGTTAGGAACCCATACTTCTGCTATAAAGTTTAACTGTTGTGTGAGTACATTATTTTTCTTGAAAGGTATGATTTAAATCCTAAGGGAAAGTGTATGTTATGTTTGAAGAGAGTTAATCTTGCATTTTACCCTATTCTTCTGCTTACCTTTTTCTTTGATACAATATGTGATTTTCAGAATTATCATTTCAAGTAGCAATCAAGCTTTGGTAAATGAACAGTATATTTCCCCTTGGAATAACCATGTTATTGGGATATTATTTTGCACCAGCAAATGACAGTTGTAGTTTTGGTATCAGGTAGAGAATTCTAACCTGAATTGCACTGGATCACCACTCCATGGGCTTCCTGCTTTCTCTCCTGTATTTATTCTCTTCTAGGGGGAATCTCCCTATTTACTTTGCTTAGAATGTCGAACATTCATCACCAGGAGAGCCCTGGGAAGTCTCAAATACATGATACATCCTGTTTTCTTTTTCTGTTTGTTTGTTTTTTTGTTTTATTGGGATTTTTTGTTGTTTTTTGGTGCTGGGGATCGAACTCGGGACCTTGTGCTTGTGAGACAGGCGGCAGAACCACTGAGCTAAATCCTGGGCCCTGTTTTCTTAAAGACATTTGTTTCTTAAGGAAACTAGCGATATGCAGGAGCGCTACACAGTGCCTTTTTGGATGATTTATAAATTATAAAATTTAATATAGTTGAAGGAAACTCTAATTTTAATATATGGCTAAGAGAAACCTTTAAATTTGACTGTCTGGGAGAATAAAGTATAATTTTTAATTGACATTTTAATAACATATGAGAGCCAGCCCACCTCATGAAAATAAGGTGAAGGAAGTAAGGCAGAGAGAGGGAGTGGAAATAAAGAGCCCTGTTAATTGACCTCAATAATTAAAGAAATTCTAAACACAAATGCAGTTTTTTTCTCTGAACCAGAAAATGATCCCATATCCTGTGTAAGATTGCAAACATCAGTTGAGTATCTCTTAGCTTGCAAAGAGCTAAGAGGATCCTCATCAAAATACGTGAAAACCTAATGTCTTACATGTACCCAAATCTGCATCTGAATTATAAGTATGAGCTGCATCTCAACTCCAAACTTCGGACAAAATCAGAACAGAATCATGCTCCTTTCTAAAGAGCTCAGCCCATGCCACGTGTACCCAGGACCACAGTTTGCCTGGAAACATTGTTCACCATGAAAATGGCAGAGTTCTGTCAAACCAAGCACCTGCTCTCTGAAGGAACACACTAATGAATTCCTCAGAAATAGATATCATTAAGTGAAAATAAGCCAGTCTGCAAATTATATAATTTATAACATCTAATCTTTCCTTCTATAAAATACCAGTGCTAAAAAATAAACTGAAGAAATTAAAGCATTTGTTTTTTTAAATTTTATATGGTACTGGAGATGGAACCCAGGGCCTTCCCACTGAGCCACATCGCCAACCTTTTTAATTATTGTTTTAAAATTTGAGACTTGGGCTTACTAATGTACCCAAACTGGGCTTGAATTAGTGATCCTCCTGCCTCAGCCTCCCAGAATTCTAAAACTGCAGGTGTACATAACTGTCTTTAGCTAAAGATTTGAATTTTTGCAAATCAGTATGTTTTAATGTGATTAACACTAAAATATATTGCATATTTTATGTTATTTTAAAAATAAATATATTTCCATATGAAGTTAATATCTGAATTTAATTCTATTAATTACATATTAATTATATGTAAATATAATATAAAATATATTAAACATATTAAGCTTTATTTCTAATATGTTTATATCAAAATCCTACCTATTTGGCAAACAAAGTGAATATGAGAGAAGTTGGAGTCAGTATAAAGATGTCATAATAATATGCAGGAAAGAGTCAAGATAAGAAATGGTAAACTTAGTATTACTGATATGATGAATTCAATTCAAATCATCCTATTTTTTTATTTCACTATTGGGAACCTATATTGTAATAACTACACATCTTTAGTCATCTCATTAAACAGAAAATTGTCAGTATACATTAATAGGTACATTGATTTGTTCATAGTGGCAGCGTAGAATTGGCTAAAAGTTTTGAATTGTGTTTGACATTTAAATACCTTTAAAAATTTGATGTTCCTTTACTAAAATTTAAATAAATGAGAGTTAGCAGATTGATGTTCTCTTAAACAGCAGGGATTTTCCTAAGGTTTTCAGGGAGTTGAAAAATAAAGAGTGTATTTCTAGGCAGAAAGAAGATAAACAAGCCCCTAAATTCATTGTGATTTGACTCTGAGTTGATTCATAAGTGTAATTTGTGAACTGTCTCCCAAACTGACCATGTTTTACGAGTTGCTTCAAATATCCAAGGCAAGTTTCATAACAATTCAGATCGGCCAGCACAGCCCAAAGAAGAAAATGATTCATCAACAGAGAATCCTTATCTCCATGCTAAGTGGCAAACGTGATTGGAAAAGCACAGTCAAAGCAATCAGACTGGAAACTCTTCCCTCCACCTCATTAGACAGCAAAACAAATACGTTCTTTGCTACCTCACAGGGTCATACATATTCTTTATTGCTTGGCTTTCTCTCAGCAAGAGGAGGAGATTTATTGCAATATACATAAATAAAATGATTTTAGGTCCAAGTGATTTGCTTCATACTTTCTACTTAACTAAAATTAATTCCTTTTTTAGAAAGAATTAATATTCATTTCGTTGTTTCTCTTCTCAAACAAGATATTTATGTTATTCTGTTTCCATGAGGGCTGATTTTCTGAGCTTTATTTAACATAAATTATGTGTACCTTTTCATAATTCGCATATGTTTCTTGGGAATCTAATCTCTTGTGGTCTCAATATAGAGGGTCTTTGGGCATTCAAAGGACAGAAACTTAACGAACAGATGTCAGTGTTACATGTTTGTGTTAGTTATTTTTTTGCCGCTGTGAACAAGTACCTGAGAAGAACAACTTAAAGGAGGAAGATCCATTTTTGATTCATGGTGTCTGTCCGTGGTGGGCTGTTCCATTATGTCTGGGCCGGAGATGAGGCAGCAGACAGGGCTGAGGGAAGCAGCAGAAAGAGCTGCTCACTTCACGGCAGCCAGGAGGAGAAGGGGCAGGACCACGCTGTAGTTCCCTGGAGCACATCCCCATGGCCCCCCTTCAGCTGTGCTGCACCTCCTGCGTTGCCATTCCCTCCCAATAAGGCCATCAAAGCACGATCTAGTCAAGGATTCATCCTCTGACGCATTAGACCCCACACGGTCCCGTCCCCTTCCACAAGCCCCGCCTTTGAACACATACGATTTGGGAGGGGAGAGGGGCATTTCAGATCTAAGCCATATTAGTATTTACTGTTCTCAAAATGAGCAAAAATGAGCCACTGCATGTTAGATGAGTATTTGGATATACACAGCTGAATGAAGTAGGAAAATACAAAGTAAGACTTGAAATAACGAATTTGTAAGATGAATAGGGAATATAGCATCAAAGAAAGATTTTGGTGAGCAAGGTTCTAACTCATTTGATTTTCCTGATGACGCTTTTTAGAAATATGAACACAATTCCCTAGAATTTTACTGTAATACAAAAAACATTCTTGATTTTTTAAAGGAATATTACATTTTTCTGAAACTAAACATAACAGGATTCCTGACGCTCCTCTCCTAGCTTCACAAAGAAACAAGTTTGTGAGGACCGGGGATTCAGCTCAGTGTTTCTGTTGCCTGCCTCACAAGCACCAGGTCCGGAATTCAATCCCGGGTACCAAAAGAAAAAAAAAATGAATTTGTGTACATAAAGAAGATGAAATCCTTTAATAGTCCTGTGAAGAGGAGTGAACAACTGTGGATTTTTTCTCTATAGCCAGAGAAATATAATTATAGTTAGTACATCTCACAGTCTCAAAAACTTCATTCATCATTTAAGGGTGAGAGGACTGGAGAAGGACAAAGCAGATGTCATAAAGAGGAGGTAAATATTACTTTTAAGATCTAAAAAGAGTTCAAAGCTTATAGAATTATCCAGTATGGGAACTGGCAGAGCATTTCAGAAGATATTCTTTTTATTTTTATGGAATGTATAAAAAGACATTTGCTGTTTGAGATGAGTTTGGAGCTTTACCTGTGCTTGTGGCCATTGTGTTTTGCATTTGTATTTTACGTTAGACACCGTGCTAAGTGTAATACGCACATGGCCCCCTGTCATGTTCATAACATGTTTATAGCACTCCTTGGATAAGTACGAATAGCATCTCCACTGTAGAGATACAAAGACTCAGACTTTCAGATCTTTAATCATTGGTCCAAGAGAGAAGAAAAGTAGAGGCGTCACTGAGCTTAAAACCTGGCATTCCGCCTCAAAAGTTTAAAGTATATAGAACATATTTCACACTGCTTCCTGTCAAAGTAAGAGAGCAGGCTGAGTGTCTAGCTAGTGATAAAGTGGAAAAAGTCACAACAGGGACAGACTGCCCTCCAAATAAACAATAGGCTTTATGGATTTAAGAAAGGGCGGACAACGTGGGGGAAAGTCAACTTTGATGCAGAAGATGAGCATCCAGAGCTCTGCCTGAATGAAGAAACAAATGCCAAAAGAGATGAAATACATCAAAAATATTAAGATGAAAAGGAAGAGGATAATAGAAATGGAAGGCAGGAAAGATCCCACTGGCAAATTTTAAAATGAGTCTTTTTAAAGTAGTTGCACTTTTCACTATTAAAAATAACAAATGTTTGAGGTGATATCTATAATTAATTCACCTGATAACAACATTTCACAGCATAAGCCTGTATCAAAATATCACGTGATACCCCACTGATATTTACGTTTTTATATAATTATTGAAATGTAAATTTTACTTCAATTCACAAATAAATAGTAAAAGGTAAAATATAAATACACAATCCAGGGCCGGGGATTTAGTTCAGTGTTTCTGCCGCCTGCCTTGCAAGCACAAGGACCCAAGCTCAATCCCTGGTGCCAAAAAATAAATAAATAAATAAAAATACACAATACACAGGTACATGCTGTGATGATAGCAAGTGTTTAGAAGCACTGGAATTTGAGAACTAGTAGAAGAAAACATAAGGAAAACATCTGAAGCCCTAGACACAAGCAGACTCCTGAGGACTCTACTGGCAGGGAATCCACAAAAGGGGTTTCATCAAGTTTTAAAAAGCTTCTGCAAGCAAAGGAAATGATTCACAGAGCGAAATGATGACCTGCAGAGTAGGAGATGATTTTTGCCAGCTACTCTCCTGACAGGAATAATATTGAAGGTTTACAGAGAATTCAAAAAGCTTAATACCAAAAACCAATAGCCCAATCAATAAAAGGGCAAGTGAACTGAACAAACACTTCTCAAGAGGACAAAATGGCCAATAAGTCTAGGAAAACATGTTGAACTTCTTTAGCCATCAGGCAAATGCAAGTCAAAGCTATAGAGTACAATGTGATTCCATCTCTCTTCAGACAGAATAACTATAACCAAGAACACAAAACACCAAAAATGCTGGCAAAGATGTTGGGGGGAAGCAAGCCTTCTACACTGTTGGTGGGGATAGAACTTTAGACACTAAGCAGGAAATCAGTATGGAGTTTCCTCAAAAAGCTAAGAACAGAAATACCATTCTATGTAGCTCTAGCACTGCTCGGTATATTCTCCAAAGAATTGAAGTCAGAGTAACAGCCAGACTCCTGCATACCCGTGTTTATTGCAAAGCAGTTCACTGCAGCCAAGCCTCAGCTGGAGTTAGCCTCAGTGCCCGTCAGCAGCTGAATGCATACAGAAAATGTGGTTATCAGTCAGCCACAAAGAAGAATGAAATCCTTCAACCTGCCAGAGATTAAAACTGGACTCCTATCTTTCACCATGCACTAAACCAAAATTGAAGTGGATCAAAGATCTAAATATGAAAACAGAAACAATAAACTTGCTGGAAGTTAGGTAGAACTCTTGAAGACAACAGAATAGCAAGACTTTATGAACAAAACCTCAGTAGCACAGAAACTGGCACAGTGAAGCAACAACTGGGATCTCATCCTATTAAAAAGCTTCTGCATGGCAAGAGAAAGCAACAACAGAGTGAACAGACAACCCACAATGTGAGAAAAAATTTTGCTAGCTGTTCCTCAGACAAAGGACTACTATCTAGAATATATAAAGAACTCAAAAAAATATCTGTAATGAGTAGACATTTCTCAAAGAAGTAAAAGCAGCAAATAAACATATGAAAAAATGTTCAACATCACTAGGCATTCAAGAGATGCAGATAAAAACACCACCAAGATTCCACCTCACCACAGAAAGAAATCAACCAATAACAAATGTTGGCAGGGTTGTGGGGAGAAAGGAACCCTTCTTCATTGTTGGTGGGAGTGCAGACTGGTGCAACCACTGCGGAAATCAATATGGAGATACCTCAAACAACTAGGATTAGAGGTCCCACTTGACCCAGCTATTCCCCTGTTGGGTACAAGGATATTGGAGAGATGGACATCAGCAAACTTTGTTATATGCAGGTCCCAGCCTGCCAGGATGGGAGCTGTTTATCTGTAGGACTACTGTGCACTGGAAAAGCCTTGAATGGTGAGAACCCAATCAGGGTGACTTTGATTATGGGGCTGTGAGGTGAGGCTAGGTCTGGATTGGGGGCTCCAGATCAGTTCCATCACTGACTCGACAGGACAAAAACAAATCTAGAAAAGGACTAAAGTACCAGGAACATCACATTACTCAACAGGTGAATGGGTGGTTGTTTCTCTTTCAGATGGAGCACAGAAAGTGTAACTCTTACAAAGAAATCCCATTGATCAGTCTACTTATTGGAAAACTGCCAGTCTCCTTTTTCCCATCAGTGTGCATGGTAATCCAAAGTGCTAGAATTAGAAAAGCCTCTTACTTTTCTGACAGGTGTGTTTTAATTAGATAACCCCAGGAAAGGAGAGCCAAGATTCCTATCATTTAACCTGTGTGAGCTAAGCACGCATTTGTCCTTTGCCTGTGCATGAAAGGAGAAAGGAATTGTGGCACAAACTTGTTGATTCATCCACATGTATAACTCTGTGTATAAAGCAATCACAATTTAAGATTAATACACAACCAAGGATATTAAATATCACCACTGTAGGAGTGTTGGGCTGCATTTAATCATTTCCAGAGTAGGTAAGATGAATAATTTTATTCCGTTGAGCTTATACTTGCTTTGAAGCAGTCTTCATACTTAGAGAGTTAACTTGGAAATAATTGATTGGCTATGTGGTACCGGGAAGGTAAAGAAATATCTTGCTGGATGCAATGAGGAAACTGAAAAGGACTGTGGGAAGCAAGGCGGGGGCGGGGGGCGTACTGGGAATCTCGCCCCTGGTGGCAGCCTGAAGGAACAGCAGACTCCCACGATCACTTGCTTCACTCTGCACTTAGCCCTAAAAACTGTTTGCCAAAACTATTTCTGTGATAAAAGATGATGTATTATCAACATGGTGAGATTTTTTTTCTCCATTAAGCTCTGCTCTTCTTAGCTGATGTGTTTGTTTTGTTGTGCTGCTTTTTTCTGTTTGCGTCCCAAGTTGGTACTTCGCTAACTAGTTAGAAATAAACTCTAGCTCTATCCGGTTACTCCTCTAGGGAAGGATAGCCAGAGGCTAAACTCCTCGAAACCTTGAAATAAGAGTAATATTGAAAAACCTGAGACGTAGCTTGGCGAAAAGACTTAGCGAGTGTGTGAAGGCTGCCTTGGTGCCTGAAGTTCTTCCCTGTGAAAGATAACAAACTTGTTCTGTGTGATATCAGAGGCAGAATGAGAAGGAAGATCGGACGACAATGCGAGCAAGCCGCCAAGGACTGTGGGTGTATGCAACAGTCTGTGCCTGCTCATCAGAAGGGAAAGGCCTGGGAGGGTAGGCTTGGTCATTTGCCCTTCTCTGTGTGTTGATGGCAGTTTAGGAGACTATTCAAAGGGACCGGTGTTTCCGGTGGGAATTACCAAGGAGGGAGCCCCAACACCACTTCTGGAGCACGTACCATGTCCAGACATTGTGTTAGAGGCTTGGAAGGATCCGCCCTTAGGGCTAGGAGATGGGCTCAGGGTAGAGTACTTCCCTAGCATGCACCAAGCCCTGGGTTCCATCCCTAGCACCCCAAAGAGGAGAAAGAAACGATCTCATGTAACAGCCTCTGAGAGCCACTTCCTCCTGTTCACATGCGGAAAAGTGGTTTTGGCATTTACTCCCCGAGTCTCCAAGTTGCAGAGTTGGTAAATGACAAACCTAGAATTTAAATCCAGGTGGGATTGACTCATCCTTTTACACTATTGCTTCCCTTTTATTGCTTCCATTTTTATACTATTGCTTCCAGTCTTAGGGAAGAACTTTTTTATTCAAACGTGCTTTTAGAAGAGAAACTCCCAGAAGGAATCCGTGGTCTCTCCTCGTTGAGCTTAGGAATGGGGCACTCACATTCTCTGTGTGTATGGGTGAATCTCATCCTGCTGACCCAGCCCCTCTGATCCATCACTGAAGAAAAGTTTTAGATTATGTTCCTTGATCAGAAAGGATGGAGACCCTTAACTCTGGGACTCCTTTAATGAGAGAAAGAAGGACTCCAGAGAGAGCTGCTACAGTAGTGTTTGACTGTGTTCAGTATAAAAAGATTACAACTTAAACATTATTTAGCTTTCTTCAGTTGTACCTGTGTGGGTGTATATGATTTGACTAAAAGGGAGTTCATAAGTTCGCTAACACCAAAGTAAAGATGATTTTTGGAGGGCAGAATTTGTGAGGACATCAAAGAAAAAGCCTTATGCTTAAGTGCTTTGTGATTATAGATTTTCCTTTTGATAGCCCTGGGAAATCCTCCTATTACAGCATGGAAAACGAACTCTGGAAAATTGCCAGTGGTCTCGTGGCTTCTCTGATTTAGAACAAAGCTCAGGCCTTTGGCATTTCCCAATCCAGAGCATGCCCAGTTCTTAGCCATAAACATCTGTCCTCAGAAATGTAGCTGCTTTGGTCCCAGCCAGCAGACTCAGGGCAGTGAGACCTTTTTCTAAGTATGTCTGAGGCAGAAGAGGCACAAAACAGCAGTGTCACCACAGGGCTGGTGGTGAGAGAAGATGAAAGATGTGCGCTGATCGGCTGGAATGGCTCAGATGCCAAACTGGAGAGAGAATCACCTCGGAAGTAGCGGAGATCAAACCACCTGTTGATGCTCTGTGGTGGCCTCATGGCCACTTGATTACTTGGGAAAACACATCAAAGACAGGGGAGTCAATCTCATATACCCCCGAGAGAGCTCTCCTTTGCTGTGTTTCCTCCCTAAGCCTTTGAAAGTTTCTGTCTGGCAAGACACACAGGTTGTGTGAAATTGAAAATATTTATAAGCAGGAAGAAAAACTTCCTTTGTGATGCCAATAGAGAAAAATAGTTTCTTGATTATGCTCCAGCTCTGGAACTTTTGTATTCTGAGTGACCCAGAATTACATGTTAACATTGTGCATGATATTCACAGTAATACTTTCTGCAGACATAATGTACATTGTTGTCCAAAGGGAGCAATGATCCGTAAAACAAATAAAGGTCCAACTGCCAACATTGATAGTAGTAAATATTAACTGAGTTTCTCCTCTGTCTCCAGTGCTGTTAGGGGTCTTGTGGATACAGGATGCTTGTGATAGACATCATTCTCCATCCTATTCAGTTGAGGAAAATGAGATTAATGGGGAACCAAGTCCTGGCTCAACTTTCCTCTTTGCAAATGGCAAAGATGAGATGAAGTCCCAGCCCCCTAGCTCTTTAGAGAAGCACTTGCTGTTTGCCTGGGGCAACTGGTATCTCATCAATTCAGATTTTCACTGTGCTTGATGCTCACCAGCTCATGATCTCCACTAAGGCTGATCAGCATCAATACTGGGTAGAATTCCAATGTCTCCAATTGAAGACAGGTACTATAAAATTTGCAAAGCCTCTTTTCTTTTTCATTCAATGAAAAAGTGTTGGTAGCAAAGCTTTTAAAATGTGGGCAAAGGGTCCATTAATCTTATCCACTCCAGTGTGCACTAGTTAGCATAATCATTGAGTAGGGGCTAATTATTTAGGCAACAGCCTCACACTTCATCCATGTGCTATTTAATTCAGTTAGAATATGCGTTCTTTGTTCCAGATTTACTCGATTGCAAAAGATAAATGTGAGCATCACAATTTAATATTTGAAAATGTTAAGGTTTTTAGGAGCTTTGTAGTATGGGAGATAGTCGAGGTAAATATGAAAAATTAGTGACCTGGTTATTGTCTATTCAAACCCTGACTTCTCCCTTTGCGGCTCTTAACACTTAATCAAATCTCAAAGCCTAAAGAAAATGAGATAAGACCAGGTTTATGGAAAACACAGAATCTTTCTTTTCAGACCACTAGCCAGTGCTTTGCTGTGTCCATTCTATTTGACACTCTATTGCTGTGAAATATCACAGTGCACCCCAGGGACACTGCCCAACACTCTAAGACCCTCACCTACAGGTAGCTGTAGATAAGAGGATTTGGAATTGCCCACTTTGTGCTGCATAAATACCACGCACTCCTCGTTTTCATGACCTGCAGGATATACATACACACTGTGTAACTGTTGCTCCCACTTTCATCATATACTAAATACATACTAGCATCTCTTCTTTGAAGATGGTGTTGGCATGATACCCCTGTAAGAAACCTACAAAACTATTCTCCAACTCCTGTACTACTAATTGTTTGAGAGAGTATTTTAAAAGCAGTTTTAGTTACCCAGCAAAATTTAGAAGGTCAAAAATGTCCCATAATAAGCCCCCATCTCCCCACAGGTACAGCCTCACTCACAGCCAGCCTCCCCCACCACAGCAGGACATCTGTCACAGTGGAGGTCCCCCCAGGCCACGAGGTTATCTCCCAAAGTCCACAGCTCACGTTAGGGCACTGCCTGGCTCTGTGCCTTCTGTGGGTCTGGACTAAACCACCACCGCCTCTTCTAGAGTCATCTCACTCCTGCAAAATCCTCAGCGTCCTGCCTGCCTCTCCTCCTTCCCTCTGACCACCGGCAACTTCTGTGTTTTTTGCTGCCTCCATAGTTTTGTCTGTCATTGGTTTTTAGTTACCCCACACTATTCCCCACGAGTTTTCTACATGAAATCTACCCTTTTGATTAAGCTTCTCTTTGTCTAGTTGCTAAGATATTACTTTTTTTCACCACCTCCTAACCAAGCTGTTCTACACCAATCATTGATTTTGTTCCCTTCAAAAAGCAAGGTGAAAGCTCGCCTATTTCAGGAAGCCTGTTTTAACTCGTCTGAGCTGAACAGCCAAGCATCATTTTCCATTCCTCCAGTAACTTAGGTATTTGCCATCATTCATTCTCTCACGAGTACGTGTGAAGCATCTACTGTACTACTCAGGAAGCCTTTTTAACTCGTCTGAGCTGAACAGCCAAGCATCGTTTTCCATTCCTGCAGTAACTTAGGTATTTGCCATCATTCATTCTCTCACGAGTACGTGTGAAGCATCTACTGTACTGTGCGCATCTTCAGTAAACTCTGAAAATGCAACCGAATTTGAGATGTGCAGAGTCCTTGCATGCAGAGCTCACAAATCATGGAGAATCTTATGAAGTCCAGAGTCAATGTTAATAAGGAAAAGTAAACAGAAAGCAGAGAGGAGGTGGGCAAGCACCTCAGAATGGCACCTGACCCGGATGAGGCCGCCAGACAGGTCTTCTCAGATAAGATGAAGTCTACACAGGGTCCTGAGAAGGAACCAAGGTTAGTTGGCTGGAAGATATTTTCAGGCAGAGAGAATAGCATGCTTAAAGTCTCAGAGGTAAGGACTAAGAATCCCTGAAAATGGATACGATGGAGAATATGAGCTCAGGAATTAAGAGAGATGCGGTAAAGTCTTGTCAGGACCATCACAAAGAGCCTTGAAAACAGCGAGGAAGTGTGGCAGAGCAGTTCAATGGTGCGTGTTTGTGTGCACTGTTGTTTTACTGGCCTGTGAGCCCGGGCTTTGGATCTGGGAGGAATTCAGAGGCTGTTTCTCTCTGTCTTCTCTGCTTACAAGGTTAAGTGCTCCTACTTAGGGAGATCACTTGGTAAATATCTCTGGCCGACCTGTGAACAATCCCTAAAGTCTGCACCCCCTTCTCTGCTCTCCTGAGGGATTAATAGTAATATTTTTAAAAGTCAGTGAAATGATAGGACTTCCCTAGGGACAGAATTTAATCCTAAATCATCAGTAAGGAACAAAGCCTGGATAATCCCTTCGTTCGGTATCTTTCGTTTGTGGGCTCTGATACCCCAAGGTGAATACAGTTCACCCCGTGTCTTACTAAGAGTTTTTAGCAGAAAGATGTCTTTGTCTGAAACAGAGATTTAAAAAAAAAAAATCTGTGGGTGGCAGCACATCGCTGAGCTAGTGTCTCCAGTCTTCTAACCCTCACACACATTCTTCCTTGCTAGAGTTATCATAAGACTTGGGGAGGGTGCAGTGGCCAGAAAACAATGGGAATTTGCCAAAAATTAGCAGCCTTCAGTCTTCCCTGGTGTAAAATATCATGGAATCTCATGTGCTGTTCTGCAACTTATAGGTGAGCATCACGCCTTCTTCATGGTTGCCAAATCAGGAACAGTGTGGTTCCTAACACACTTACTAAGGGTGACTTGGGATGACTTAGGCAGTATGTTTAAACACATAGTAAAATCGCATGTAAAAGCATCAAAAATAAAGAATATAACAAAAACTATAAAATGTAGTACACTCAAATTTGTTATATATTTTGGATATTTTTCCTAAGAAGACAAAAAGTATCTAAAATCAATTTAAAGTTTGTAAGAAAGGAAAAGTTCTTATTCAGTAATTCTTACAAAGCTTCTGAGACTCTGTGATTACAATCTCAGGAGAAATCTGCATATATCTCATGCATGCCTTTTAAATTATTGGAAATATAAACATGGGGTTAAAATTGTCCAAGTAGTTTAAGAGGAATATTCATAATAAAACTCATGCAGGAGCTTCATAGAAGCATAAAAAAGAGCTGAAAACTAGAAATAACCTGATTATAAATGCAAAAGGTGAATGAACACATAACTTCTGGTTCCTTACAAAAAGGAATGAATTCCTAGCAAGTGTTGGGAGCCTGAATGTATTTTTAAAACATGCCTAGCAAAAAGCCAGGTCCAAAAGGCATACATTGTATGATTCCTTATATATGAGATTGTAGAATAGGCAAATCCACTAGGCAGTGACAGAAAGCAGATAAACAGTTGCATAAATGTGGCGTTTGGAGACTGGGGTAACTATAAAGAAATGTGAAATATTTGGAGTGGTGGAATGTTCTAAATCTTGTCTGGAGTATTGATGTGTATATTTTTTTAAACTCATCAAACTTAGAAGATATGAATATATTACTATATTTAAATATTATCTTGATTTAAATATATATATACTTATTGTTTTCTAGTGATATCAGGTTTTATGATTATTATGAGAGAGATGGCTCCTCAGAAAAATATAATTTTTTTTTCTAAAAGGGACCTGTTTAATTTTAATACACTTTAGGATTTTCAGTTTATATTTTGGGATTATTTTATTAAACTGTGGCTTTGATCTGTAAACTAGAATGTTCTGGTTCTGCAATAAGATGGAGAAATCAAAAGATTTATCAAAATGTAATATCCAAATTTTATTAAAGCTTCCAACAGTTGAATGTTGTATTTCAGCTTCAACCTCGAATTCTCTGTAGGATGGGGACCCTTGTTCTATAATTGGGAAAGACCAAAGCCAAAAGAATACCGTGGTTGTAGACATTGTCAGGAGAAACCTTGGATGTCATCAAAGCCATTTTGATATCTTCACTTCTATTTAAAGGGAATACTGAACAATAGCTCTAAAATTTCTATTTTCATAAATCTCTATTAGCAGAGTCTAAGTGCATCACAGGGTCCCCGAGAGCCGTCGTAATGAACTATTGACATCATTGCTTTCTCCTTTATATTCTGTTTTTGAGATACATCTGTCGGTCATAATTTAGAGCTCTAAAATTTGGGCAGCAGCAAATCTTGTAGATCTCATTGTAGCATTTACTTCGATTCACCCTTTTTCTCAGAAATGCATACATTGTGGTTATGAAAAGTCGCTTCCCCTCTCTCTTCAAAGGAATCTGTGCCAAGTCCTGCTCCTTTCTGCCTCCTCACTGATAAAATTATTCCTGTTTCTCCTTGTACATTCTCACACCTCTGCGAACCACAAGGATTAAGTGAATCTAAATGATCCTTTCAGTAAAGATAAAAGTTCAAGAATTCATGAGCCATTCTTCTAAAGTGTATTACTTTTTTCATTTAAAAGCGTTGCAATATTTCAGGCATTGAATCAAAGACCATTTTCTTGGTCTTCACAAAAAGGAAGCCAATTGCTAAATGTGACAGGTCTAAATAAGTGGAAACATAATATTTTGTAAAACTTTGACTCTATTTTTGTAGAATGGAAAGAATTTGTCTTTTCCCATTTCATAATGAAACCAGACAAACACACTCATCAAAGGCTAAATAGATCATTTATATCTTTTTAAATAATATCTGACCTACTGGCCAAAGGCAAAACAACAGGTGAGATCTCATTTTATCATTACATTGGATGATTCTTATAGCTTCTGTAAAATGAGATTGGAAATGAATCCAGATTGAATAAACAGGAGACAAAGCTGCGTGCTCTTTAATGCGCTGAATATAATGAATACATTATTTTTGTCCATCCTACACTTATTTTACTACATAACTGTAAATTCCTTTTGCAGTTCAGGTGTTCATGGTTTTCCCTTCAGTGGTTATCCAGAGAAGTTGGATGAAATAGCAGCCTTTCCTATTAAATTGTCTATTGACACATCCAACACATATTTATTGGACAATATTCCCACCCTGCCCTCTGCACCAGACACAGTAAACGATGTAGGCGCGGATCTGCTCCTGCCAGGCTGAAAGAGGGCTTCCTCTGTGAGTTCCTAGTCCCATGTGTTTAAAAACAATGCCTAGCACTTCCACATTTTAGGAATTAGCATTTTCACTGAGACATTACAAGTCTTCTAACAACACCTCACACATGAATTTTAAGCTACATTTTCTCCATATATGATTAGATTTAGCTTCTTAAAAAGGAGGCCTTTGGAATCCAAAGGTAGGCATAAAAAGAACGGAAGCTGAAGTGAGTCCCATGGTGCAGTCTGTGTCCCCTCCTACTGGGATGATCAGGCACAGCAGAACTGTGGGTCAGACGGGCTTCCAGAGCTGTTGCAGCTTAGGTGAGAAAACTTGGTCATGCTCAGGGGTTCCCCTGGGGTACATTTTAAATTCCAATGTCCCAGGGCTCAGCTACGAAGGTTCTCACTCACTCAGTACTTAGATGTGAGTATTCCGTTTGTTTGTTTTAACTAAGCACAAGGTAACACAGTTGGACAGAGTGCCAATATTTGAAAGTCATTGATTTACCCAGTCTGCGATATGATATATAAATCCCACCTAGTTCTCACGATAACCAATTTCATTCAAACCTTGTTTGAATCCTGTTGCTGATAGTGGACTGAGTACCTCTCAAAGGGAACTTTTCACTTCCTGCCTCTTCTAATTATTAGAACAGAGTTCTCTTTTCTGAATTAAGATAGGTTTGCTTCCTGTGTGTATGCTTACCTTCTGGAGTAACACAGATTAGAACTAATTTCTCTTCCTTATCGTAACCCTCCATAGGCTATAACTTTAGACAGCTGAGTCTTCAGAAACGTGTACACAATTTAACAATATTTTGAACATCATAAGTTCAGATCAGGTTATGATGGATGCAGTTGGCCATCACATATGTTTCTAGCTGTAAGACTTTGTTCCTCTTTTTCTTTTTTTTTTCTTTTTATTGAGTTTTTTGGCACATTCTAGGTATACAGTACAGTTATATTCATTACTGGGATCTTGTACCTTTACATGACGGGTCTTGGTCCTCATTTTTTCCCCTTGTCCCTGCCCTCCCTTTACGTTCCTCTTTTTCTTTCTCCTCCTTTGAGAAGCTGACAGCTATAACTTTGGGTAGAGACGTCTATGATGAAAAATACATGCAAATATATAGTTGCCTCCCATCAGGCTGATGCAGGGACACAGATTGCACAGCCGGGTTCCCTTGCTAATCCTAGGGTGGGGAGGGCTGGAAAGAAGCTGTATGGAGGGAAAAGTCCAGTCCGTCAGCAGCCAACCAGGAGCAGAACTTGCAAAGGCACTGAGCATCAGAGAGACAGGTGGGGGAGAGGAGATGCAGGGATCAGGTCTAACTCACTCCATCCAGGTTTCTGAGTGGGTTCATTGTAATTTGAAAGCCACATATCATCTTTAATATCTCATGATAGTCTTGGGATGATTCCTAGAGAAGATAGATAAAAACACTCCATCAGTGAATAGGGAAAGGAATCACAGTGAGCAGCTGTGTAAAATAATGCCATTAACAAAACAGACCAACAAACCACACAGAAAAACTTTTGTTGACTTTTTTTTTTAAGAAAAGAATGCAAAGGATTCTTTCAGTGGTGGGGCTTTATCTACAGAGCCAGAACAATGATCGTCATGATATGTTTCCCTCTCAACTATCAATTAAATAATATCATTGAAAAGCAAATTTTGTTGACCCCATGTTATGTGGTAAACTAGGAAATTCATAGCATTCAGCTTAAAAAGACCCATGTGTGCTTCTGTTTAGTGTTCCCAGTGAAAAACTGGGACTGAATCAAGAAAACACTGTATATTTCTGTGGCTAATGCTCAAATACCCTCCAGAGAATTTCACTCGTGTGTGGACATTCAAAACCAGACAAGACAAATTGAAGCGAGTGCAGAGGAACGGAAGTGATAAAATGTTTAGAAAACAAGGTTTGTCAGGAAAGGTGCCCCTAATAGGTTCAAGCTGAAGGAGAAAGAGGAAACCTGAGGGATGCTTGAGAATCACCCGAAATACACTGACACAGAGATCAGTTACTGTCATTAGCAAAGAGGACAAGTCTTGAGGTGACAGCCTAAGCTCTGCCAGAAGTGAATGCTGTGGGATTCAATATTAGCAAAGGCTTAAATGTTTTGTTGCAACATAAGGAAAGTGGGGAGGAAGAATATTCAAAGCAGGTGTTAAGGGACACCACGTGAGAACTTCCTGGACGTGGATATTTAAGGCTGACCTGGGATGGCCAGCCCACAGATACAGCTGCTTTAGAGGTTGCGTTGCTCCTGCTGTATGCAGCCTCATAATGCAGGATGAGAACGTGTTAATATCATTCCTGGCTCTTCCGTGTGATGCGGACACTGCGGTGATAGGTCTTGTGTGGACTCTTGTCTAATGATCTATCTGTTTGCACACGCACAGCTTGCCTCATTCTGAAATTTCTTTGTCTGGCCAAGGTAGGATTTCTCAATAGCCCTGGTTGTATGTGGCACATACATACAGATTATTAACTGACGTCATGGCTACATCTTCAGAGTTTCAAGAATAAAGCACACTCTTCCCCCAGAAAGCCACTGAAAAGCCAAATTTTGTTTGTCCTCCCCTCATTTTATTTTCATTCTATTTTTTGGCTAATCTGTTTGCTTCTTATGATGAAGTGAATATGAACCAGAAATCTTACATGATTTAAATTTTTTCTTTAACAAGTGCCTTATATCCATAGCATTTCTTTTGTGGACCTTAAGTGAAATTATGAAAACCAGTGGACCCCTGGGAGCCTTTATATAGGTTCTGTCTTACATGTGTGTTAGAGATCAAATGACCTGCTTTCTTCCTAATCCTGCCAAAGAAATGTGCTGTGAGCCAAAATTTTCACTGTTTTCTATTTGAGGTTTACCCATCCTAAGTGAGTTTTAATTGAGGGATCATAACTATGACTTCTAAGGTGACATAGGAACTCTGGAAGTCACCATTCTCTTCTTTGATATTTTCCTATGAGAGTTACAGTAATTAATATGCTTTTAAAAACAAAAGATCCAGTTCATGGAATGAAACAAAGAGTGTCCAGCAATGAAGGGTGAAATACACATCCATGCTTATATTTCTTTTCGGTGAACGTTGAGCAATTCAAGGATGATACAATAAATTCCTATTACGCAAACCCTATATGGGGCTCCACCAGCCTAGAAAGATCATCTGGTAGGCAGGTTATGAAAGACAAACTCTTCCATGATGAGAGGACTGGAGCTCTGAAATCTGCCCTTTCCTCTGTACCACTAGGAGAAGCCCTGCTATTCTTATTCAGCATTTCAAATGATCAGTGAGTTTAACCCTCAAAGATCTTCAATGTTTTTTCTTCAAAACAAGAGCCAGGCAATAAGTGGTATTATATCTGCTGTTCGGTTATAAAATTACAGCACATCTTTTTTCCAAAGGGAATAAAATATGTGTGTTCAGCAAATGTACCAGCAAGGACACTATTTGCAACAACCTTAAGCTAAAAGTGAAGTAATCTCATAATGAGAGTTAGGATATGTATTCCTAGTAATCAAAGAGCTGAGGATAGCTGCAATACTGGGGTATCTGGAGATAAGGAAACCCTTTTTGTGCAGGACCCTCTAACCCGTGGAGATTTCAGTACATAGGATCAAAGCTGAGTTCATTTTTTTTAAAAAAGTAGGGAAACAAGGTAGCTAGACAACAATCTAAAGTTTTATCTTTTTTTAACTCCATCTCCCAAAGCCCTTATAAAATTTCTCAAATCTCACCAGTGATGTCTTAATTTAAAGATGCAGTGAGTTTCCTTCTGCCACTTTTTGGCTCCTACTGTACTTGTCTGTTTCTAAAAGCCCTCTTCCTTTGCCCTCCACGGCACTGACTATTCTGGTTCTTATGAAAGAAAGCTGTGCTCATTCCTGTGTTTCTGTTCACTCTTTCCATCCCAGTGTCCTCTGGGGCACTATCGCAGTTACCTCCAATGGGTCCTGCTCGATAGCTGCTGTCTTTACCAAGAGTGGGCCGTCAAGAGTCACTCCCTGCCACAAGGATTCCATGACCGTTCACCTCCTAGGCCTTCAGGACTCAGGTTCTAAGTATTTCACAACTAACTTTTGCCACCTCTCTTCTTCAGGAGTCTTCATTTACCCAGGTGGCCGACATGGATTGTCCATATTTTCTTCCATATATCCCTTGCTGCAATATTGAAATTAGATTCTCTCAGGTGCACCAGTGTCCTGCCCATGTTATGTATTATTGTTCTTATGAGCATCCCCAAGGGATTAAAATGGTTGAAAAGAGTATTAATGTACAATAAATCAAGAGTATTACAGTTTTTAAATTTTTTAATATTTTTTTCTTAATACCATCTGAAGAAGTAAAAGCAACTTTTAAGAGTCTATCAATAAAGAAGAGTTTAAACAAGTCTTTTTCTAGCAAAAAGTTTAAACTTTTTATGTTTACATATCTAAAACATTCAATAGGTTTTTGAGTAGTTTAACCCTAACTTTGATTTCCTGAATCAAAATAGTTGTATCTTAGAAGGTAGAAGTAGTGACTTAGACTAGCATTTAATTATTTTAGAATTAATACTATAATTAGAATTATAATTTAGAATTAATACTATATGCTAATAATTTTAGAATTAATTTTGTGTTAGAAATCAAAGGCCATGCCTGACATCAGTATAAAAGAAATTGTTATAATTTAGGGGACTATTTAAGCATTTGCTTGGTCATTATGCATTTGTCTCTCTCCAACAGCCTGTCCCTTTAAACATTTTTCCCTCTGCACTAAGATGTTCATGTGATTAGGTTGTCTTATGAAAGCTGTGATTCTGAAGTTTCCAATCAGTGTCTCTCACTTTTTTATGAGATATTTTAATGATTCTTTTATATCTTTTGGTACTACAAATTGGACCCAGTGTGAGTGCTTGCTAGGCATGCACTGTACAACTGAGCTACATCCCAAGTCCTTTTTATTTCATTTTGTGGCTGAGCCTCTCTAAACTGCTCCAGCTGGCCTTGAAGTTATGATTCTCCTGCCTCTGCCTCCCAAGCAGCTGGGAATTACAAGCATTTTCACTACACCCAGCTTGATTCTGCCCTACTATCTTCATGGCTGTTTCCTTCTTCCATCTGTCAAGTCTCTGAGTGATTTGCTTCATCTTTGTGACTTCGCCTGTCACCTGTTTTCTGTCATCTTCTACCCAGATCTCCTTCATGTCCATGGAGTGCACATATATAAATATCTGTAGTTATATGGCAACTGTTATTTCCCAGTTACTGGGACAAAATACTCAGTTCTCATAACACAAAGGAGGAGAGATTTATTTTGGCTCATGATTTTCAGGGGATTCGGTCCATGGTAGGGTAGCTCCATTGAAAAACAGCATGGTGGAAAGATCTGGAAGGGAAAGAGGCTCACTTCATGGCAGTCAGGATGCATAGAGAGAGGAGCTGAGGACAACAGTCCACCCTCCCAGGTGACCACCAGGGAGGGACAGTGCATTCAGCCATGGACTCATCAGTGGACTAATCCATTGATTGATACATTTGGTGCCGTCATGATCACTTCCTTTTCAGAAGCTGCTCTACTGAGCACATGACATTTTAGAAGATCGAACCCATCAAAGCAACGTCTCGGGTGGACTGATATTCTGAAAGTAGCAGAGGCTTTGGAGTGAAGAAGGTATTGATTTAGTTGCATCAGTTCTCATCTGGGTGACTTTGAAGAAGTTAACAGATCTCTTTGGTCCTCATTGTCTTCATATTTAAAATGAGTTTATTGATTCTAACAAGCATGGTTGCAAGTATAGCCCATGCTTAATGGCAAACAAAGAATCTGGTGGGAAATAGATCATTACTAAGCAACACTGATTGTCCTAACGTTATGGCTCGTAAAATAGCTAAAATGGAGAACAATCACAAGTCTATATGAAATGGAAAAAATGACCCCTGCATCTACATCAATAAACTGATGCTGGCCTGACCGATGAGTATGCATCCAGAGGCTGTTGACAAACGGACAGTTTCTCCCCTGTTTGGATATGTGGAGATGGAGAATGTATTCCTGGCTTTCACAGATGGAGACTGGAGTGTCCACCACTCGCTTTTATGGAGGAGAACCTGTGGGTGGGCACAAGAATTTGAAATGGGATGCAATGAGCAGAGTAATCCCAACAAGCAACCTTCCCGTCTGGATGTCAGTGGTACCCTCCATAAAATATCCTACAAAGCCCCGCAGTTACCCACGGCGAGTCGGTGCGAGGGCCCTAGGAATTAGTCACTTTTAGGAGCACACTGGGTTACGGACTAGATCCAAAATGTCCCTGCAGAAGCACAGGTGTTCTGAGGCCGGGCTTGGGAAGGTGATCGGACCATGAGGACTCTAACTCTAGCCACGAATTTATCCATTGACTGGGTCTTAATTGGATGGCATCATGGGGAGGGAGGTGGTGGAAGCTTAGGAGGTGGTGCCCGATTAAGGGCTGGCTCATGGGCTGTGATCGTGAGGGTGCCCGCCCCATTCTGGCCTTTCCACACCCTCCTTCCTGGGTGCCCTGAGGTGAGCAGCTTTGCTGTGTTCTCCCCTTCTGCCCTGATGCTTCCGCCTTGCTGCAGGCCTGGGAGCCGCTGGAGTCACACCTGCAAATCTGTGGGCCACAGTGAACCTTCCCTCCTTTCACTCGTTTTTGTCAAGGGCTTTGACCCACTGGCATCAAGTTGACTAACACCCATTCCGAGCACGAAGCTGCCCGGAGATTCATTGAGCTTAGTGCTTGTCCCCAGCCCTCTCGAGCCTTCTCCAGACCAAGGCTGAGCAGCCAAGTGTCTGAAAGACATGGTGGTGAAGTGAGCAGCCTGCTGCACCAGGGGTCATGCATAGCACACGAATTCCTGTAGTGTTGGCAGGGATTTGGGTCAGCTCTGTAAAGAATGATTTGCTTATGTTTTTTGTGAAGACTCAGGCATCGGTTAGAAATGAAAGCACTTAAATCTCCTTTGGAGGATATTTAGAACAGGGTTACCTCTCGTACTGGAAATTCTGTGGTTATAACCATTCGGGAAGTAGAAAGTGATAGAGGTTGTGGTCTCCAATGGCCCCTTCTATTTCTGATATATGAATTCTAGAGGACCCACTAGTTTTTAGGTGAAAAATCCTCTTCCTCTCTCTTGTCCATATTGCTTTTTACCTCCCACTTTCACCAGCTTTCGAAGCAGAGCCCACTTTACTCTTGAAGGTGACCGACCTAGTATATACTCCCCCAAGGAAACCTGGCATTAGGTAGTTGAAAGGAATGTAATGGCAACTTGCTATGCTCTCCTCAGTGCGTGCTGTGTAATCCCATTTAACATCACGTAAGATTACGTCCACATAGATTACACATATGAGCACTAATCCATTTTAAGGGTTCCTGGGCTGTTTCGGCTGAAAGCCCTGGGGAATGGTAAACACCGTGTTATCTCACAGTGCGTCATGTTCCGTATGGTTCAGTCATCAAGAGAGCATGGTAATAACTTAGGGTTAGAGCAGCGATGAAAATAATGAAGAATTTGTTCCTAAGTCCTAGAAGACCAAGAAATGGAGCAGAGAGGTAAGGCAACAATTATAGTACAATGCAGAGAAGTGTTGTAAGTCGATACATAAAGGCAGTGCAGTAATAAAGAGGTAGGAAAGTCTGACTCTCCTGGGGAAGAGGAGAAGGAGGAGAGACGACAAAAGCTGTGCGGTAAGGGGAACATCTGGACCGAAACTGAGAAAGAGGAATTTCATGGCTGAGAGCAGGGTGGACACAGTCGACTGCTCACTATTGATCCAAGTGCATCTTTATTATGGAGAAGTGAATAAATGGGTGAAATTGTGTTTTTGAATGTACAAAATGTGAATGTTTTTGAATGTTGTAAATTGCTTTAGCTTGAAAATGAATCAGTGATGATGCCATTATATTAGAGAAATTGCTCACTTAGAACATGTATTGTGGTGCAAAGGAGAGGGCTCATTTTTGAAAGCAGAATAAAATTCCTGTTAATTTCTGGCAATGGTTGACTTCAGAATTATAAATCGCAAAAATATGAGATCACTCAAATGCCCCAGCCGTTTCATTCTTATTCCTGTGGTCACTTTAGCAAAATGGTTGAAACCTATGTAGGGAATCCACGTAAATACCATGATTCTTGAAACTGTCCTGTGATTGGTAGGATCTTCTATTACTATGGACTCCAGTATCTCCTTACTCAAGAAATAAATCAGGCACTACATTCAGTCAGTCTAGATATTGTAAAAAATATAGCTAAGGTTACATTGGGGTATATAATATTTACAAATCTTAAATGGCATAAGCCTAACCTGACCCAGTCATGCTATGTAACCCTTTTCTCATGGAGCTTATGATATGCATGGTTCTATAAGTTAAGTCACGTGGCAAACTTACGCGGCAACAAGGAACAGATGCCCCCTAAACTGAGTGACAGTATAACTTATTATTCCACCTACTTCAAGGGAGGGGTATCTACTGATTACATTAGGACAATAGGAATAAGCCAAGACTATCCTGGGCAACCTTAACCCTCCACAGATGAGAACGGTCCTTCCACAAGTGAATTATTAGAACACGTAAAAACTCTCACAAAAAAAAGGAAAGATGGCTAAGCATGAGTCCGGTCAATATATTAATTGGTTAAAGGAGCAGGGGGGCTTTGCATGGAAAAATATTGAGGGAGGAATATTCTGAGTACTAGAGGGTGTTTCAGAGAGGGCCGTACATAAGAGGTGAGACCCCTGAAACACCCACTGGATTTGAGAATTAAGTAGATTCCCCCAAAATAGTTTGCTACCCTCAAGTTTCTTGGCACAGCTCCTCGACTTGGAAGCACCCGGTCTGGTCAGTGCTGCCTCCCCACGCTCCTGACCCTGACCTTGAATATGACCTTTGCTGCTGCACCTCTTTTGGAGGTTTTGTGTGCTTCCCAGATGCTGCCCATCTCCAGGAACCCCGCTTTGGTTCTTATCCTTTCCTACCCTCTGTGTCGTGATGCCTAAGCCAGACCTGCCTCCTAGCAGCTTCCCAGACTCCAACAGGCAGAGTACCAGATTCTCTGCCTATCAGGGGTGCCTTATTTCTTGTTCAAATAACTAGGAGATTGGCACAAATAATGGTTCAAATGCCAACGTGTTCTAATTTCTAGTAGAAGAATCTCCATTAAATACATGACAATTCCTTCACCCAAAAGAATCATGGGTGCCGGGCGTGGTGGCACCTGCCTGTAATCCCAGCACTCGGGAGGCTGAGGCAGGAGGATCTCTGTGAGTTTGAGACCAGCCTGGGCTACATAGTGAGTTCAAGATCAATCTCAACTACATAGTGAGACCAAAGAAATCAAAAGAATCACGGGAGGCTGTAGATTTCAACCACAAAGCACAGAGTCTGCCATATAATGGTGCAGGCCCCATCAGTGGGTACTAATTAATGCTCACTTTGCTATTAAAAGAAAAGGGCAGACTCTACATGCGTGCCTAACTCATTTAAATGAACTTTCCTAAGAGGTGCTTTCATTTAAAAGTTTCTATTTAATTAAAAAGCAAGAAAAACATTACAAATCTACTTTAATATATGGTTTTTAAAATTAATTTGAAAATATAAGTAATGTTACTGTAAATCAAGAAAAATAGCTATCCTCATATGTGTTTTATATATCCATCTTCTACATGAAAGTATGATTATACTAGTATATCCAACACACTTGGGGAAGAAAAATCAGTACAGCTGATTAATAGAAACAGTGTCAGTGTACTTTAATATTGTCTCACTGCAAATGAGATTTATTGTTTTTAAATGATAGAGGAAAATGAAGGAGAGAAATGAAAGAGTAATGAAAGGAGGGGAAATTGAGAGAATTTAAGCTGAATTTTGTTAATTCAAACTTGGAGAAAGCATATCAAAGCATCTAAAATACGTGTATCATGCCTTTTTATTCCCTACCTTGAATGTTACGTAGGTATTAGGTTTTTTTTGAATCGTGAACATGTTTTATTGATATAATAAGAAAATGCCTGGATGTGTTTAGCAAGAAAGCAGTTATATTAAATACATATTCATTATTTAGGATGGTTGTTATTATCCTTTAAAAATTAACACAAAATTAAAATCCATTGACACTAGCATTCATATAATATCCACGTTCACCACACAGCTACAATTCTCCAAAGATACTAGGTGCAATTACTTGTCTGTTTCTTATCTCTGCTTTGTAAAAAGTAAAAACACCTGTTGGCAAAATGCCCCAAATCCCATGTATGTGTTACACTCAACTGTGACAGTGGATTGGGTTAAATAATCTCTGTGATTTTTCTCTTCAAATCTTGCCTCTTTATCACTTAGCAACGTTGATCCCTACTTTAAAAAAATGAAAAATATTCTTAGAGAGTAACTAATTTTGCAAATTGGCTTTTTCAATAAAATGGTTCTTCAAGATGAAAAGAGTAATTCCTAGAGTGCAGAACTAGCAAGCACTCAAAAATCGGAGGTGACTTCTTAAATGAAAAGAGGCCCAAATCACCAAGGAAGTCATGTGAGAATCTGAGCACTCTTATTTGTTCTTCCTTTGGTCACTGGGTTTTCTTCCTCCTTATTCTCCTTTCTCAGCATCTTCCCTTAGCAGAAACAGCCTATTATGTGTTCATTTAGCTTTATGTTTGTTTAAATGTGTTTCTATAATAGCATTATATCTTATGGGACCATGGAATCATTTGGAGGAGAAATTACCTCATTCTTTATAATGGGACTTTGTGAGAATATTACTTTTCTTGTCTAGTTTTTTATTCTCTTGCATATACTGCTTATTCTTGGATATATGGCATTAGTATCAGCATTGCCCTTGCCTCTATCTAGCAGGTCCCTGGTGACTTAGAATCCGAGAAAACTATATCCGTATAACTGCTGACTGGTGTTCTAAAGCGCACCACATTCTTGATGACAAGGATCAGATGTGGTCTGTAAAATAATTGCTTTTAGTGAACTCAGACAATTTACATGGAAGCTGACTTAGATGCATGTTATAGCCGTCTTCAGTTCGCCATGGATCTGCTAATTAAACTTGGTTTCTAGTCGAAAGCAAGAATGAGGAAGATTGTAAAAACAGGGTTGTTTACCACCAATTGAGGTCATGATTTATTGTTTGTCCTGCGTGCCTACCGCCTTACAATTGATAGCAGGGCTTCTCATTTATTACTGTATGTGTGGGGAGTGAACATAAGGGTCCTTCGTGAGGTTCAGATTCTAAATCTGAGGTACCTGTGACAAAACAGTCAGAAGTAAGCCTGGCTCTGAGTTTGCCATGATGCTTTTTCATGATGTGTCTTGATGAATAAATGCATTTACCAGTAGCAGCCAAAGCCAGTGGCCTTCCGTTGACCCTTCCTTCCTTTACCCCTCTCTGTCTGCCTGCCCCAGCCTCTTCTTGCTGTCTTTCATTCATTTTCAGGCTTTCTTTGTTTACTTTACTGTGTAAATTATACATCTCCTAGAAAATCCCCATAGTCTTGACTTTTCTACGGGTGTGAAAAGATTATAGACTCTTTCTGGCTTCAAAATAAAATAAATTTGATTGAAAATAATTAAGGGAAATACTTACAAAAACACAGGATGTGTCTGACTCTTTGAGTCACCCCCTGCCCAACCAGCAATGTAATGTAATAATTTGTCACGAGTATCTCCCAGGAGCCATCAGAAGTCGTACAGGTACTCTTCCCCCAGTAAATGCCTTACTAGAAAGTAACATGACAAATTTGTGAAGTAAACTTAAGGAGAGTTTGACCCAGACTTGCACATTCCTAAAAATAAATTACTATAACATGTACAGTGTGATTGTTTAATCGAAGAAAAAAAAGTTATTCTACTTTTTTCACCAGTATTCAAATTCTGAGCATGTTTACTTTCTCTTCTTAGCAGCTAGTCATTTCAGGAAAATGCCAAATCATCTACTTGTCCCTCCAAACCATTCTGTGTATGTGTTCAAAACGGAACTCTAAATACTGCTGTACACTGCCATTTCTGTTTCTTCAGCCTTAAGCATGATTACATTTCATGAACTCAAAAGTATCCATGATCTCTTTAAACTCTTATTTTTTCTTTCACATGAATACACAATAATCATACATGTTTATGAGTTACAGTGTGACATTTCAATACTTGCATCTGTCCTGATCTTTTAAAATGTATTCCTTTGGGCCTCAGCATCAAGTAGGTACACATAATCCCTTTTCTGATTTTTGTCAGTTTGTAGTTTCTGTTTCTGTATTCAATGATTTCATTGATCAAAAGTGCAACTTTACCATCTCAGAATCATGAACTGCAAAACCAGAGCAAGAAGATTTTGGATGTGCATTGATTAAAAAATTATGAGGTAGAAAAACTTCTAAAACTACCTGTTAAATAATGTACCTAATAAACTCATTTAACTTGTGGAATAGATGAAGTTATTATATATTTATTTATTTAGATGATGTATTTGGAATGTTTGATTGTGAGAGTGTTAACTCAGGAAGATGTGAGACTTAATTCCTAGTTAGCATCTCACGTGCAACAGGCATGCAGTAAATATTTACTCTTGTTAATGATGTGAAGTTCCTTCTACCTGGAACAAAAATTCTTGTAATCCTCTGATTTCAGATCAGTCTAGTTGAGGCCAAAATAGTCAATTAACTAAGTACTCCACTGCACATCTGTGTATAATAAAAATGCCTGTGCTGTTTGGATTTTTCATTTCTTTCCAGTTGAATTGGTACTATGCAAAAAAGCCACTCTCCTCATTAACTTTCAGCTTACAAATTTTCACTGATGTATAAAAGGTACACTGTATAGCAAAAGAACATTGACTGCCCAACATTAGCAATGACCTACATAGTCATGATTAGCTGTCTTCATTTAAGCCAGCAGCTCATTTTTTAGTGTCTCCCACAGACTGTGCTTATGCCTGATTATGGTTGTTTTATGGATACTATTAACTACATCATGTCCAATAAGAGCAAAATGATTAGTACTTTGAATGCACCGGTAAGCGTGTTTATACAGCGCTGGTGGAGAAATGAAAGTAGTAGCAATTTTAAAATGATTGTCCTTATACAAGGTATGGTGGTGCATGTCTATAATCCTAAGCACTCAGGGAGGCTGAGGCAGGAAGATCACAAATTTGTACCCAGTATGAGCAGTTTATTGAAATGATAAGAACCTGTCTTAATAAAAAGGGTTCAGGATTGTAGCTTAGTGGGAAGGCCCTACATTCAATTCCCAGTACTACCAAAAAAAAAAAAAAAAAGAAGAAGAAAAAGAAAAAGAGGAAGAGGAGGAGGAGAAGGAAGAGCAGGAGGAGGAGAAGAAGGAGGAGAAGAAGAAAGGAAAGAAAGAAAGAAATTGATGCTTTCTGTGTCAACTTGACTGGACTATGGGGTGCCCAGACCTCATGTGGGCAAAAATCACTGTGGTTCTGTCTGTAGGGTTATTTCTGAGTGAGGCTGAGGTTCCATCAGTAGACTGAGCATAGCAGATTTCCATCCTAGATGTGAGTGGTTCTTGTCCAATCAACTGAGTTTTGGAATAGAACAAAACACTGTGCTTCCCCGGAGGAAGACAGAACTCCTGATGCCTATGTTAAGCTGAGGCAGAGGTCTGCTCTGAAACATTGGTTCTTCTTGGCTGTCAAACCTTCTAGCTTTCCATCTGGAGCTTTCTCTGTGGAGCCCCTCAGTTCTCAGGCCTTCAGACTCGGACCAGAGCTCCACAATGGTTCTTCTTGGTCTCCAGCTGGCTGGCTGCAGATGTCAGTTCTTCTCAGAGTCCTCAGTCATGTGGAATGTGCGTGCCATGGGATAGATGATGCTCAGTAAGTGGTAAAGCAAAGTTAAAGGGAAAAGCTGAGAAGGGGCTGGGTGTGTGGCTCAGGGATAGAGTACAGCGATACCTCTGTCCAGCTGGGCTTCTGTTTGTGAACAATTTGGTCTATGCAAGCATTTGGCAAAATTTCATTTTTGTTTGTGAGCTCTGTATCCAGTGAGGAGCACAACCGTGGCCATCTTTCCAGCACAAACATAAAGGTAGCCATGTTTTCAGGAATTGTGGACTGAATTAAGTTCATGAAGCTAGGCATCACTGTATCGGCTCAGCAGGGTTTAATTCCCAGTACTGTGCACGCACGCACACATGCAGACACTATTGAAAAGCAACATGGTTGAAGATTTTTGTTTGTTTGTTTGTTTGTTTTTTGGTACCAGGGATCAAATGAAGATGAGGTTTGATGATCAATATTGAGTAACCTAATAGTAATTTGGAAGGAGGCTGAATATTTAAAGCTTTCCTAAGACAATCATTGTTAGAAATTGAAGAAAAACCTTATTTCAAACTCCAAATGTTTCCAGGGGACTTTGTTTTGTTAAAGCTCTCCTAGCTTTGAGACAAGGAGCAGGGGTCAAACACCTTCTAAGGGACTGGCCTTATGAACTTTTTTTTTCATGCATTAGAATCATCTGAAAAGCTTGGTAAAACTGAGTTTGTTCCCCCCTGTCTCATACTTTCTTATGCAGGAATTCTTGCTTGCAACCCAACATCTTGCATGTTTAACAAATTCCTAGTGTTTCTATCCAATGAGGGCCCACTTTGAGAACTGTTTAATCCAAGGTTTTTACTAAAACATTTGTAGAAATTATGAATTATGGTTTTTAACGTATCTCAGCAGGTTTTGTTCACATGTATGAAAATAGCTTTTGTCTTACTGCTTTTTAAAAAGGTTCTTCATGGATGCAAAGGTCTGGAAGAACAAACATTTTTATGTAGTAAAAATGCATCCAGGAACTGTAAACTTGCCTCTCTGGTCACTTTGCCCTTACATCCGAAAAGCATTAGACCTGTGAATCATTGTTTGGAAGTCAAGAAGCTGCATCTTATGCACATCTTCAATGTAGCCTCTCCATCAATGTCATCACACAGAAACACAGAGGTTAAACAAGACGTCTCCATTTTTATGTCTCTTACAGACACATAAATATATGGTTTCAGGATTTGGGTTTAAATAATCAGAGACTTAGTAAAGAAAATCAGATGACTCTTTCTACATACTAGTTTTAAAGAGGTCATTTAGAGTCTGAAAACAATAAACATCAGATGGTTTTAGCTGTCTTTACATTTCCAGTAGAATTCTTTTCTTATGCAGTGCCAAATGGTTATGGTTAAGGTTTATTTCCTTGGGAACTGATTGAGTCTGAGAGTACTTCTAGTTTGTGTGTACCCTGTTCTACCCTGTGGCTCAGCTCCAAAAAAAGAAGCAAAATTCACATCAACCAATTCTGCTGCAAATAACAGGTTTGTTTAAATGTAAGGTTGAAATTACTTTTTTGAAATGGAATGTGGGGGTGCATTTCTGTGGATTTCAGTCACATGTGCTATCTCTGGTTCCCTCTATCGCAGAAAATTAAAAGTTGACTAATTATTGTGCACAGTATACACATTTGAATTCGTTTTCTTTTTACTCTGAGACACAATGTCTGCCTAGGGAGAAAAGAAAAGCTGCATTATTGGCTATTTTAACAGAAAAGAGATATAAATAATGATGTGCGAGTCTGTGGGGGAAGCAGAGCTCAGATGTGGCAGTTCTGTGCAGTTTTTGGAGATGGAAAGCAAATCTGGAAATTATTGCAACAGAAAGCAAATGAAGCAAATATATCAGGATGACATTGGTAATTAGATTTGATAATCTTGCTCTAAAAATGGTCTGTCATTTTTCCCCTTGTAATATCTCCTGAATGGAATTAGTATCAATTCGTCAACATTAAATCCATCAGAGAGTGCTGCTATCACAGAGTTTAAAAAGAAAGCATATTCAGGTGGTCTTTGGCTTCATCAGATCTGTGCTGTTTAAAATGACTGACTATGTCTTTGGAACTCCTTTGTTCCACGTGAGCATTTGATAAAGGTTCTATTCAGCAATTTTTAAATAAGCTAGAGACAGCAGAAAAAGCAAAATTTGTTTTCTTTTCAAACTTCTGTTAAAGACCCAACTTTGTTCTTTAAATGTGGGTCTCTACTGTCCTTTAAAATAGGGTCACTGTTGTCCTTGGGAGTTTTCCTTGTGGGCCCAGTGAGCTAGCAAAGGTTTGTAATCCCAGCTACTTGAGCCTAAAGCAGGAAGATCATGACTTCATGGCCAGCATGGGCCACCTAGTGAGGCCCTGACTCAAAATGAAAACCTTATAGGAAAATGGATACATATTGAAGATATAATCCTAAGTGAAATAAATAAGGCACACGTGTAAATACCAAATAGTTCCTCTGGTGTGAATAAACTGCAATAATACTGAAGATCCTAATAAGATTACTGACATTGAGAAATGGGAAGAAAGGGGCTAAAGGTGTAGGGAAGGTGGGATGGGTAGGGGAAGGGTAATAAGGGAAAAGAAAAAATGTGAGATAATGAAAAGATGGAAATAAAGTGTTTGTAGATGGGGAGGGGAGGAGGGGGTGAAGGGAGGGCAGGGACAAGGGGAAAAATGAGAACCAAGACTTGTCATGTAGAGGTACAAGATCCCAACAATGAATGTAAATGTGCTGTATCCCTAAAATGTATCAATAAACTCAATTAAAGCTGGAAAAAAAAAAAGCGGAGAACATAGCTCAGTGTGAAGGCTCTGGTTTCAATCTCCAGTGTAACGGAACTAAGTTTTCCATCATGCATGGCAGGTTTTTCCAATAACTCTTATTTAAAAATGGCAATCTAGTGCCAAGCGTGGTGGTGCACACCTGTAATCCCAGCACTCGGGAGGCTGAGGCAGGAGGATCCCTGTGAGTTCAAGACCAGCCTGGGTTACACAGTGAATTCCAGGTCAGTCTCAACTACAACACACAGACCCCCCGGCTCAAAAAAAAAAAAAAAAAAATGGCAATCCAGAGGTGCTAAGGCAAGTGACGTTGTTAGAGGAAGTGGTGCTAAGATCCCGTGTTTAATTAGATGGGTGGCCAGAGGTATATATTTAGTATCTCTGAATCTATGTCTTCCTTTGAAAAACTAATATGGCACCACTTTCCTCAGCCACAGCATGGCATTATAGGAAGAACCACATTAGGGATTCTTTAGAAAAGCCCAAGGGTAACTCACCCATACTCCATATAACCTTTGTGGACTACTAGGCAGCATCCACCACACTTCTCTGTAGATGGCAGTTGAGTTCCCTGGGTGGCAAAAACCTATCAAGTTTGTCCCTTTGTAGATACCAAAATAATACCTAGAGTTTGAACAGGATCCGTCCAGCTGAGACTTTTTTGTACAGTTCTTGAAGAGTTATGGAAGGGAACTAAAACGAATTACCAGGTAATATGTATAGGTACGAATCCCCCATGATACCTGTAATCATTATGTACTGCAAATGTGCACTAAGAAAAATGTAAAATGAAATTTAAAAAGAGAGAAGACAGAAGCAGCAATAAAAAGGAAGACCCAAAAGTAAGCCTGTCGGAAACTAAATTTAACTATACAAGTAGCTTAGCCACGTTTGTCATTGAACAAAATGTCCATTACACTGGTCTGTTTTTAGTTATTACTTCTGACTCCTTAAGAGGAATGTTTAATTCTTTTTATTTTTATCTTCATGCCTGGATGGCTAAACTATGCTGAAATATACTAAACTATGTCTGAAGTCACAGGTTGTTCATGACCGTAATGGTCTTAGTAGTTAAAAAAAAAAAAAATCCCTCCTCCAAGAACATGCTTGGAAGCCGTGAAGTTTCAAACAGATGTAGGGTATTTATTATTATTATTATTATTATTATTATTATTATTATTATATGACAGACAGCAAAAGTTGCTTCAGTTTTACTTGAAAACTGATATCAGATACATTCCCTACAACTACCACCCCCAAAAGGGTTGGCTTTCTTTATGTTTTCTCTGTCCCATCCTTGCCATAGCCCTATACTGTAACTGGTGGTTAATTGTCAGCATTTCATACTTAACTGGAAGCTCTGCAAAGATAGGGACCATAGTGTTCCGATTCACTATACCCCTAGCATTTAAAGAAATATCTGAAATATAACAAATACTCAAGAGTTTAATGAGTGGATGAACATATAAATTTCTAGGAGAAAATATGTTTCCACGTAACATGTTGGTGTTTGACATCAGACTATGTCTTAGTTACTTTCTCCTTGTATCAGGTAGAATTCACTAGAGGAACAGATTTAGTACAAAATAAATATGCATATGATACATAAAGGATTTTTAAAGTAGGCTTACAGTAGCCTTCTGCTGGAGGATCCAGTCCGAAATGGAACAGCTGCAGCTCACTGCAGAGTCCCCAAGGAGTCCGAAAGAGCCAGCCAAAGGGTCTGTGCCCGGAGGCTGACGAGGCTGCTCTGGAAGCACGGAGATGGATTCCAAAGGTGACAGCGGAGACTGCAGCTCCTCCAACTGAAGAAGCAAGTGCGAGACTTCCTTCTGCTTTCCCTTTTTATTCCATCCAGGCTACAGCCTATTGGTTGGCGCCATCCACACCCAGGGTGGGCCTTTCGGACATTCCCAGAATCATACTAATGCCCTAAGCATTTCTTAACCATAATTAACTATCAGGGGACCCCGTATACCACCCATTAATTTGCTGGTAGGATTATTCTAAGACTGGAATTCTCAAGGTGATTTCAAACTCGTTCTCAAGAGTTGCTCCCCATATACACCAAGCGCCATGGCTTCCAAGTAATACTAATATTCCAAACCTACCTACTACTAGATGTACAGAAAGGTTACGAAGGAATTAAAAGATCTCTCTTTCCCTGTCATATCACCAATGTACCAGTACAAAGCAGCACAGTTACATTAATGGCAGATCTTTCTGCTTCTCGATCTTCTGTGCCACCTACCTTTTCTCCCTGCATTGCCATTTTTGAGTTCTTTCCTATTTCTGGACCTCATCAGCTTCTGTTAAAAAGTAATTATCCCACATGTGTATAATAGCTGAGTGGCTATTTGTGACACATTCCAAATATTGCTTTGCTTCATATACCGAAATTGGCTTCTCATTGAGGCATTTTTATACATCTTCTTTGGAAAAGCAATATCACACTCCATATCAAGAACCTTCAAACTCTAATCAGTAACTTCACTTCTAGAAGTCGAAGGAAATATTCAGAAATAGGGAAAATATTTTAACCATGTTCATTGCAATACTTTTTGGTAAAACCCCCAAATTTTAAATTGCACTAAGTTGCATAATAGAAGCAAATAAACAAGATACATTATTAGTATACAGTGATCAAAATCATACTAATGAAGAAATTTTATCTCTTAAAGGAATTCACATACAGCTTTATCATATCTATGTATCAGATTATATTTATACAATGAATTTTGGAAGAATGAATCGTGGGTGTTAATTTTCCTTTTGGTATTTTTTACTATTACTCTTTTTTTTTTTTTTTTTTGTACCAGGGATTGAACTCAGGACCTTGTGCTTGTGAGGCAGGGGGCAGCACCACTGAGATAAATCCCTGGCCCAAGAATTTAATATTCCTGAAATCAGAAAAGTACTTTAAGTTCAACAGCAGCTTAACTTAGCATGCCTTTCCTTTTCTTAGAATGTTGTTTTTGCTTGAGCATTTGTTGATAATTATTAGAAAGAGGAGAGTATAAGAAAGAAACTGCTACTATATCTGACTATTTTATTTTTATAGGAAAGATATAGAAATTGACACTAATAATCCAAAGTAAAAGTTTGTTTAAAATAATGCATATATGATTTGAAAATAATTAAAAATGTTAATAACATTCTCATGATTATCCCAAGAAATTATTCAAAAGAAGAAAAAATACTCCTGCATAAAATTGTTTACCTCAGAATTGTCTGTAATTGTTCTGTCAATTATAGATGATTTTTTTTTTAATTCACAGAAACCCAAAAATGGAAGTTATGGCTATGACCAATGGGGAGAATCTTTCTAGAATGTTAACTTTAAAACTTCAATTCTATAATGTATGTCCACCAAGTTTATACTTCTATTATGTATTCTTTATATTGTTACTTCATCTATTTATGCAAACATTTATTGAAATATATTATGCCATGACAAAGAGGAAACAAGGCAAATTTAAAGTTTTGTTCTAAAATTATGTGGTAATGGTAGTAACCACTGGTGAAGATAGGCAAAGGAATGGTCTGGTTGGTTTGTATATGTGTCTATCTATCTGTCTATCTGTCTGTCTACCTATCTCTCTATACACACACACACACACACACACACACACACACACACACACACACACACATATATATATATAGAGAGAGATGTATGTATATGTATGTATATGTATGCATAAAGGAATAAATAAGCATTTCTTCTCAACAGTATGTTGGTGTTCATGGTTCAGGATGTGGGACAGTAGGCTTGAGGCTTGGCCAGTCTTCTTAGAGAAACTGTGCATATTTTATTTTCCACTTGCTACAAACAGAAGAACTGCCAAGTACAATAGCTTTAATGCCCTGCTCGCCTGGCAGTAGTGCCCAGTGATCATTGCCATATCAGCAAGATCCATGAAAATGCTGCAGCTAGCCGTGCTACGATGATAACTTTTGTAGTGATTCTGAAAGGAACCTGAAGAATATCCGAGAAGATTTGTACTGTAGTGTAATAACCATTAAAAGAGAAATTAGCCATGACATCTAGGAAGATTTAAATCAAGTGTATGGTTCATTCGCATTTATATAACTCTTGGAAAAATCATTTTATACAATAAGGCTATTTCTTTTAGTTTTTGCTGGTTCTAAGACAGCAACAGTGTTAACACTTCCTTTCCACTGAATTAGTCAACCCCAGCCACCAGCATGATAATTGTGGTAAGGTCACCGCTACCTATTCAGCAGTAAATCTTCCATCGAGTAAAACATGAATTTTCTTAGAAAATTCTCTATATGGTCACTCGGCTAGGTCTTACAGCCAAGATTCTACCTGTTCAGCAAAGACTGACACTGTTACAGAGCCAGAAAGGGTTGACAGGAACAAAATCTTGGCTTTAATCGAGGGTGGAGGAGATAGCCATGGTAAATAAACGGCAGCAACCAGGAAAAGATGGGAAAAGATAAAGACTTACATATACTTGCATGTTCAGAAGGTGTGCATATTTAGTTTAATTTAAATTTGCTTAACAGTTCTAGTTCTGGAACCTCCCAATTACGTATCTACCAGGTGTTGTCTAACTTTGACCGGTTACCAATCTGGGCCTAGGTGCTTAATCTGCAGGGTGCTTCTGAGAATTAAAACTGTAGTGTATTACTGGCACATACTGGACACTCAGTAAGTGAAGCATTTATTATAATTGCAAACCTTTATTGAGCATCTCTTACATTTATTGTAAATTTCTTAGCGAATGAGTACATTTGATATACTCTAAACAACAATTATGTGACAACACAGGCTATGTAGCAAGGTAAAACTCATGTTTCAAAAAGGGCGCAAAGAATATTTAAGGGTATAATGGAGAATGGTATTTATTTTTGTGAAGTATTGTTTAAAAAGTCTTTATAATATGGAATGTATATGGATCTAAAAGTATTCAAAGAAGAAGTATGACAAAAGCAAGAAAGTATAGGGCTCTTTGGACTAGACCAAGGCAATGAGCTTCTAGTTTGTGTAGAGGAGAAGACGTAAGAATGAAAAGGTAGATATGACCCACATTGTAGCGGAGAAAGCATAGCCAGTAACTTGCTTTCAAGTAACCCTGTGCCTTTCACAGCTCCCTAGCACTGAGCTACATCCAGGCCTTTACCTTCCTGTGACAACGCACGCCTCTGAATGTCACTTAACAAGGTACTTTATATTCAGAAATAAAGCCAAAGGGGATTGTTTCATCTAGTTCTAGTTCCCCAAATAAATGAAGCCTTGGGTCCTCTCCTAAGTTAGTGACTTCTTAAAGGAAAAACGTCACTTTAGACTTTAGTTACCAGTGTCTACATATTTATGATGATCCTTTTAAACTGATTAATCACATGGGTTTTCCCACCCCAAAATAGCCTAACTCCAACCAGAGGGCTTTGTGCTTGTGTTTCTTTTCTTTAAATACTTGCTGTCGTCTTAATACTGGAAACCTGGTTTTTCTGGAGCTTAGGTTCCCTTTAAATCATGGCATGTAAAAATATATTCCTTTAACTCTTTTGATTCAGTCTGAGCCTTTCTTGTTTGTCATGTGTCAAGCACATGGCATGAGTTGGCAGAAGAAGAAGATACAGAAGAAGCAGTTGGATGTGTTTTAAGAGGGTGGGTGGGGAATGTACATCTGGCAGTGATAAGGCACAGATTACAAGCTGGAAGGACAGGTATAGGGTGGCTAAACAGCTTCACAGTGGTCTAATTGATAGAGAAGGGCCCAGGAGCGAGATAGAATTCCAGGTGAGCAGCACGGAATGTGGAAGACTCCACCGTGGACTGTGTGTGAAGGGAGAAGTGCTTAACACAAGTGCTTTGCGCCCTAATGATCTAGAAAAGTGATCAGGTCATTAAAAACAGGACATTGGATATGTGCTGATTTGGGTAGGCAGTGTTTTTACTCAGAGACCTGATGAGTTTTTTAAGTATCTGAGACATCTGTGCCAGGCCAAATAGCCAGCAGTGAAAGCTGGAGGATCTGAAAAATATCCAGATCTCTGTATAGATGGCACCAAAAGTGGTAAAAGGAGAGATTCATACAAGAATAGAAACAACAAGAACAGAAGTGCCGGCTCGATTCTGTACATAATCTCAGGCAGGTTACTAACCTTTGTCTCATTTTCCATTGGGAAAAATGTAAAGATGACAAACTTTGATCACAAAGAAACACACATAAAATAACACATGTACGAATAATAGTGGGAGGGCTTCCCAAATGTCATTGCAACTGGGAGGGAAAATGAAGAGTCCAGAGTCCACCGAGACAGAAGAGTAGAATCTGTGAAGGAAGGACAGACGGGGTGGACACTGTCACGGAGGCCAAGGGGGAAGAGCCCACAGTGGCTGAGGCTCAGCACCCAGGAGCTTTAAGTCCTCCAGCTGCAGTCCCTCGGCCAGTGCTGTTTCAGTGTGCACCGAGTTCCGAGAGCAGAACATGGGTGGAAAAGAACGAGCAGATGATTGGAAGATGGAAACAGTGTGTCTGCGTGAGCAGAGAGAACCACACTGGAGGTGGACATCATGGTGCGGCAACACTTGCTACATAAGTTGAACGTGCAGAAGTGCCCTAAATAAGCAAATAGTTAAGCTTGTTAAAAAAAAAACAACAACAACAACAACTTCTGTGACTCGAGGTGATATTTTCATGAGAACCACAGTGAAATTATACTACATTTTAGTGATTTCAGGTTTTATGCCCATTTACTTCAAATAATGTTTAAGTATGTCAGCCAACATTAGCGTATGTGAGAGATGGGTTGCAATGGTTGAAATGTGTGGGCTGGTTGTACAATGTGCCATCAGGTTAACTTGCTTTGATTAAATATTGTACTTTAAGGTAGATGTAGATTTCCATGTGGTTATAAGACATAATACAAAGAGATCCTATTTACCCTTTACCTCGTTTCCCATGAAGATAGCATCTTGTAAAATGATAGTATAATACCAGAGGCAGGGTATTGAACCGGCAGAATCAAGGTGGGGAATGTTTCCTTTATTGTGAGGACCCACTGCTCTTTTATAATCAGTGTGCTATCTCCCCCTGCATTCCCCCTTTGCGCTTTATAACAAGTAATGTCTCCATTGCTACATGAAATAGGTTACAGAAATGAAATCATAGAGCATGTAGTGAGCTTGTGGGATTGAGATTTTGTTCCCCCAGCCCAATCATCTGCTCATCCAGGGTCTTAGCTTGGTGCTTTTCATTGCTAGTTAACATTCTACGTTATGAATGCACCAGGGTTTCTCTAGTTATCATTACTGAAGGACAGATTTCTGGGCTGATTCTACTTTGGAACTATGAAAAACAAACGTGCTTGATCCATTCACATCCAAAGTTTTGTGTGAATGTAGCCCGTCACATCTCAGAGATAAATGTCCAAGAGAGGGACCGCTGCATTGTCTGGTAGTTATATGTGCAGATGTTTTTCTCAAAACCTATGAAATTGTTTCATAGTGACTGCACCATACAAACGATCCAGGTTCTCCATTACTTTGTTTTGTCACTATTTTTTATTGTGATCACTGTGATAGGTGAATAATAATTGTTCATTTTGGTACTTAATTTATGTAATAAGTAATGATGTTTAACATTCTTTTTATTAGAATGTTTGTAGTACATAATTTTACAATCCATGTGGGGAATTGGTACATGTACATAACATATCTTAATTCTATCACTCTAAATGCTTGCTTTCTATCTGTATAGCTTCTTTGATAAAATGTCTCTCTGCTGTTTGACCTTTATAATGTTCATATTTTTTACTGTTGAATTTTGAATTCTTTATTACATATTCTGGATATTGATTTTTTTACTGGATATATGGCTTGTAAATATTCTCTTTTAATTTTTACTTTGTCCTTTTATGATCTTATTAGAGACTTTTACAAATCAAATTGTTGTAATTCTGTAAAAATCAGTTTATCAATTATTCCATATATGGATTATGCTTTTGTTCAAACCTAAGAACTCTTTGCCTACCCCAGGGTTTCAAAGAGTTTGTTCTTTGTTTTGGTCAAAAATGTTACCCATTTTACATTGTATTTTTAAGCCCATAATTCATTTTGAGTTGTTTTGCTAAACAGGTGAAGTTTATATTGAGGTTTTCTCTCTCTCTCTCTCTTTCTCTCTCTCTCTCTCTCTCTCTCTCTCTCTCTCTCTCTCTCCTTGCTTTTGTACATTCAATTTCTCAAGCACCATTTATTTAAAAACATTCTTCCATGTAATTGTATCTTCCATTTAATTACATTTGTATCTGTGTCAAAAATCAATTGGACATATCTCTATGAGTCTATTTCCAGGTTCTCATCCTGAGCAATTTAAAAATGCCTGAAAAGCTTTCTCCAAAAGCCAGCATAGGTTCATGGAGAAATCTGCTATGTTTTTAAAGAAATAATACCAACTCTACATAATCTCTTCCAGAAAACAGGAGCACATCTCAATTTATTAAGTAGTTTAATAGACTATTTTTAGAGCAGTTTGGGGTTCACAGCAAAATTGAGAGGCTGATACAGATTTCCTGTATACCCCTTTCTCCTGCAAATGAATGGCCTCCCCTACAATTAGCCATCCCAGTTTGAAGAGTAGGTTCCTTACAGTGGACACTCCCTACCCTGAAGCGTCATTGTTGTTGTAGGTCTGTAGTTCCCATTTGGGTTCATGCTTGCTGTTGTCCAGACAGTGAGTTAGGATGAGTGTCTAATGGAACATGTCCATTGTGACAGCTTCATACATGGTAGTTTTACACTCTTGCAAAATCCTCACCGCCCAGCCTGTTCTGCCTTCAGCTTCCCCTTCCTGCCCATCACCACCCGATTCCTGGCCACCACTGATCTTTATAAAATGACACCTTCATCTGCCTTTTCTAAAATGTCAGATAGTTAGAATCACACAATGCATAGCCTTTTCATGTTGGTGTCTTTCTCTTACTAACACACATTTAAGTTTCTTCTACATTTTTTCATGGCTTGGTGGCATCTTTCCTTTTTAGCCCTAAATAATATTCCATTGGCTTGATGTATAACCATTCATTGATTTATCCAGTCAATAGCATCTTAGTTACTTTCAACTTTGGCAATTATAAATAAAGGTTCTGTAAATAGCCATGTGAGGTTTTATGTGTTCATATGTTTTTAACGCCTTTGGTAAATGTCAAGGAGTGTGCTCATCATAGCAGAGCAGTATATTTGGTTTTGTAAGAAGCCTCAAGCTCTTCCAAAGGGGCTGTAGCCTTTTTTATAGTATACGTGGTAAAGGAGCATTCCTCTCACGCCACTTGCCAGATTTTGGTGTTGTCAGCGGAAGTGATCCCCCTACAGAGGCATGCGGTGTTACCCATTGCTGTTTGGTTTGGTTTGGTTTGGTTTGATTTGAGTTTTAAAATTTTTTTCCGGTACCAGAGATCAAACTCAGGACCTTGTGTTTGCAAGGCAGGCGAAGCGCCACTGAGCTACATCCCCAGCCCTTCCATTGCTGTTTTAATTTGCACTGCCTGGCTGGCATTTGCTCTGCAGAGCAAAATTTTTATTTACTTAAGGTCTAGTGAAGTATAATTGACAAAATTGTATATATTTACAGTGTAAAATGTGATAATTTTTCCTGCATGTATTTAAAGCATAGAGCTTGACATTTTTGATAGACATACAGTCACGTGCTTCATAACAGGTTACTTTTCCTTGGTACAGGGGATTAAACCCAGGGCATCCCATAGACCCACACTCCCAGCCACCACTAGGTGAGCCGGACTGGGTTCGAACTTATAATCCTCTTGCTTCAGCCTCCCAGAGTACGGGGATCAAAGGTGTGCACCACATGGCAGGCTGCCTGTTGCTGTCTCCGTGTATGGCCAGTTTACCCATGGGGTTAGGTTGCCTGGTGAAGTCATGGCCATCTCAGCTCGTGTGAGCTCATTCTATGATGTTGCTACAACAAAACTGCTTAGTGATGTGTTTCTCAGAGCGTATCTTCATTAAGCAACACATGACTACATACTGAAATGATTACGGCAGAGCAAGTTGACAAACCATTGCATGTATTTACCATTTTGTGTGTGGGAAGAGTACGTCCATCGCAAATTTCAAACATACAATATGGTGTCATTAACTAAAGTCATCAGGCTGTATCTACTTCCTGCACTACACATGCGCGCGTGCACATACACACACACACACATACACCCCTTTGCATCCTTTGACAAGTCTATCCCCCTTTTCCCCATGACCATGACCCTAGGAATGATTGTTTTGCGCTCGGTTTTCATGTTGAGCCTCTTTCACATTCCACACTATGAATGACACCATGCATTGTTTATTGACTCTGGCTTATTTCACTCACCATGAAGCCGTCCCAGGGCCATCTATGTGGTCACCAATAGGCAGACCTCCCTCTCCTTTAATAAATGTGCCACCAAGGGCAGCACATGTCTCCCTGTTCCTTAAGCCTGCAAAGCATCGATCTGATGTTCGTACTGAACAACCATTCTCTTCATCATTGATAGACACTTAGATTCATTCCATAATTTGGCTGGGAACAACGTTGCAATGAAGCAGAAAGCTTGGGTATGTCTTCTGGATTCTGATTTAATTTCGTTTGTGTACATAGCTAAGAGAGGGGTTGCTGGATTAGGTGGTAGTTCTTGTAATTTTTTTTGAGTAATCCCCACACTGTTTTCCATAATGGATATAACAATTTGTATTCCCACCAATGGTTTACATGGGCTCCTTTTTTTCCACCAATACTTACTGTCTTTTCATAAATGGAGATATTAGTGTGAGGTAATAGCTCGTTATGGTTTTGATTTACACTTTCCTGATGACTACTGATTTTGAGCATCTTTTCATGAACTTGTTGGCCATTTGTCTTTGGAAGAATATATATTAGGTTCTTAGCCATATTTTAATCTGTGTAGTGTGTGTGTGTGTGTGCACCCACACATGTGTGTGTGTTCTTGCTACAGAGAATACTTAGTGCTGTCAGTTCCTTCTTTAAATTGAATGTTAACTCCTTATCAGAGATGTCTGCAAATATGTGTGTGTGCACCCACACATGTGTGTGTGTTCTTGCTACAGAGAGTATTTAGTGCTGTCAGTTCCTTCTTTAAATTGAATGTTAACTCCTTATCAGAGATGTCTGCAAATATTTTCTCCCATTAGCCAGATTGCCTTTTTATTTTTTGATTGTTTACTGTTGTCCTGTGGGAATATTTTGGTTTGATATAGTTCCACTAGTTATTTTTGCTTTAGCTTTCTGTGCATTTGATGCCATATCAAAAAAAAAAAATCATTGTCAGTACCAATGTCATCAAAATTTGCTCCCATTTTTCTTTAAGGATGTTATGGTTTCAGAGCTTATGTTTAAGGCTTTAATCCATTTAAAATTGACCCAATTTGGTTTGTCATTTTCTTTCTTTCTTTCTTTCTTTGTTTCTTCCAAAAAAGTTGATGTGATCAATTGATGTAGTAAAAAATCTTGAGAAAAAATCTATTGAATGATTGATAAATACTGTAAGAAAAATAAAATAGGAATCCTTCTATTTATTAAAATGAATGTACAAAACTTTACAATTCACCTTATACTTAGTGACAAAAACAACACAAACTGAACATTTTTCTCCCAGGTTCAGGAACACAAAAATCACACTCCTTACCATTCTTTTCCGAAATTCTGCTGGAAACGCCAGCCAATTTGTTAAGTCAAGAAAAGTGATAAAAGGCATACACATTGAAGAGATATGAAACTGTCCATCTCCTGGAGCTGTTGTACCAGTTCAGCAAGGATAGAAGATAAACATCCAGTTAATCCCAGCTCTGTCAGATACAAAAGCCTTTTTTTTTAACCATTCTAGCTGAATAAACAATCTCTTTTGTTGTTTTGTTGTTTGGTTGCAGTTTAAAATGGGGATCCCCACCTCCATTTTCTCTAATGCCTCATCAATTTGTTCAACACTGTTTTCTCTATAAACTCACGTCTTTCCATTTATTGTAGTTTAATTTGTACACATGCATGTGCACATGTGTGTGTTTGTGTGTGAGACAGAAAAGGCAAGCTTACTGTTCACTGCCTTCTGAGCCATGCTCCCTGCAGAGTGCACCAACCTTCCTTGGCTGTTGCTAAAGTGTCACCTGCACTGCTTGGTTTTTGTTGTGTTTGTTTCTGGGTTTTACAGAAACCTAGGCACTGAATAGGCATAGGGAAGGAAGGAGATAAAGAAGCAGCTTCTGCTCCTTCCCTTCCGGCAGGGCCTTCCCCGGATTCTGAGGGGCATCCGGGGGGGACCCTGCAGTTTAGCTTCCTGGCCATTCCACTTACGGGAAGGGTTTCCTCATTTGGGCAGAGGATGTCCATCCATGGTTGTGCTAACACTGATTTTTTTCCCAGGCTTTTCTGAAAGGCCATTTTCATAGACTTTATTTGGAGCTGTGATAACTTATTTCTTTCCAAGCACAAATGCTGAATTTCTTCTCTTAAATAACATTTTATATTAAATTTAAATCAGCATGTTTGGCATTTATGTGGAACTCTGTAGAGGGATTATAGCAAGACAGGGGAGAAGAAAGCTGTAGATGAATAAATTCAAAGGCTATTGAAACAAAAACCCATACCCGCATCCTAATTGTGATTTGGACTATATACATGTAAATTTATATACAATTAATTACAAAGCGAAACAGCAGCAGATGTACAGTTAGACTTGTCCAAAATGTGCTGATGGGAGCCAGCGCTATGGGCTCCTAACATCTGCCAGTGGGGGAAAAAGAGTTCTATGTTGAAATCAACTCAGAGAGGCTGGTGTATCAAACACTGAATTTATAAATTTATTGGGTTATGCTCGAGTAAATGCATCCTTCCCAAAGAACAGTTTGATAGGTTATTGCGTAGAACGTCTCCAAAAGTGATTCAGGAAGACTGGTGAATGCTGATATTACCTAGATCAGTGCAGTATTCAAAGGTGCTCACTGTACCCCGGGTGTCACTTCAGGCCACTCTGAAATACTGTGCCACTTAATAGTCACAGCTCTCTGAGGATGTGTATACTGTTACTCAGTTTTACTGAAGAGGTAACAAGGCACAGGAAGTTAAGTAAGAGGACACCAAGCTAACGGGACAGATCCCAGGTTTGTGCTCAGGCAGTCTGGCTCAAAAATCCACGCTGGACCCCACCTGTGCAGATGCGTAAACTGCCTTCTAATAGCTCTAATGCTAGGGACTCTGGATCCTTCTGAATAATTAAACTTTCTGGTTGACCACTTCTGGTTTCGGCAGTTGTCTCGAAAGTATACTCAGTTTGCCTCCTCGGATGGGCAGTGTTTTTGTAATTTTCAAGGTCTCGTTGTAGGAGCAATATTCGTTGTCAAGCACTTCCTCCTTTGTTTTCTGACTACTGCACTTGCCTGTGATGCCTGTTGGGAGTGCAAGTGTGTGAATAAAAAGAAACCTTTGACCTCTAAGGGCCAAAAGCCTAGTGGGCATGGACAGGCAGGAGGAGAAAATCAGGGGCTGAGCTGGGAGAAGCACTCCGCATCCTTGAAAACACTGAATGGATTTCTGTCTTGCTGCTTACCCCTGGAAAGTCAAACATCAGATAAAAAAGTGCTACTTGGGCCTTTTGTTGTTGTTTTGTTTGTTGGAATATCTCGAAGTTAAGATAAAGGTGGCTCCTGGAGACCCCGAGAGGATTTTGAACATGGAGAATCTTGAATGCCAACTTGAGTGTCTGTTTGCTGGCCTGTTTCTCCCATTGGTTAAGAGCAGGACTCTTGCCATTACCAGGAACAGTGACTGAATCACAGACTGACTGCATCATGTTTGTTGAAACAGAGAGACGTTTCATAGAAACTCAGTATGAATTAAGATCTGCAGTCATTGTGAAATAGAATTCAGCCTTTCTAAATATTCTTTCCACAAAGAGGTATCACATTCACAGCTTGCACAGAGCAAACAGTTGGGATGTTTGAGAGGGTCTTCGCTCAGGAAACACTCTTGATCAGTAGGGATTAGTGTCTAGTCTTGGACACAGCACAGGTCGCTTTCTTTTCTAGGTTCTGACCCCCGCCTTTGTCTTCTGTATGTTTGCATTTCCAAGTAAACTTGGAAGCAGTCTGTGTGTCCATCCACAGGTGAACGGATAAAGAAAATGTGGTATTTTATTTACACATAAGACAATACTATTTTGCCATAAAGAAGGTTAAATTTGAGCGATTTGTAGGAAAGTGGCTGAACCCTGAGACCATAATATTAAGTGATATATAAATTAGATACACAAGTTCAAATATGGCATAGTTTCTCTTACATGAGAAACCCAAAGTATAAATAAAGAGCACTATAAATGATAGATTATAGGAAACAAGGATATATATTTTTTTTCTTTTTTTTTGCAACTAGGAGGGAAACCTAGAGAAGGAAGGAGGAGGAGGCAGAGCGGGGGAAGAAGTGAGAAGAATGAAGATGTGTTCTGTACATGCACCAAATCCCCATGATGGATATGATCGTTATGTACAGAAAACACACACTATTCAAAAGGCAGTGGTTAGTGGAAAGCTGTATGTTTCATATATTTATGTATGAAACTACTTTCAATATGACCCTCATACTCAAAATGCATCTAATATTAAAGTTTAAGTGAGTGTAATTGAATTGTAATCTTGCATTGAATCAAGGATATGTCGGAATCTTTTGGCACCTTGGGTAATCATTTTATCCTAATTAAATGTAGCATCTATATTAAATATAGCCTATCCTATTTTAGGACAGAACTCCAATTCTTTAAAATGTGTATTCATCAAAAGAATCCTATTAATAAGACTTGCCTCTTATGGATGGACTTCTGACAGCAGCATGTTCGTGTGTTCTCCGTTTCACAGACTGCAAACACAGCATATAATCCCAGACTCTGTTTAAATGGAAAGAGATTAAAAGCAAAGCACATAGGGGTCCTGCAGTGGGTGAGCTGAGATGGAGAAGCAGGGAATAGACCACGAGCCAGGAAAGCCCACCTCTGCCTGCCCTGCCCATTCGCAAAGATCTGGCCACCTGTGCCTTATTAGCCATCCTTTATTTTGCTCCTTAAACTTTCATACTTGGGATTTCTCATGTAAGGCACCGAGGAAGTAAATGAGCAGGAAAAAAAATCTTATTTTATTCCTGTGATGTAAGCCAAAGTCAGAGGTAAGAAAGTTGATGTATGTGTGTATATATCTGTGCCTGTGCCTCTGTGTGTGTGTGTGTCTGTGTGTGTCCATCTTTTATGAGTTCCGACTTGAATTATCTGAAAGCAACTTAAAGTGCTCAATGCAAGTCAGGAGGCCCTGCCTTATCCTATACAACAGCAGAAGACTGCTGGGTCAAAACAACTTCAAAGCCTCACAGAGGAGCTGTTTTCAGGCTAGGTAATGACTGATTTGAAATAGCATGAGAGAGAGAGAGAGAGAGAGAGAGAGAGAGAGAGAGAGAGAGAGAGAGGCATCTTAAAGGCAGACAGAGTGTTTTGAAGTGTCACAAGGCAGGATGAAGACCCCCTCTGAGAACAGCTAAAAGCCTACTCCCAGGGAGCCCTGCCTCACTGCTGAGAATGCACCTGCTTATTGCTCCTGTTTGTGTCACTGCTTGGCAATGGGAGGTGACATGATCTGTTTGGATACAGAGACACAGAGTCACTGCCGCGTGTGTGCCGTGCTTGTTAGCCAGCCGTGGTTGTGTCACTGCAGACAGAGTACTGTTCAGACCCAAGTAGGGTTTAATTTTGTTTCACTATACCTAGATTGTTTATATCACTCCATTGTGCTTCGGATGATTAATAGCCAGCAGCAGGCTTAGTGAAGAGAGGACAGAGGGAACTGCTGAATGTCATTATTGACTTGGAATAGTAAAGATGTGTTTTTGTTACAACTGCCCATAAACTAGGTCCTCTTCCAAAAACAATTTCCCTTCTGGCTTGCCCTCCTGTGTAAGTACTTGGGCTCCCTCTCATTTTACGACTGACTCCAGGGCTGATTCTGTGTGAGACTTCCCGACCCTGAAAACCTGTTTTGCCTGGTTTCAGTTCTTCTCGTTCCAGCGACACCTGTGCCTGTCTCTGGAGACCACTGCCAGGGGAGACTGTGGTTTCCACTGTCACATCCCAGCCCAGTTCCTACGCCTGGATGCCTGTCCGCTCCTTCTGCGGATGGGAGTCTGCACAATTCCTATTCCTAGCACTTTTTTGTTTAATGAACATACTAAGTCCATAGCATGATAACTCATCTTTTCAGTGTACAGTGGGGCCTTGACTTATGAACTCGTTCCTGAGGGCTGGTTGTAACTCAAGTTGGTCAGTAAAGGCTCAGGCTCCTCTACACAGCCTTTGAAGTCACTCCTTTGTACGCAGGCACATCTCAGCGTCCTTAGAGAGACACAGGCCCAGGATTACTCAGTTCACCCTACATGGGAAAGGGTGCTGCCATGTTCCTTTCAGGACTCTTTAAGGGTTAAATCTCTATCTGGGCCATCTGGCAGCACAGGAGGCTGGCTTTTGGGTCATAATTCTAGACTTTGGTCTTAAAACTAAAATTCCAGTTGTAACTCATGTTGTTTGTATGTCAGGCTGGTTGTAACTCGAGGGTCCACTGTATGTGTACTTTGAGTCCCTTTCCTTACACTTATTACCAGGACTTCTATCAAAGCAGAATTAGTGGTTGCCGTTGTAACCCCAAATCCAAATCCTAAAGCCACAGAACCGGAGAGGTGACGTAAAGGAAGGAGGAAAACAGCACCATTTTGCGAGACCATTTTTGTGGTCTAGTACCACACCCCTGAGAGCTTATTAGTAATGCACTATCCCAGGCCATATCCGGGCCTACTTATCAGGAAGTCCAGTAACAGGATCCTAAGGGGATTCCTATGAATGTGAAAAGTATTAGGGAAAACACTGTTTAAAATTTTTCTTGTGTACCTCGCAGCCCTTTCCTGTGGTTCACATGATCAGTCCCACTTAGAAATGAGGGCTGTTCCAACTAGAGAGGCTCAGTAATCCAGTCCAGCCCCTCCCTGTATACCACCTGTCATCTGCACGACTTCATGTGATATCAACAGTGATGGCTAGGCCACATCGCTGGGCTGTATTAACCTAAGGATGAGATGACAGCAGGGTAGGAGCAGAAATGTTTGCAAGTTCTTTCATAGCCAGGTGTAATCAGAGAGAAATGAATTTCATTATTTTTAGTCATAATTCCATTTTGAATCAAATGCTATTCACTCCTGTAGCTTGCACCCCAAAATAATTACAAGATATGGATCTAGACAACCTTTAGCTTCTGTCTCCACAAGCCATACTTGGGCTGAGTTTGAAATTTGGCTATGATTCTAAATGTTCTACACAAGTGTCACTGAATCAAGAAGCAATTCGTAAAGTGCAATTATAAGAAAACAATGACACCAGTGGCACTTTGGAATTAACGTGTACACTCCGAAAATGTAAACGCTCATTTTGGCATTCAAGTTTGGACAGGTTCATTCAAAAAAAAAAAAAACTTATTATGAAACACAAACTTCTGAAGAGGGATGTATTACTTTTTGATCAAATCTCATACAATGTCCCAAACAAAGGACCAAGCACTCAGTGGTAGAGATTAATGTTTCTTTTCACAAATCATTGTAGGAAGTAAAACAAGTGCCATTACCCAGAGGACACAACGTTTAACAAGGCACTCAGAACAACAAATGGTGCCAGTCAGAAGGCTCCCGCCGCAGGAAATTCACCACCAGGTCAGCCTGATCTGACACTGTGTTGTGCGGAATGCTGAAATGATTAAGGACTGAGCTTGCAGAACTCTCGAGGCCATGAGACTGGTTACTAAGGGTGAAATTATAGATCTACAGTGTGCCAGATTTCTACAGCAACATATATCAGATTGACATTGACAAACTTAGACAAAGGGTAGATTGGAAGAGGCAAGCAGAAGGATTCCTGGAGCCAGAATGAACACCAAGAACTCCTCAAAAGTCCACAATACGTAAGAGTTAGCAATAGATGCAAGAGCTCAGCTTTCTTATGATAAACCAAAGGGTTAGGGCTCCAGGATCAGTGGTCCTCAGGCTGGGGCCATTAAAACCACCTGGAGAGCACTCTAAAATCACAGCAACCTTTGAACGGTGACTCTCAAGTTTTGTTTTAATTCATTTGAAGCACAGCTGCTGGCTCTAAGGTTTTTTAAATCTCCGCAGGTGACTGTAATGTGCAGCCAGAGTTGGGAGCTCTCATCCCAGACAATACTGAAATAAGCGATAGATGAATGAAAAGTGTCTGATATGATGGAGAAAGGAGGTCCTGAAGCCCAACAATATTTCCAGTGGCAGCTATGGAATCTTTGGAAGGAAGGTTGATAAAAGTAGAATTGTAAGCATGTAAATATGGAGGCCTCTTCCTACTTCTCTAATGCACTGAGTGTTTTCAGTCAGTAATGGAAATGATGAGGAAGAAACTGTCTTATTTTCACTTTTTTCTTGTCACAAGGAACCTGCAGTGAACCTCCTTGTATGTTGTTATGGCTTGTGTCTAGGTGCCCTCTCCCCAAAGCCTCATGTGGTCACAGGTGGGGCTTTTTCAGAGGTGGCTGAATCTAGAGTGTATGAGGCTGGGACTGATTCATGATGCAATGCTAGGATCAAGGTCACTGGGATGAAGGATGTGAGTGCTGCCCAATCTAAGTAGCCTGGATAAAATTTAGGGGATAGAAGGGCTGTAGTTGTTCCCATTGCTTGCTTTGCTGCCTTCTGCCTTCCATGAGCTGTTTCTCCTCTGCATTGTACACCACTCTGCCTTAGAGCGAGCCATTTATGGACTGGAATATCTACAAACTATGAGCTAAATAAAACTGTCCTCCTTTAAATTTGGGTGTGGGGTATTTTGTCTCAGCAACAAGGACAGTCACATATGTATGACGAATTCCTAGAAATAGAATTACTTCATCAAAAAATTTATACATTTTAAGTGTTGATCTTTGCTGTCGACAGTTCATAGAGGTTATAATGACTTACATCCACATAGCGTCTGTTTCATCCTGTATCTAAGAATTGCTTAAATATAAAAAGAACATAGGTAATAGCTAAGTGTAAAAGGGTAAAAGAGTATAAGGTTGTAAGAGGGGAAGTGTGAAGGGTGAGCAATCATTTTGGAAAAAAGTTTGGAGAGAATGGAGCTGATATAGTATAAACTGCTGGGCAAAAGTTTGAAACTTCCCATCCTGAGTTTTCAAATGTTCTTCCAAGTAGTAATGGGCTGGCTGGGAAAGGCAAGTACAAAAAGTTACATTCACCTATCAACACTACATGGGATCTCCTGTTATATTTTCCTATACCTTTATATATTTTTCATGTAGTAGTGATTGTATTTCTGTTTACTCTATAGAAAAGCATATACAGATGATACACAAAGAAAAGGAAGTTTATATTGTAGCATTTGCCATAGTAAAAATTTAAAAAACAACATGAAAGTTACCAGAAGAGTAGAGTAGATAAAATATTAATATCAACTTTACATAATAGAATATTATGTACACACCCACATATGTATAGTCACAACATTGCTATTGTTCTACATGTAATTTTATATTTCTTTAAAATAGTATTCAGTGGGGAGAAAGGAACCCTTCTCCATTGTTGGTGAGAGTGCAGACTGGTGCAACCACTATGGAAGTCAATATGGAGATACCTCAAAGAACTAGGACTAGAGGTTTCATTTGACCCAGCCATCCCTCTTCTGGGTATCTTTCCAAAAGAATTAAAAGAATCATACCACAGTGATATATGCGCACCCACTTTTATAGCGCCACAGTTTGTAATAGCTAAAACTTGGAAACAGCCCATATGCCTATCAGTAGGAAACTGAATAAAGAAGATGTGGTTTTTCTATAAAATGGAATACTACTCAGCCATAAAAAATGAGAAAGTAGATTCATTCATAGGTAAATGGGTACATTTTGAGGATATACTCCTAAGTGAAATAAATAAGTCACACATGTGTAAATACTGAATAGTTTCTCTGGTGTGAAAAACTAAAATACTACTCAAGATTCTAATGGGACAATTAGCAACGTGAAATAGGAATAAAAGGACCAAAGGTGTAGGGACAGTGAGAAGGATAGGAAAGGGAGAATAGGGAAAAGGAAAAAAATATGAGAAATTGTAAAAATGGAATTAAAGTGTTTGAAGGTAGGGAGGGGAGGAGGGGGTGAAGGGAGGGTGGGGACAAGGGGAAAAAGTGAGAACCAAGACCTGGCATGGAAAGGTACAAGATCCCAGTAATGAATGTAACTGTACTGTATACCTAGAATGTACCAATAAATTCAATTTAAATTTTAAAAAATAAATAAAATAGTATTCCCCATAAGCATTTCACACCACTCTTTAGCAATAAACGGAATTTTAATGGCTACTTACTGTTTGAGCATATTCATATCTCATCATTGGCTTTTCATCTCCAGAAGCAGAAAAGAAGTCACAAACACATGAGTCTATTCCAGCAGGATTTGAAAACTGCTACTATTTTTGGATCTTTGGTCAAATCTGGTTTTCTCTAGGCATTGCACCTGTGACCAACTCTCCTCCAGTTATGCCTTTCTAAGTTCCCTTCTTTGACTCTTGCTTCCTTGTCAGGTAATCAGCCAACTGGGTCTGTGTTCATGATGGCCCACATTTCCCCTATCCTTTGCTATATGTGTTTCTAGCTGTACAAAAGTGTATATAGTTAAAAACTTTAAGTAAATGATATTGCTATATATTGGTATCCATAACCCAATTTGTTGAGAGTTTGTACCAAGAAGAGATGTTAGATTTTTGTCAAATTTGCGTCTAATATCTACTGAAATGGTAAAGATGTTTTCTTTTTTAGCTGGTTAATATAGTGAACCTTATTGATGGGTTTTTGAATGTTAAGCCAGCTATGCATGCTTTCTATGAATTCTATTTTTTAAAAACACACTCTTTCCATTAATTGGCTAAAATTTTGGTAGAGTGTACTGTGTGTGTGTGTGTGTGTGTGTGTGCATGTGTTGATGCAGCATATTAATCTTTAGTTTTCTAGTTATTTTTTGTATCAGGGATGTACTTGCCTTGATAAATGAATTGAAATCATTGCCTCTTCATCACTTTCCTGAAAATTTTTATAGAATTGGTATTATTTCTTCCATCAATGGTAGAACTCATCAGTAAAGCTATGTTGCTCTGGAGATTTCTCTAAAGGATAAATTTTGATTAAAGGGTCAATAAAATAAGGAGGAAGAGAGAGAATAAAATATTTAGGGAAATTTATGTTTTTTTAATTTTTATTGAACAAATTTTTTGTCTTAAGGAATCTGACCATTTCATTTAAATTGTCAAATCTGGGGGATAAATTTGTTCATAATATTCCGCAATCACCATTTAACAGCATCAAATCTGTAGTGAGGTCTTTGCTAATGTTTTGAATAGTTGGCCTTCTGGATCTGCAGATCTACATCTGCAAATTCAACCAGGTTTGAATTTAAAATATTCTCTCAAAAATCCAGAAATTTCCAGAAAGTGAAATTGAACTTCCCATCCGACAAGCACGCGGATGCATCCATGTGAACCGATGATGTGGAGTCTTTGCTTTCCTCTGACCTCCTGTGACTTAGCACATCCCAGTCAGTTTCCAGTACTCCTTGAGTATTGCTCACCTTGCATCTCATTTGTGTACTTAGGGTTAGGTCTGCAATGATTACATCTTTAATAAATATGCCAAGCTTTTTTCCTTTGCGTCTTTCCTGAAATACTGCAGTGTAACGACTTCCCCAGCATGTACGTTATAGCAGGTGTCAATAACCAGCAGCTAGTTTAAGTATACAGGGGGAACTTGAGAATCTGTAGATTTGGGGAGATTTGCATGTATCAGGGCCTTGGACCCACCGCCTCTGTATACGAGGGATACCTGTGATTTGTCCCTTCTATGAGATCCATCAGGCCAGATGCTTATCAAGTTTTCTGAGGCTCAGAGAGCTGGCTGTTGATTTCATTCTCTGTTTACTTTATTAACTTCCACTTCAGTCCTTATTGATTCATTTTCTCTTCTTAGACTTTAATTTGCTCTTCTTTTTTCTAGTTTCTAAAGTAGCTTGGTGGAGCCCTTTCTTCTTTTCTGATGAAGACATTTTGGGTTATAAACGTCTCTCAGCTTCATGCATTAGAAATATCCCATGACTTTTATTATTGGGTTAGAGTCCAATAAATTTTAGTGCTTATTAATATTATCGATAAAAAACAACATAATTATATGCTTTGCTATATTTATTGACCACATCATTTTTCTAGTAGATATTCATTCTGAAATAGTCCATATATTTGAACAAATGATAAATTTGTTTAAAAATTGTTTACTAAAACATAGTACTGTATATATTTTTTAGAAAAGCAGACTGTTTCAGCGGGAGAGAGCCCTCTAGCTAAAGTAATTTCAAATTTTGCTTTAATATAATGCAGAATCAAATATCTTGGTTCACCTAACCTAATTATCTTGTGCTTTGCCTTATTTTTATATACTATGCTAATTATATTGAGTAGTAGTCCTAAATTTAAAGTTTATATGCATGTCTGTATTTGTCACATATAACTTTATTATGTCATATATATATATAATATACATATTATGTCATATATATATATATAATGTCAAGTAACAGCACATTTGTCATCTAATATAAAACATGACTGTGAACCTCACTTTCCTTAACAAATAATAAGTGACTTGAGTCCCATAGCAAACGTGGAGCTTGCATATGGGGTATTTCAGATATAACATGATAACATTTGTGTATGTTCAGGAGCCCTAAGAGGCTCCAAGCTTCATGCCCTATTAAATATCTACTAAGTTCTGTACCAACCTCAAGCACTGCTCATGTAATCGCACCCAAAAATGACTTAATGTGAGCAAGACATTGCTCTTTCCTAGGGTCTGGATGAGCTCTTCACTGCTTTCCTTCTAGGAGCAGATGTGTTTCTGCTTTTCAAGTCAAAGATCCCTTAAGAACAGTCCCGCATTGCTTCTTGAGCACCAAATATTTAAGTTCCATTCTCTGGTATGTTCCCTTGTTTTCATTCCTGTGTTTTAGAGTGCTACCTAATTCAAAGTGAAAAGGGACAAATACGTACATTGTTACACCTAACACTGGTAATGCCTCCAGAAATGGCCATAGTTTCCTCTGTATCGAGGCCCTGCAGTCACAGGCCTTTGTTAAGTTGCATCTCGTTGGTTTACAAGTCTAGGAGACAAAAGCATCAGAAACCAGTGCAGCAGTGGACAAGTGCATGCAAGTTTCATTTACCTACTGATTTGAAACATGCTCATTTGTATATGCATTATCTATGGCTGCTCCCACCTGTAATAACAGAGTTTAGAAGTTCCAACAGAAATAACATTGCTATTAAAGCCAAGAGTATTTTTGTCTGGCCTTTTCAGAAGAACTTTCTGAACTCTAGCCCAAAAGAATAGTTTGGGTCTAACTGGGGAGATAAGTTCTATTTAATGTTGTTTGGGATGCTAAACATATACAAGGTATTGGCACTGATGCAGACTCTTAGTGCCCTGCAGCCTGTTTTGGTCAATTTCCACCATGAGATTCCTCCAATCCCAGGCCCTCCAGCCCTTCTTGTGTCTTATAAGACACAGTCCTTTATGTCTAAGAGCCAGAGGGTTTTCACCCTCTCAAGTATGAGCTTTCCAGCCCTGTTTCCTTTTGGGGAGGTTTCTGAGGCAGCTGTTGGATAACAACATTTTCATCTCTTGTCTACTTTAAACTATGTCTTAATTAATCCTGACAAGTCAGCTTGTTTTCTTATTCTGTATAAAGCAGGTGAGGATTGCCTTTTCTAAAATCATAAACATTTTTCTAAAAATACAATTATTTTGATAATTCATTAATTCAATATCTTTCATGCCAGAAATTCCTTAGCTTTTTTTAAATGCCCTTAAAATATTCTTCTATATTTTTAATTCATGAAATGTATCTTTATCTCTTATAATCTCAACACTCAGAAATAAGGGTAGAAGAGTCTCTAGAGCTGAAGATATTTATTAGTTGCAGTGTAGTTTTATTCTGATAAGTTTATGTAAAACTTTCTGAAATAGATCGCAAGTGGATGTTTGTCAGCTCACAACATGCATTCCTTTGCCTGTGCCACTTTTCCTTTGCTATCCAATCAGAAATGGAGCACACTGGCCTGAAATTAAGACTACAGAGCCCTGGGGTAGTGTTAGTGGGTAGAGTCTTGCTGCCTTGGAAGCCTGGGTCCTGTAAATTTGAAGCTGCTGGCTATGTGTCATATGTGTAAGTCTCAAAAAAGCAGAAATAGGACCTGAGTTCAATCCCCGGTACGAAAATAAAGAGCAGAAATACTTCCCTTTTCTTCGCTTCAGAGGCATAAAATTGTTTATGGGCTGAAAATCAGGGTATTTATATTTTCATTCTTGTAGAAATGCTGATTATTTGATTTAGTCCTTTTTTTTTTTTTTTCATTTTTCCTTGCCTTCTTGAGGAGGAACTAGGCCACAGGATGTGTGAGTCACTGTGAAATCGGTCTGGGGGCAGAGAACTGCCTGCCTCCCAAAATGAGCAGATTTTTTTAACATACATGAATGCTTGCTGGTCTTCAGGGAAGAATTAAAAGCTTATTAGCTGTGGCTGAATATAATGCTGCTATCATATTCCCCAGTTCTGTAGTTTTGTCGAAAGAGGAAAGTTGAATTGAATTTCTGTGAATTTCTATGAATTTCTGTTCTTTGTTCATCAACTACAAAATAAGAAGTAATGTAATGACAAGTCAATGAATTTGACTTGTGCATGCTTGAAAACCTCAATGAAAAAACAGTCAGTGAATCAATGATGTGTTTTATACATATATTTTGATGAGCATCTCAGTGTTTTGAAACCCCTGAATAGTTAACTGATTTGGCAGCCTTGGTACTTTCTGATACACTGTAGACTTTGCATTCTCTGATCTACCTTGGGTATTAAGGAATATAGATGCCATAGAGACATATGGTGATACTAAAATTTAATGTCATGCAAGGTTCTGATAGTGATAAAATGATGAAGTTATGATCCACTAAACCTTGTATGCAGTGAAGGTCATGGTACTGTCTGTTTCACTCAGGAGGCTGGTGGTATCTTGCGTTATAGTTCTGGCCCACATTAATTTTACATGAGCAGAGTATTAAAGCTTCAAACTAAATATGTACTGTTTCTGTAAAAGTCGCTGATCTCTCCTTTCTTTAAACTCACTATATAATCTTGAAACATCATCTGTTAAATAATAAATTTAGAGATCACAAACCTCTTTTATTAATCCTATAATATGTCAGATAGAGAACACATCTAAATTAAATATTGACAAAAGCAAAAGTTCAAAAATAAATAAATGTGTCACAAAAGGGTCATTAATCTCTCTTTAAAATTGAAAAATTGTCAAGAATCTTGACATATGGCTTGCTGTCTTATTTTATTGGTAAGGACGGTGCGTTAATTTGGGTTTATTAGGTTTGTTGTATCTTTATGATGTGAGAATAGATCAAAAAGTCAAGAAGGTAGCTCTGTAAGAATCTGATTTATTGGGGTGAGTCATTTTACCTCACCCGGTCTGTGTGTCCACCACCAGTGCATTAGTCTATCTGTGAAGGCAAGTGAAGGCAAGGCAGAATATTTGGGTGGAAAGTATTTTATGAAACTAAGGTTTCCTCAGCAATCTGATGGGAGGAGGACATAAACTTTGCTGTAAAGAAATGGCTAAGATTCAGGTAGAAAAAGCCTTGTGAATAAGTTAATGGTGATTTGAATGCATGAATGAATGAATGCAATCGTTCACTCTTCTCTAACACCCTCAGGGTAAGGGTGCTTATATGTCAGAGGTCAACAAGGTCTTGATAATTAAATATGGTGTCTGTAATTGAATGCAATCATTTCGTGTAGGAGCGTTGATGTGGAAAGGTACAGGCATACATCAACTTCAGAAATGATCATCCCAGACATTGCTTTTCTTTCTTACTTAGTTTCATGTGTTTTAAATTCAATTGATAAATGACAAGAAAATAAAGTTTAAATTTTAATTGACATTTCCCTCTTTTACTCCTCATTTACTCTAGAGTTTTTAATCTAGAGACATTGTTGTATAAATGAAATATTGGAATTAATTACAGAGTATGTTTACCTGTATAATTTGTCATACAGAGCTTCATGGGGACTAACTCAAAAGTGGGTGCTCCCTATCTCCCTGCTTAGTTTAATTAGTATTGTAAATGAGCTATAACTTTACATTAGTAATTTAGATACCTTCATATAGGAAAATAATGAAATGCTATTATTTCTTCCTTGTTGGAGATATGCAGATGTTTTGTGTCTTCTATTTTTGATATCCACTATGGTTTTTCTTAATGCAAGAGAACTTTGCACTAGATATTTGTTTTTCTCACCATATTATCACTCATCATTCTGGTGAGCTATATGGGTTTCCTATGTTTTTCAGGATTTAAGACATATTGCTGCACCTATTGGGTTAAAATGATTTATATTATCTCAAATAATAATAAAAGTTATTTACAAGCAGCTATAAATGAAAATAGGTTCATTGTTTGCCAGAATAACTTCTAAGAGAATATCCCACCAACTATGTAAGAGCAATGTCAAAAATACCATGAGACAGCAATGGGTAGAACTCTGTTCACCTAGGTACCAATAAATCAAAACTTGCTTTTTTCCTGTAGAATCCAGCACGTGCCTCTAGGGCCAATCCCAAAATTATGACCCACATACTCTATGAGTGTTGCAGTTATGTTTGACTGTGAAATTTCATAGTATTTTTTATTGGGAGGTTTCCTTTATGGATCAGGTTAGGGCAGTGCTTCTTACATTAATGCTGCTGGGCTGATGGCATTTGAAGTGTCACTGGGGAACTTGTTGCAAATGCAGGACACCACCTCCTCCCCCAGGCTGGATGGGCCTGGAAAGTCTAGGGAGGGGGAACCGGCAGCCTGTGTTGTCATGAGTCTGTGTGGTTCTCACGCACCTTAATCTGAGACTGGTGTCGCTTCAGTCCAAACTGTTGAAATTTATAGCATTAATTGGTGGCATATGTGAAAATAATATGAACCTTTAATCCAAGACATTCAAGTATGTCGCTGTTTCTTTGCAAATAAGGTCTCTGTTTCCAGTAGCCACTTAACTTTATTAGCATAAGTCAGTGCTGCTTTAAACAATAGCTAGCAGCATGCTGTTTTAGAAGATGAGAGAGTTTTGAAATAATTGTTGAGATTTAGAGCAATACACAGCTTAACAATGAGTAAAAGTAGCTACTGATATTTTATAAGTAGATTTGCCAAATCTTCAATCTCTTATAAAAATATGCATAATTTGTATTGAGGTCATTAATAACTCTTATACTTAATAGGTAGATTTAAAACTGACTCATACTTCAAGCTTTACTTTTAAGAAAACCCATATTTAATTCACCCCGTCAGTAGCGTAAAATCTGTAATGTTCACATTATTTTATAAACTACTGCATAAGATTCAATGATTAAAACCATACTATTAGCTTTGCTTGCTTTTAGTTCTTTGCCTGTATAAACCATACTTCTAGATTTTATATGTTTAACAATAAATATAATAAAACCCAAGACCTAGGCTGGTTTTGTAAAGATTGACTGGAGGCACTGGTAAAGGGATCTTACAAATATTTTAATGAAGGTAGATACACAAATCTGGTGACGGCGTTCATACTTGCTAATGAGTAACTGACAAACCAGAGAAGTGTCTTCAGGAATTTAAGACTGAGTTAAATAAAGATCCAGCCCAGAGGAAGTCACCCTAGCTGTCAGGATTTATTTTCTCCTGCTTGCAGTTGAGAAACACCAGGAAGAAAGAGAGAATATATTGAGACACTTGCATAAGTACAGGATTCAGTGTCTCAGATTCTCACACGGTGACCCATCTGCTTAGAACACATTGACTACTGATCAATTCCAAGTCTGTTTCTTTAGCAAATCTGTATTGGATGCCTGCCATGCAACAGGCACTGTGGAACGTTCAGCCCATCAAAATGGATCATAATACAGTGCATTAAAGTTCTGAACCATCATGTAGGTATTACTATTTTCCTGTAAACCTGAGACTTTTAAGAAGTATTTTTACAGAATGATGAAATATCAGAAAGCTGAGAAGAAATGTGCTTTAAAATTGCATTCACCACAAATGTCATGCTCATTTCTCCTAAGACAAAAGGGGAAATACTCCTTCATTTTAAAAAGCAGGGAGAAAAAGTCATTGGCATTCCCATTGCCATGGTAACAAAATGACAAGTGGCTTTCATGTGCTTTCACTGTTTATCAGTAAGCAAATCATTTGGGAGAGAATTCATTCTCTTCAGATGTCTTTTGAGCATAAGTACTGTATGCTTTTATTAACTTATGATGGAGGTGTTATTCATACAGTACTTAATTTAGCAATTAATAAATAATCCTTCTTTTTAAAGAAATTACACATTAGGAGATAAAGCAAAGACTCAGCCTAGCAGCATTTCCACCCCTTCAGCTTTGGAAGAAATAAGAAGAACAAAGTATATCAGCCACAATTTAGATAATAAAAATTACATTGGAGTTATGTATGTGCCACTTAGGAAAACCCCAGCCACACACAGAAGTGCGCTGAAAGAAGGTGAGCCTCCACACCGGCAGCACAATGAGTCATCTCTGTTTCCTTTTACCCTTCGCCTCTGCCAGCCTGTTCCTAAGCTGCCTGATTGCTCGCTATTACTGTTGAGTCTTGCTGCACTGTCAACTCTCTATTCATAATCTTTTTGAGTTGGGAAAGCAGCTATAATTATTTCAGCATAAAAATAAGGTAAGTAACCATTTCAGGAAATTCACCTTAGCTGTTTTTCTATTCTAGATATTAATTACCTTTAGCTGTAAATTACCATTGCACAACACTTCATTTCACATGTATTTGCCTTATTTTTAGAATCGCATTACTTTTCTAAGAGGTGTTCATAAATATCTCATTGCTTTCTCTTTGTTCGGCTTCCGTCTCACCAACTTATTTAACACTAATATCTTTTCTTCCTGGGCATACAGATGTAATTGTTTTTTCTGATGCTTGTTGTTGAAGGTGCTATACCTTTGGGTAAAATTAAATGAGCTACTAATCAGGTTTTATGAGCATTTTCACACTTTTCGATTGATTCAGCAAGTGACATAACTCTTTTATCCTGGGCTATGGGCTCCAACTATTTCCTGTGTGTGTGTAATGAAAGATAAGAAAGCCCCTTGTAAGCAATGCCAATGATATTGTATACCACAATTTAGGGCACCATCAGGGAAAATGGGCTTATATCTTCATTTATGTTTGTTTGCATTCATATTTTTTAAAAGGCAATTTGTATCTCTAGGCATAAGAACGTTCCAAAAATAAGGTGCCATCAATCATATTTGTTAATATTATAATATTCTCAGTGGGACCATTACTGTTACTAAAGGGGAATTTTTGTTGGTATGACATTCACGTTCTTCCTTTTTATAAAGATTTCATATATATCTACCTTAGTGCATGCTAAAAAACACTGGTGATCAAATAAGTAACATTTTAATAGAGGGTCACATACATAAAACATTAAAACCAAAAGGGATTTCAGATGACCTGACCGTCAGTGCTGAAAAACTTCCTATCAAGCCATGCTTCCCCTCTGTTAACACCGAAGGCTGATGTATAAATGTCTGCGCGCGCACAAAGGCCGTCCCCAGAGCCCATTCTGTGCAGTCATATTTATGAAAATAACTCAGAAAGTTCAAAACACCTATTTTGGGCACAACTGTGTGAAGCCAGATGACCGAAATGAAACTAAACAATATGCGACATAAGTAAAATTTCATAAGAACTTAGTGATTCGTTTAAAAGATAATCAAGCCCTGTGTGGGTCTCCTCTTGCCTCCAAGTATTGCTAAACAAATAAAATTTCTCTTTTGTCTAAACCAAACAGTTCTAACGGTGGAAATTTGGGGTTATAGAACAATCAGAATGACACAATGCAGGCCCATAGGGAAAGTATTGCTTAAGCAGAAATTTCTTTTTTTTTAACTTTTTTTACCATACATCTTGATCTTTTTCTATCCCATTACCTCCTCTTCTCAACCCATCCCTTTCACAATCTCCAAAAGTCTATCTTCTAGGATTTTTTTTATCATCTCTCCTGTCTTTGCTTATTTCTCTTTCACTTTTTTTTTGTTTCTAATGTAAGAGAAAACATATGGAATTTAGCTGAGTCTGACTTGTTTCCCTTAGAGTGACAATGTCTAATCTTAACCATTTTCATGCAAATTGTATGATTTCATTCTTTGTGGCTAAGTAATATTTCATGTGTCTGTTGGCTGGATAGTAGGCTGTTTCCATAGCCTGGTTGTTATGAATTATGCCACAATAAACACAGATATACATGCATCAAGGTAGTATGCTGCTTCTGATTTTCTCTGGAATATACCCAACAGGGGTATATTCAAATGGTGATTCTCCATTTAGTTTTCTGAGGAATTTTCACAGCAGTTTATATTCCATCAACAGTGCAGGAGGGTCCCTTTGCTCCTCTGCATTTTCACCAGCATTCATTGTCTGTATTCTTCATCATGGCCATTCTTACTAAGAGGAGATGGAAACCCAGTGAAGTTTTGATTTACATTTCTCAAATGTCAGTAGAAAAGTCTTAAGTGATGTCCTCTCCCATGTTTCATTACGGCAAGTCTATGTAGAGCAAGTCTAACCTTGGCTCACCATGACAGTGGCTCTTTCTTGTCAACAGCAGGCTCTAAAATTCTCCTGACTCATTTTAGCTTTCGTTATTTCCCTCTCCCTGGCTTTTAAAACCAACTCTATTGATAGACATTGAATAGCTTTAGCAGATACAAGGGAATGTGGCCAGCCTTGTGTTTTGCCAGGGCTCACCAGGTAGTGCAGTGACAATCGACAGAGGGAGGCAGGCCTGCTAGTGACACAGCTGTCACCTGGCCCAGATGGGCAGTGCTCGGACAAGAGATAGTGTTGATGTTCAACAGTTATGTTCAGTTGTTGTATTTCGGATCATATGAACAATTTAAAAAATCAGACCCCCCAAATTTAAAGACACAATCCAAACATGGGGATCTGAGGGCCAGAGATTTAGCTCAGTGGTTCAGGCACCTGCCTCACAAGTGCAAGGACCCGAGTTCAATCCCCAGTACCAAAAAACAAAACAAAACAAAAAACAAATGTGGGTATCTGAAATGAACAGACACTTCTCAGATGAAGAAGTAGAAACAGCAAACAAGCATATGTAAAAATGTCCAAAGTCACTACTAATCCAACAGATGCAAATTAAAACAATGTTGAGATTCCACCTCACCCCAGAAAGAATAGCTGTTGTCAAGAAAACCAATAACAAATGCTGGCAGGGTTGTGGGAGAAAAGGAACCCTTCTCCACTGTTGGTGGCAGTGTAGACTGGTGCACCCACTCTGGAAATCATTATGGCATTATAGAGATGACTCAAAAAACTAGGACTAGAGGTCCCATTTGACCCAGCTATTCCCTTTCTGGGTATGTTCCCAAAAGAATTAAAAGCATCATACCACAGAGATATATGCTCATCCATGTTTATAGCAACACAGTTTGCAATAGCTAAGTCTTGGAAACAGCCCAGTTGCCCATCAGCTGGAGACTGGATAAAGAAAATGTGCTTTTTTTAAAATTAAATGAAATACTATTCAGCAATAAAGAATGAGAAACTACAGATATTTATAGCTAAATGGATCACCTTGAGATCATACTTTTAAGTGAAATAAATAAGACACACTTGTGTAAATACCGAATTATTTCTCTGGTGTGAGAAACTAAAAGTGTAAATGAAGACCAAAATGTATAATAGATATTGTGAAATAGGAAGAAAATGTTCAAAGGGGAAGGGGAGTTAGGGAGGGGGGCAGGGAAAAGGAAATAAAAATGAAAAAAGAAAGAAAAATGGAAACAATGCTTTTTTAAATAGGGTGGGGTGGAGGGGTTGAAAGGAGGGAAGGGGAATAGGGGAAAAATAAGAACTAAGATGCATCGTGTACAGGTAGAAATCCCCAATGATGAATGAGATCATACTGTGTACCTGAAATATACCAATAAACTTAATAAAATTTTCTTGAAAAAGATCGTGCAGATGGAAAGGATGACGTTGAGATACAGGGCAGAGACTGGCCACATATTTGGAGATGGGGTAGGAAAGTCAGAGGACATAGAAAGCCACTGGGAGGGAAAGTGTCAACCCAGCTTGCCTGGAAGAGTGGAGATGAGATGAGCCGAAAGCAGGGTGGTGAAATGCACGTTTTTGTTTTTGTTTTTGTTTTGAGACAGGGTCTCACTTTGTAGTCGAGACTGACCTGGGACTCACTATGTAGCCTAGGGTAGTCTCGAACTCAGTGATCCTCCTGCCTCAGCCTCCCGAGTGCTGGGATTACAGGTGTGCGCCACCATGCCCGGCTCAAATGCACTTTTATTATGACATTTTGCTCAGGCGCTGTCAGAGGTGCCACCTGTGTGGTTGGAATGAAGACATATTCGAATATGCAAAGTCTCAGAACAATGACTCTTCCATGCCACTTTGTATAGGAAGCTTCTGCAAATGCGCTCTGCCAAAATGAGGGTACAGACCTCAAAAATAAGCATGGGACCTGGGAAAGCGGGGACACCGCTCAAGGCAGTGGCAGAATGAATCTCAGGCTGATGCAAAGGATCGTCCCCAGATGGCAGCTGAGTGGCAAACTGATTTAGTGCAGAAAGAGGCAGGTTAGCAGGTACCAGGAGAAATCTCTTCACCAGGGTAAACTCGATGAAGTACTACCCATATTTGTACATTTTAAGAGAGGATTTGTTTGATAAGGAAAGAGTTCATTAATCAAATTAATAATTCATATATGGAAAATTTGAGTTGAAAACATTAAATCAGAAGTAATCAAAGAGTTGCACAAGTAAGAAGTAGTCAGTGTACTGCATAGTCCAGCTGGGAACAAATTCTCACAATATCAGTAATGTGAGCATCAAGTAGTGGTGCAGTGAGGGTGGTTTGCCAACATGATTAGCTTTTTGACCTGCCGGAGAACCGGTAGAGCACACTTCTGGGTGTGTCTGTTTGGGTCACGCAGACATGAACTTGGATACTGTGCTCGATCCTTTGAGTTTCTCCCCCACACTCATTGCATCATGCTTGGCCATTCAGGCACTCAGGGGATGCTGCAGCCACCGTCCACAGGGGCCTGACTACATGGCTACTGAAAACAGACCTTGGCATTGTTCACATGATGCTGCTTTTATCAGAATGCAGAACACAAGAGTTGTGGGTCATGGAAGCTGCCACCCAGACTTCAGAGAAAGGCCAGGGAGGCCAGGCCAGGAGGTCATGAAGCTGTGGGAATGAAGCTAATGGTATGGTTGAAACCCCATGAATTTGGAGAAGCCAGGAACATGAAACATCTGCTGGGGAAAGCTGAAGGCAGTGAGGAGAGCCAGCCCAAGATAAGAGCCTATGTGGGCGGCAAGTAGCAAGGCCGTAGGCCTGGGCTGGCCAGGTCCCTGGGGACTCCGATCTCAGCACCATGTACTGGAGGTGGAGACAAGGGCTTAGTGTCTGCCCTGCTGGATTTCAGTCTTCCTTTGGTCAAATTCTTTTCTATCCACCCATGCCTCCCTCTGGGGATGACGATGTTCACCTCATACCACTGTACCTTAGACGTATGTAGCTTGGCCTTTTTTGTTTGTTTTTCACAGAGATTCACAGGTAAGAAATTTCCTAGAGTCTGAGAAGAAGAGTTGGACTTGGACTGTTGAAAAATGTTGCAACTCTCGAGACTTTGGGGAAAGGATTGTTGCATTTCTGGTTGTACTCAGAACAGCAGTATTACGTGGGTGGAACTATGGACTTGGTATGGAAGGATGAGTATGGCTTAAGGAGCTGCGTTTGGGTGTGAAGTTGACCAAGAGCAGGATGGGAAGCTGTGGTGAAGGACCACCACGTGACTGGCTCTCGAGTGGGCCAGGGCGGCGTGGCCTTGCTGTCAGACTCTGATTCCTCGCCCCTTCCTCTCTGCCACTCCCCGCTCTCCTGCTCTGCTCCCTGGTCACCCTGAACTAAGCAGCTTTGCTCTGCCCCACACTTCCACTACCCTGTTCATGCTTTGCGGCAGCCAGCCGTGGACAGAATTTCCTGAGAACATGAGCCAAATTAGACTCTCCCCCTTGAAGATGTGTCGGGGATTTTGTCTCAGCAATTGGAGATGTGACTAATACAGTATTCATTTCATATAATTTTATTTTCCTATGAAGAATGGCAGAAGGAAAGGAGAAAGTGGTATACAGAGGGGCTAGAATTGCACACCCAACAAGAGCTAAATCCTCATTTTCTCTGCTAGAAAGTTAAGAAGTAGTCACGAAAGTAAAAAAGGAAGACGAAGAATGGCAGAAGGAAAGGAGAAAGTGGTATACAGAGGGGCTAGAATTGCACACCCAACAGAGCTAAATCCTCATTTTCTCTGCTAGAAAGTTAAGAAGTAGTCACGAAAGTAAAAAAGGAAGTCTTCTAACAGACAGACTGAAGTAAAACCGAAAGAATCAGCTGAAAGTATTGACCATGTTTGCTCCTGGATTAAAAAAAGTGTTTGGGGGTTAAAATTTGCTCTTAAAAATTAATAAGCTTCTTAGAATTGTTTGAAAGTTTAAAATATCTGCATGTGTATCTTTGATTTTAAAAAACCCAAATTTTGAAAGGAAGCAAAGGTGGCATTTATCTTAGCAAGATGGGTGGATAGTTCTAATCAAGTAGTAGTTTTGAAAGAAGAAAGAAAATATGAAGATAATGTAAGTAAGGAAAATTGAAACGAGAAAACTTCATGGAATTTGATTTCATATAATCCTACTTTACCAGGAAAAGCTGGAGCTCATTCATGACTTCTTTAGAAAGTCAAAATGGTTGCGCACTGGAAGTGGTGGGTATGTGACAGAGAGATCAGAAGACACAAAAGGAGTCCCGAGAGTCAGCCGAATCTAACTGACAGCTAAGCTGAATGTGCAGAGTATTTTGTCAGTGAAAGTTTAGTTTTCTGTAGCAGCTCCAGTTATGAGTGAACGTGAGGCTGATTATGAGTGGAGATATGGTGAAGGAATGGAGACTTTCTGGGTAGCTCCTGGACCCACTGCAGTTAGCAAAACAAATGAAGCCATGTTAGGGAAACAAGGAGATCAAAGACGTACACATCATAATTAGAACAAACAGAACGAGAAAAGAGAAAGCAAGACTGAGGTCAGAGATCCAGGTCGCAGCTTTTGAGATTGCAGAGCAGAGCTTTTCCGGGTAGCAGTAGGCCAGCCACGGGAAGGTCAATGGCAGCTAGTGACTTTGGTGCATCGCAGAGGGAGGGAGTCAGGCACAGAGGCCGGAGGTGGGAGGCAGAGTGGGAGAGGCCCACCCTGAACCACAGCCACACACATATTCCTAGGGTTCAGCACTCCAGACAGGGCAGCAGGCCGGAAGTCGCCTCTGGCGTAGGCTCCTAAGTGTATAAAGCATCGCCAAACTGCGAGCAGTTCTTCATCGAACCATGTAACTTCTGAAGTATGCAAATAAATTAGTAAGGAACACTTGATCTTTGTTTTGTGATTTGTCTTAATGATTAGAGTGTATTCTAAATAAACCAAAAAACAAACTGATTGCCAAAAAAGCCAAGTTAATGCCCTTTTAATTCACAAGGATTAAACACATAAAAGTCAGGATATTGAAAATTAAGGTTCTCATAGAAATGGTGATTTGACAACATTATGTGTACTAGGTTTGGGAGGTTTATATTTTACAGCATAAAAGGAGTAATTCTCAGTTAAACCAGATAAAATAACAAATTTGGGAGAAGTCACTAAACATGATTATAGGAAAAAAAAAGCGTTTTGCCATCCCCAAAGAAGGATTGTAAAATTTAATTTTAGAAAATAATGGATTCATACCCTAAAAATGTTTTTGATAACTGTTTATGTTAAGTCAACTTTCCAGACACACTGTCTACCCTAACGGTGGTTTATGCTTCTCATTTGCAGTTCAGCTTTGATCCAGAGAAAGAGCTAACAGGCTATTTTCATGATTTAGATTGATGAAGATTTTAAATTCAAAGAGTAAAATTAAAATGTCAAAATTTCAGAATTTCAAATAACTCTTTTGCTTGGTGGATAGACGATATGGGGATATTTAAATCTGAGGAAGTCTGCAGCATGCCACTGTGTTTCTTTGTTTGCCCTTTGTATATTTCTGCCTACTTTTTGCATGTATGCATTATGTACCTACCAATCTGACTATGCAAAATGCTCTGTGCCGGTAGCGTATAAAAGCAAGGAAGACTCTGAGGGTGTGGTTCGTTTTTACTCCTCTCTGCTCCGGCTCCAGTTTCCCAAGCCAGAAGGTGGGCCTAGAAGCTGTGTTTTCCAGGAGAACTGGCAGGAACCACAGACTGAACTGCTGGCATTGTCAGCTCGGCCTCCCTTCCCTCTGTACATGGCATAGGAGCAGTGGCCCCGCGAGGTCGCCCCTGGTAGGGCGTCACTTCCCAGTTCCATCGGAGTCAGAAGCAATAATGAAGGAAGAAACCACAGCCACGTCAGGGAGGTATTTGCCTGTATAATGAAGCCAAGGAAAACGTTCTCCTACAAAGTTAGATGTTACATTAGCCCCATGATAATTACAAACAAAATTTTAATTATTGCCCCGTTCCAATTATTAAATTGCAAGGGTAAAAAACTGATGACTCTATATCTAATACAAGTGACTTTTTGGTGCAAAATTAACAAACAAAATCCAACAGACCATCTCCCAAAGAAAGCAGATCACAAAAATATAAAGATAAACTGACATTCTGCTAGTATTTCTCCTTTCCATTGCCTGTGTCATAGCACAGTGATTTGTGCTATTGTACAGAACAATAGAGGCCCATTCATGCAAGTGGAACATGTAACTGCCTAAGCTTGCAGACTGCTGGCCCACTGTTCAAGACACCTCTTCAAACGGGCACAATGGTCTGCAGTCTTCACTGAGAACTCTGTGCCTCCACATTCTGCAGCAGTAAACTCTTTTTAAACTGGATGGAGAAAATCACTCTGTACATTTACTTTTATCTTTGGCCCCTGCTACTTTCTGTTGCCAAACAAACAGAACGACAAATGCAAACTGCCAAGTCACATGATGTGGAAACAAGAGTTCTTGAATATTCAGAAGTATGGTGGTATTTCTAAAGTTCAGCAACAGATCACTTAGAATCTTTCCTTTGTTTTTCATTGCCCTTATTCAGGCACCACAAGGCCACATAAGGAGGGCGAGGTCCCTGGCGTGGACTACATTTTCATCACTGTGGAAGATTTTATGGAATTGGAGAAAAGCGGTGCCCTCCTAGAAAGCGGAACTTATGAAGGTAAGCACACCTTCCTGAGAAGTCTGCTCCGCGTGGCGTCACTTTAGTTTTCATCTGATTGAAATACGTGAAGACATTGGATTAGCAATGTGCTGGTGTTTCTGGTTTGAGAGCTTTAATGATATAATTTTAGAAACAAGTAGAAATACATCTGAATTAGTTCTACTCTTTAAATGCTGAGAGAAAATGTATATTTGTACCTACTGAAGTGTCCTTGTGATTGTGTCCTGTGAGCTGTGATCCTGCAGACAGACAGAAAGTCTTTGACTCCAGGTAGCCTGTACCAGAGAGCTGGCGGGCTGCCCTTCCAGAGCTGTCTCCTCATGACATTCCCAGCTTACTCCTCCTCGCTGGCCTTCACTTGCCTCCCTTGCCAGATGATGGGACAGGAAAATGCGATCTGTAGATGAGTTCCTCAGTTCTGCTCCAACAGCAACAGCAAGTCTCCCTGTGTAGCTGAGTCCAATCGGAACAAATGAAACCAAAACCTTCCATTGGAGAAGTCTGCGTTCCCACAAAGGGTGCTGCAAGATGAACCAGAATTTGCTTCCCTTCCTAATGTGGCATGGAAATTTGGCAGTATTGCTGTAAAAGGGCAAATGATGGTGCAGAAAAGTAAAAAGAAATCAGAACGTGCTGATACGAGCACATTTGTACGATTTGTGTGTCATTTGCCTGCATTGGGTGTGTGGCTACTGAAGCAATATGCCTGCAGGTGTAATAAGATTTTAACATAACTAAAAAAGTAGAAAATGATACCTTTCTTTCCTAGTCCATAGTTATTTATGCACCTAAGGCAAATGCACATATACTATTAGGTTTGAAGTTGTATCTAGTTTATAGAACTGTAATTGATAATGATATTAAAATCACAACTTATATGAATGATGATTTAGCTCACCTAACATCTAAATTCTACCAACTAGAATCAAATAAGCTGGGTTTGATATTCAACATCTTGCCCTTCCATTTTCTTAGTTACCTCATTCAGTGGATAATAGTAATTTACAAACTTAATATTTTGAGGTTGTTAAAAATATTGAATTTTCTTTGATTATTTAGAATTCCTAAAATAATTTAGACCGAGACATTTGTTTGAATTAAGGCTGAGATATTTAGTTCTTTATTGTCACATTTCCAGGAAATAGGCAAAAATATTCAGGAAATGGTTTTATGCATAAGTGTTTTGTTTTCTTCATATTGTCAAGAATAAAAGATAGTAGAGATTAATTGAAGGTATTGTAAACAAACAAGTTGTGTTGGTAAAGGGGCTTTAAACTATCTATGAAAGTGAAAGTGCTCTGTGTTTAAATCATAGAAAATATATCAAATAGTTTGAGTAAACAATAAATTTTATAAAATATTTTCTGATGGGCTTTGCGACAGTGGTAACTATTAGTTTGTGTGTCTGCTGATGATATTGTATTACATTTAATTACTTTATTTCAATATCCTATTTATATAGTGAAGAACCAGTAACAACTTACAGGATCACTCCAAGAGCAGCTTGATGAATAATATGACTTTTTCTGTCTATGAAAATAGAAACTGTTTAGAAGAACTGAGTATATAAGCTGAAAAAAATTAAGCCAAACAGCTATTTAGATTTTTTCCATTATTCTGAAACTAGATGTCATGAAATTGTAGATAGTATGTTAAAATATAGCTTAGGTTAACTATCAAGTTCCATTTAATTTTTGAAGCCAATATCCTGAAACTGTCGAAGCATTACCAAGTTTTGTGAGCCAGAGGAAATCATCCTGATTCTTCTTGAAACAGCTTTCCAGTACTGTGTACACTTGACTGGGGTTGGTGCCCATTGTTTTATTACTTCCAGAGTACATACAGCTGAGTTGGGTCATAGAGCCAATTTCCAAATGTTACTTATCAATGCTATTATTTACAAATACAAAATGTGTATATAGATAAATGCAAATCTCTTTTCTCTGATCACATAGCCAACTTGGGTAGCCACCAGCAATGATTCTCAAATCTCTGGATCCTCAGATTGTCCTACCACTATAGCTAAGAATCCAGTAAAATTCACTTTCTAATAAAAATCACTACATTCCTGCAGTGCTGGTCATAGAGGTACCACTTAAGGAGCTACTTGTCCAGGAAAGATAGGCAATGCTTTTTCTGCTGTTAGTGCTTTCAGAATGTACAGAATTATAGTCATGTGCTACTCACTGGACAAAGACAGCTATGAATGAGAGCTTTTACATTTGTCAGGCCTTCTCAGTGTCATATGTGGAGTCTCTAGTAAAAGTTAGCTTGCTCTATATTACTTACTCTCTCTTTTACAGTGTGTCCTGTCCTGGCCCACTTCTCTCCTGGCTTTTGCATTCTCCTCTCCCTTATTAAGAGCCCTTAAGGAGACTAGAAAATCCATCTTCAGTATTTCATGAATACACCAAAGAATACAAAAGGAGATTGAATTACTTGCAGCATTAAAGTTAGACTGTTGCCGGGCATGGTGGTACATGCTGTAATCCCAGCACTCGGGAGGCTGAGGGAGGAGGATCGCTGTGAGTTTGAGGCCAGCCTGAGCTACATAGTGAGTTCCAGGTCAGTCTCAACTACATAGTGAGACCCTGCCTCAAAAAAACAAACAACAAAAAAAAGTTATGGACTTTCTGTTAACAATATGGGGTCTCTTTAAAACTAAAAGGAATTCCCAAAAATCCACTCTGCAGTCCAGAACAGCAGGACCATTAATGAAACAGGAAGAAAAAGATATCACCTATTCTGACTTCCCCATTCCACATGCCTCTGAATGTGTACATTTCCTGCCCAGAATTTTGACAATTGCTTCCCCTTTCTTAGTAGCAAAGATCAAAGGCATCCTTTATGAAATATCTGATTTAGCTGCATAGCAATGAATAACCAGATCCTCTTGTTTTTGTGCTTCCTTCCCACCACTTGGTTTTCAAAAAGAAACACCCACCTATAAGTAGTCATGAAGAAATGGTGTATTCTTTTAAGTATTTAATATGCATACATTTTTGTTTCATTGTCAGTTATTCTAATTTTAATCCTAGTGGACAGACATAACTAAAATGAATTTGTCCATTATGTTGTTGATTAGAAGCAAATGGACTGTCCTGCATTGTAGTTCTACTTCTTGAAGATTGGGTCAAAAATCTTACTCTGAAAGAGCAATTCTGTTGCTTACTGGGCCTGCAAGAAGGGCCTGACATGCTTTGGTTAGCATCCAGAGCTAGGCTCCAGACAGAGCTCCAGGGCTCCATACAGAAATGTCATTGATTCTTCAAGCCTTTCTCCTCCTCCTCCTCCTCCTCCTCCTCTTCCTCCTCCTCCTCCTTCT
>NW_022900916.1:6616308-6669737 GCF_012274545.1 Fukomys damarensis
CCTCCTCCTCCTCCTCCTCTTCCTCCTCCTCCTCCTTCTCCTTCTCTTCCTCCTCCTCTACCCACCCTCCCCATCTGAATACCCCATTTCAGCCCATAGCACAGTGTTGAATGGCTTCACGTGTGACTGGTGCAGAAGACCTGGCTGTGGTAAAGGGATGTTTTTCTATGACTCAGATGATTTCATCGTCACATTTTCATACTGACTCAGGTTTAAAGTTACATTCATGAATTGTATTATTTTTAAAATCTGTTAATAATCTAGAATCCATCAATAGGACAAAGCCTGGCCACAAACCTGCCATAATTTCAAGTAACATGAACAAGGCTGGGAACGTTTATTAGGACTGAAGATGAAGGCTTTGTGTGTAACGCAAGTCAAAGAGCTCTCTGATGGCTGCAAATCACTCTCTCAGAATTAAGTTCATGTGCTGGTATAGGTGAGGCAGCACCAGGCAGAATCAAATGAGTAGGTCCTTTACTCTAAAGGGTAAGGACACCAAGGAAGACAATCCGCCAGGAACTGTCCGATGTGCTGAATTACCCAGGGTTCTGGATCCGTGAATCCAGTCTGAGCTACTTCTTCCTGTTTGGAATGTTACAGCTCTGATTTCACTTCCCATTCAGACAGGTCATCTGCCTGCACCTGTGTTCTGCATGTCATTGCCAGCTCACCTGCTGTCCCCAGAGCTGTGCCTGGGCTGGCCTCACAGCCCAGCTTGTCCCTGGCCGTGTTTCAGAGCGGCACTTCCACTGAAACTATCAGTTTTCTTCTGTGCTTTTCACATAAAAAAAAAAATGTTTTTCACCTATAGATGATGTCAGTTATTCTTAAATGTTCCTTTGAAGTGGACATAAGACCAGTTGTTAATTTCTCCAGTTTGTAAGAGGATCAAATCAAGATGAGCAAGTCACTGGGGCAACTGAGAATATAGTACAAATATAGCATTTACCCTTAATTCTGTGGTTTCTCATATATGGTATATACATATATATGATTAGGTATGTGAGAATATGAGAGAGAGAGAGAGAGAGAGAGAGAGAGAAAGAGAGAGAGAGAGAGAATTGAGATCTTCCATAAGGAAAATCGTGGAATTGAAATTTTCTCAAACTGAATATAAGAGTACTATATTTTCTGCATCTTATAAAAATTGGATGTTAAGCAGAAGTAATTTTCTAGGAAATAATTCTAGCACTCCTATAATGAGAGAAGAGAGAAAACAATTTTACACAAATATATTTTATTTTACTATCAGATGTTTTTAGCATTGCACAGACTCATTTATTATTGAAATTCTGAATCTATTTTCAGTCAAATCACCATATTATCCAAACAGTAGTCTTAAGGAGAACCATTTTTCCGTAGGTTGAAATTTCTACCTGCTGAAATGAAAATACTATTTCCTCAAGTACAAGTCTGTGCTAAATTGGTACTAAGATGTTTGTCCTTCCATGAGACCAAAATGAGTTAAAATGTCGTGTTTTCCTTTCCCTCATAAGCTCTTTTACTCTCTTAGTAACAACCCTGTAACTGCAGTAGATTTAAGGCTTGCAGTTCAAGTGGACCGGCTGTTGTTACTTGACTCATTTCTTTTATTGTCAATATTCCTATTGTGGGAGTTTCTGGGCCATGCCTTTGAGTGCACATTTTAGGAACACTGGACATTTACCCTTAAAGTGCAATCAGTGTTTATGTGACCAGTAGGGGGAAAGAGTTTTAGAGAAATTTGTATACCCCCATGAGATAATGCCAGTTGTTTGGTTTTGGGGAAGTGATTCGATTTGCGTTTGGCACTGTTGGCAGAGATTGTGTGACGTTTGCATGCTGTTCTGCTCCTGCATGATGCATTTGGACTAGAAGTGTTGTTGTGCATTAAAATGTAACAAAATTCTGTTTTGGTTTGAGACTTTTGTAAGCCCATCCTTCTCAAAATATGCAATATAAGTGCCTACTTCTAGACATGTTTCTCTTCACCCCAAACTAAGAAGGAATTACCCAAGCACTACTTAATAAGTTTAATGTTATCATATGAATCACACGAGACCATTACCCTACAGACTAAATTGAAGAAGAATGAAAGTTTGTTCTCTCACCCGATACAATGTTAACATTTACTGTTAGTTCCACTAGTCTCCAGGATGCCTTTTAGGACAGATCCGGTACTATTCCTGGGAATAGTATTCACTGTTTTGCCGGTCACCACCCATAATAAGAGTAGGAACAATCTAGGGTTCAGAAACTGTGAAATAAACCGTTTAATTCATTTCTCTCTATCTTATAAATTTCATTATGATAATTTTCCAAATCCCATATTTTGTACGTCCCTTGGCAATTTTTATCTGAAACAAACTGAGAATTCATCTGGATAAAAAATCACGCCCCTCATTGAGTGGGAAGGAAAAAAAAGGCATGACTTCAAAAATTTTACTTGTATTTCTCTCCAGCATTCTGACAAGTAGAACTTCTTTGCCCTTGCTGATTGGGTGAATATTTTAAGCCTTTTAAATTGTTAAATTTTTTTTTCTCAGAGAACAAAGAAAAATGATAAAATACTGATAAGATTTTTAATTTTTTCATATGCATAATCTACAGCTGTGAACATATATAACATTAGACAATTCTGTGACTGCCAAAGACAATAAGTTCATTTATTCTACAAGAAGCACACAATAGGGTCTTGATCACATTGATTGCAATGTCCTTTACATGAGAGCCATGTGTCTGGGAAATAAACTCACCAGGGACATTCAGAGGGCCCTGCCTAGAGAGCTCTGGGTGTGATACACAGACCTTCATAAAAGCAAAGATTTTATTTACCCCCGTTGTTCTCAAAGGCACCCTGGTGTCCCCTTGCTGTCAAAGCCTTTACAGAGGCCTGTTCCACACATCAGTGCTTTGAAAGATATAACCTAACATCCTACTCCACCAAAGTCATTTTTTTTGTATCTGAATTTCAAATCTAAAAAAGAAAACCTCTAGAGGTAGTCATTCCTGTGTTGTCTATTTGAGAAACAGTGGAGACAAGAATCTGGTGGACTTTAGATCTCTTTCGGAGGGAATAAAAATTCTCAAAAATGGAAAAAGTAGTGCCCTAATTTTTATCGCTAAGCAAACCCTTTATTTAAGTAAACCCTAGATTTGAATCTCCAACAAAGATACAACAGATGCAGATGGTTCTATTTTCTAGACTGAAACTTTTATTCAGGCCATGCAGAACAACAAAGTCTGAAACTTTGAAGCATGCATTGATCATAAGTAGTCTGATTAAAAATTCTAATGTAATATTTCTCAAAAATGCCCTGCTGCCTGTGTTTAAAAGCAATCACATCACGAGAGATTCGTGTCATACAAATCTTCTCCTTGTTGATGACTTGGATATCCCAGCTGGTATGACAAATCGTTCATGAGATGTACTGTGCTGTTGAAGCTGTCATGAGTCCTTTCCAAAATAATGATGAGTCCTCTTAGATCTGCTCTAGGCTGCATTTATACATAGTAACTACATAAAATTAGGGTTAGTCAACCTTTTGTGTCTGCATGAGGCTGCCTTCATGAAAGAAAATTGGAAAGACTCTACAAATATGAATTTTAGCGAACAGGGAACAGTACAAATTGGTAATAGTTACTAGTTGTAACCAAATGGAAAGCTTGACTGTTACTGTCTTCAGCCTATTTGTACCAGTTGTGCTGGAATTGTTTTCTGCTCCTCAAACATAGCAAGCTCATTTCTACTCATCTAGGATCTTACATTTTTATTTCATTGTTTGGCACCAATCTCCTACCGAATACCTCCTGAGTCTTTTCCTCACTTCAAGGTTTTCGTCCAAGTTATCTTCCATCCGAAGAACTCTTATGTAAACACTGTGACCCGCAGGGCATTTGCTGAAATTCTCTATTCACTTCCTGTGATGTACTTTTCTTTACGCCACATACTATAGCTGCAATGTCTTAGAGCTGTAGATAGCATTCTATATCCATTTATTCATTTATTTTCAATATTCCCCAGTAGAGTGTAAACCCCAAAGGTCAGAGCATCACTTCTAATCCTCAGGCCTAGGATGCTCAGTGAAGATGGTTGAGTGAATGGCTTCCTCCTCGGGTTCCTTCCTACAACCCAACAGTGGGAGCCCCTCCCTCCCTACATGAGACGTGCCCTGGTGTGAGACCCTGAGACACATCTGCTTCCTAATCAAAATGCACTGGGCCGATAGTTGGGAGGAACAGCATTGATTTAGGCTTAGAAATTGGTCCTGGGCTAAACTTACATCATAACTATCATAATTTGTTTTAATTCTTATGATTAACTCGTAGGTCCCTGTTCTGAGTTCTCATCCTTGTAGCTCTCTTGGTACCTGACAAAATATAACAGTTTTTCCTGAATATAGTTCATATCATTCCCCACTGTCCGTTTTCCTTGTATTAATTCATGGTGGGTCAGACCACTCAATTGAAAATCTGATAGATTACCCCAACATCATCAACTGCCTATGGCTTATACTGCCTTTGGATTAATGGAAATCACATTTCCCCTTCTCTATTTTATTCATGCTGTCTTTATTTTTTCCCCCCAATTCTGTTAAGGACTCCCTTTGACTTCTCTGCCTTCAGTACAGAAAGTCAGTGGAGAGGAGAAAGTCACAGTGATGAAGTTTTACTTATGGGTAACATAGAACAGTCCTGGCATAGACTGGAACATATGCAAATTCAGGCACTTTTTTTTTAAGAAAAGGAACTGTCATGTGCATTCTCACACTGAAGAGATAAAGACTTTTTAACTGATCACAGCATGTGATTGGTGTTCATTAAGTACCCCTGGGCATTTTCTGGCTGGTTTTTTGATGAACTATAAGGGAGCCTGAGTTTGTTTTAATTTTTAGGAGAAATAATGAAAAAAAATGAAAATGAAATTTTATCCAGTTCTCTCACTGTTCCCTGCCAATAAGGTTTTCCCCCAGTACACCCTTTTCTTGTCTTTTTTTTTTTCCTTCTTGTATCAGGTGGGCTTTCAATTTTCTCATAATATATGAAAATTTGACTCCTGTCACCAAGTCATTGTGTAAAATGATTAACTGGAAATGTACATTTTGTATGTAAATACTGATAGCTCAGATACTTAATGTGCAGAGTCAGTAAGCCAAAATTTGATATTTGGACTATATTCCGTGGACCATAGTGTACTTTGTGTTCCATATCTTATAATCCACAGAAGTCTCCAATTGCCATGAACCTAGTGATGGTGTGAAACTGGAAGAGACCCGAGCATCATCTCCGGTGCATTTCCTTCCCTCCCCTCCCACCTCCACACTGTATCTCAAGACACTGCCGCGGGGCCCTGATGCTGCTAGAGAAGCCTTACCTAATCTACTGGGATCTGCTACTGGGTCTGTCCCCTCTGGGCTGGTCCACGGGACAGAGTTCTCCCCACTCAGACCCCTTAGTGTCACTTCCTGAAAGGTTAGATATTTCCAATTTCTGCTTCTGCTTTCCAAGGATGACAGTAAATTCTCCCTGTAAAACTTGCAGAGAAACACTTTCAGGGCAGCTATCTGGTTTCCCTGGAGATGAAACAAGCATCACTAGACCTGGGGCAAAGTGTAGCCCACGGAAACATGGGCAGCTTCGGTCATTCCCACCCACAAGGCGTGCCAGAATACTGCTTTCAGATAGAATTTATGGGTTAGGTAGAGTGGTGCCTTAGTTCACGAATCTCAGTTCTTTCCACAATTCTGGTCGCAAACCAAACTGAATGAGAATCAAATCAAATTCAGTGGTCAGGTTCAACGTTGACCTTATGGGGAAATTTGATTTGGTTTTCATCCTGTTGGATTTGCACCCAGAATCGTGGAAAAAATTGAGTTCAGGAACTGAAGTACCTCTTAATTTTAACTACTCCTTTCCCTCTTCCCATATTGCCCCTCAGTTTACCAAGGGTCTTGTCTATGGTAAAAGGCAGTAGTAAACAAGAGGCAAAGGTGGGCAGTGTTGTGTTGGTTGGGGGGTATAAGCACGGCGAGTTGGCAGGTGTATAGCAAGAGGTGGCGGGAAAGCACAGCAATTGAGTGGAGGAATCTGTCAACAGAGTTGCCCAGGGTCATTGGCTAAATAAAGTACAGCGCTAGTCAGCCTAGCAGTGGACGGTGAAGTATGGCAGTGGAGAACAGCTGTTGACTCTCCTCATAATGGCTCTGAGCAAGCCAGAAAATGTTCAGTCATATACAGAAATGCAATAGTGAGACAGATTTCCTTCACAGCTGATTAAAATATGAAGGTTTGGACTTCTGAAGGGAAAAGACTGGAATAACTGCCTAAGATGAATGCCACCACATACCCTGAAAATGCCAGGCAAATGAGATGCATCTCTTGATGTAACAGAGCTTAACTGTCTTCTGTCTGGAAGTGATTTATGTTACACATTCAAACTTATCTTCAATGTAACACTTGATTCTATTGTCTCAACAATTATTTTACAAAGGTAATCTACAAATGCAAATAAACCTGATGTTTGTACATGCCCGAGACAGTTGAAGCCTATACAATATGCTGAAGAAAAGTGATTCCAGAGGATCCAATTATAACAAGGCTGGAAAGTACACACTCTTTGGTTACAGGGATATTTGTCAATTTTTAAAAAGTAAGAAATCCTCTGTGTCATATATTCTCAAAGCCACTAATGAATATGCCACATTTAAAATAGTTCTGCCAAACTATTGGCTCATTACCAAACAGCTACCATTAATGAATTAGTAAAGTGCACATTTACAAATCTATCCATCCTTTTTAAAATCCCTGCACAAAAGCTGTAGGCCACATTCTCCATACCCTGCATTTACAGTTAGAAAAGAAATAATATATCACTATGTTTGTTGGTTCATTCTCAGGAAAAGTCCACATTCAAAGTTTGTTATGCATTCCCATCTTGGAAGCAAAATACTCACCAAAAGTTAAAGACACTTTACCTCATCGTGAACATTTTTATTTATGGATATTTCTAATTTGTGTGTGTGGTCTTGCCTTTGCAATAGTCTTCCTCTTCATACCCTCATTTTTTTTGTTCGTGTAGATAGTTCCAAGCTCAGCTGTGGTGGCACCCAGGCAAGCTAAGGCAGAAGGATTCCAAGTTTGAAGTCAGGCTGGGATGCAAAGCGATACACTGTCTCAAAAATAAATGAACGACAGTATATTTTCATTTGTTCACAATTTAGAAGAGTTTCTTTTTACTGATTTTCCAAGTATTTTGTTTGTACCAAATCCTCATCCGCATTATTTGCTTTCTTTCTCTTGCTTTCTTTATCTTTGCTTTGGTCTGACAAGTGAGAGTCCTATGTGGATTCAGCTGTATACCTGTTTTACATCCTAGAAATCTTCCCCTGTGAGGATAGGTTGCATTTTATACTTTAGTTAGTATTATCTCTTATTCCAGGTTGTACATTTTAGTACTTTTTTTCTTATATAGCTATAGGGAACCACAATAAAAATGATATTTGCAAATGTACCCATAAAGCAGTGGCTGTTGTTGAATACAGAGAAAATTTAAACGTTGTGTATAAGAGATGATGCTGTCTTAGACGCAGGCATGCTTGTGGGTGTTTTGCTCAAATAAAACCTAGAGTTTGCATGTTTTACGCTAACAGTGTGTGCCTGGCCTCTCCCATTTGCCCCTATTGTTCCTCCCTTTCTTCCCCCATTCAGCAAGCTCCGGGGTGGACAGTACATGATTACCTGCCACTGAAGTTTGTGCAAGCACAGCGCTCAAGAGATATTTTGTCTCCTTTCTCTTCAGCAGTTAATAAGTTACATTGTGACCCTCTAGTCCAGAAGCTGTTCCCTCCTTCCTGCTTTGTACTGTGATCTTGGGTTCCCATCCCTTTAGGCAGAGGCCTTTTTAGTAGTAAGTAGCTTGGTGAGAAGAATAACAATTCCTGGCTAAGTGTGCAAGAGTGTTGCACTGACAGAGGAAGAACAGTGTCCTTGTTGTTTTCATTTATTCTTCTATTTTCCTATTTTGTTTGTCCTTTGTTTTCATTTATCCTTCTATTTTCCTATTTTATTCTGTAGTTTCAATGTTATTTTACTCCAGAGCGTCCCCATTAATACTCATTCTCACATCAGTTGGCCTCTTTCCAGGGAGTCTCTTTGCTTCTTGTCTTCCATTTCTTCAGTTCCTTACAATTACTATTGATTTACCTCGATCATAGATAATCTAGGGCCACATTGGTCTCTTTCTAGACTCCTACAACTTCTTATTACACAATTGGACTCAAGAAATATTAGTTATGTAATAAAATTGCTTATATTCCTCCAGTGTGGGTTTCCAGTTAGTTACAAAGCATTTTTGCTTTCTACATTTCTTTTGAATTACGTATAACTCTTCTATGAATGAAGGGATTGCTTCCTAGAGCCACCTGCTTTTCAGGTACAATAACAGAGATAGAAATCACATGGGGAAGTACAGGGGTGTTCCTAACAGGAAATAAAAGTTGTTCGCAGCCGCTTCAAAATAACAGCATACTGATGATCAGGAGTTTGTTGAAGGTAATAATACATTAAATATGAATAAGGATATGTCAAGACAGAAGAATAAGAATCTGGCTCATGAGCAGAAGGTGTAGGAGGAAGAGGGAAGGCTGGGTTCCTAGGGAGGCTAGACTTTGATGGGCTGCCTAAGGCAGGGTAGATTCAGGCTGCAGAACAGTCATTTGAAACCTGTCTTTACTTGCTTTTCCTCTTCAAGTGCACTAGTAGTAGTCAGCGGTGCCCTTCGAGGAATTGGCATGATAATGACAGCACTGCTGGGAGGAGAATGATTATCTAACTGGATTGTCTGTGCCCCAGGCTGCACCCCTGTGTTCTAGGAACCTCTGGTCCCTTTGCCAACCAAAGCATTCCACATTGCCCATCCCATTTTCTGACAGGCTACAGTAGAACAGAGTCTACCTTCATCTACAGCCAATTGTACAGGTGCTGAAGACAGCCAGTGAAGGATTGTATTGCTTCAGTGAATCAAGACATTAACAAGGAGCATCTGTGTCCCAGAGGAAGCCACAGCTGTTTGATTAAGTGCTGTGTGTAACAGAGGCTTTGGATTCATGAGTTCAAATGCTAGTCTTGGATTTCCTGCAAACTCTGTGATGGATGCTTGCTAGTAGGCTGCAGGGGAACTCGAGCCATGTTTAAATGATTGGAGCATTGCTCATGACAGAGGAATGAGACCTGCTGTGAACGACAGGAAGGAGTGGAACAAGGACAAACAATACGCCAAGAGGAGAAAGAGTTTCACCTGATGTGGAGACATGATCTCTGGCAGCCATGGCTGATGGAAAAAACAAGCTGAACACCTTGGCAAGTAATTTCTGGAGTTGCCAAGCGCTGAGTGAGAGAGCTCTCTTGGCAGAGTTACTCTAAATGGAAGGTTAGTGATAAGTATAATATTAAAACATCAAAAACTATAGCAGTCTGGATGCTTTCATCACTATCACTAATTTTCCTGACAGTGCTTTAACGACCGTGTTATGTTAGCCACTGTTATATAATAGAGGACAAATTTGAAGCTAAAAGACGTTGAGTAACTTGCAGGAAGCCCTCTGATGTACAATGGCAAGACGAATTGCTTCCATTTGACAGAGGAAGCGCCTCTCCTTGGGAGGACATCTGGTCTGTGCAAAGCCTAGTCCTGCCCTTGTTTTCCTTTCTACAACTGCATGGGAGGTTCCACATCTCTGCTCTTCCTGTGATGCTTCTGTGACCTTTAATCAAGATACCTCATCATTCTAAGCCAGTTTGCTAAGATAAAATTCTTCCCCTTAAAGAGGGGAGAATATTTCTATAGTCAAACAAGGTTGGAAAGGTAAGATACCACCCATCGCACCCTCCATGGAAAAAATCAAATTTGAACTTTAAAGATCCATTTTAAAAGTTTGAGAAGTCTTACGATAAAGAAAAGTGATTCAATTTGTGTCAGTATTTTCAAACTCATTAGACTATGGAAGTGAGCATCATTGTTTGCTATTAATATCTCAGAACCTGTGTTCTGGAGAACACTCTTAGCAAATAGTGATAAGAGTTCTCCCAGCACTACAGTGCACAGCATCGATTTTCTGTCCACACAGCCAACTTGGCCTCTCGTAAGCCCAAGGACATGGCCTCAAGAAAGTTGGCCAAGTCATCTGGTCCTCCCCCAAGGCCAGTCCACCAAGACCAAGAGAGGTAACAAGGACCAAAATGATTCTATCAAGTCCAGAACAACTTCCCTTAAATTTTGCTAACTTGAAGTACCTAACATCTCTTTTACCTACCTTCTACCAAAATATCTTACTGTGTAATTCGACATAGGCATTAAATAATATTAAAATAGAAATTTCAAATAAAGCAATAAGATGCATCACCATAAAGAGGTAGCTGGATCTACAGAGGTGATATAACTGAGGCAGCTGTAGAGCCCTGGCATAGAAAGATAGAAATATGTGAAATGAGGGGAAAGAGTGTACGAGGAGGATTGATTTAGAGAAAGCTCTGCTATGATTCCACCTCCTCCGCAGCCAAGGATTGTGAAGTCGTTACCAAGGCAGAGGCTTAGCACTGTCCTTGCAGGGTACAGCCCATCAGACTCATGTCTTTGCTGAACCCAGCCAATGAAATGGTGGGAGTGGTCTGTGGAAGTTGAAAGGCTTAGTGTGCTCCATCAGTTAGCTATAGTGGAGCCAAGTTCAAGAGATAACGATGTGGGGGTTTCCTCAGGTCCTCAGGGGCTTCCTGTCTAAAGAGGAAGTGGCGGCTCACAGGTAATGGAGCAGAAAGGTATGCTGAAGTCGAGGGATAGGCCTACTAGGCCCATGGCACAGCACCCAGGGGTCAGTGCCACACAGGGCTCCAAGTTCTCAGGGACCGTTTTTATTCATCTGCGCAGGTCTTGATGCAGGTCACTGAGGAGATGGCACAAGGCACCGCAGACACTGGATACACTCCTGTTATCTAAACAAAAAAGACATTTTGGGCCTACTGTTTTGCACATAACAGAATCATATGGAAACCTGGAGTTCCAGGCTCTGAAAAGACTTGTTAAGAAAAGTTGGAGCAGCTAAACCACCACCCAGGTTGCAGGGTGGGCATAGTCTTTTTCCTTCATTTACTTTTTAAACACAAATTCTTCTGATACACTACAGTACATTTTACCCAAAGCCTGCCCTCCCCTCAGAGCCCCTCACTTTCTGTGTCTCTTCTGGTTAAACTTCTTTGAGTGACAAGAACCATTTTTGTGCAAACGAAGAACATTAAATGCCTCTGACTTCTGATGACTACTACACCAGCCACCCTGGAAATGAAAACCTACACTGTCCCTCAGCCGGGAGACCCTGGACAGCATTCCCAGTCCGCCAGTCTCAGGTCAGTCGCTTCGTGTTCAAAGTCCTCTAATTGCTGGAGATTGGATGGCAGGACTAAGCCTTAGCTGCTGGGGTTTAGGGTGACATTTTCTCTCACACTTGTGCACTTCTAGAGACAAGACTCCTTTCTGCGGACTAATGCAGTCATGGGTTTTTCAAACAGAGGGAAAAGGTTAAGATGCTAGACAAATATCTTTAAAGGAAGGAGTACTTACAAGACAAGAGGTCCTTGAACAAGCTATCTTCACAAACCAACAGCATTTGCATTATTGCTGTTTGTGAAAGTCCACTAATGTCCAGGTGCTTGCAAGGCATTGGAATATCTGTGCTACGTTCATGAATGTGGTTAAAGTGGGCAAAGAAGAATAGGTTTAAAACGTTTTAAATGGTGAGAACTTTCAGTGACAGAAACAGCCCACAGATGTGAAAAACACAAAGAAAACAGAAAATAAAAAATTATGAAAGGGATATTGTTAAGCAGAATGCAAGAGCAAACTGCAAGACAAGGGGAAATTTTATAGAGTCATCGCTTTAGATGTATTTTGAGTTTATCAATGCCATAAAACTCAGACACTCAAAATCTGGATTCCTTGCCAAAAATAGGTTCTCCTGTGCAAAGATACATTGAATTTAATGAAACAGATAACTCGGAGCAACACTATAGAGAATGTTGACATAAATAATATTTTAGAAACAAATTCTGAAAAGTAAGACAGAATGAAAAACCATTTCAAAATATATTTTTTTAAAGTAGCACTATTTTAAGATAAAACAGTGCAGACTTTGGAATGCTTCTCCCTGCCATTTTTTCTTTCACCTCCTTTCCCTTTCTCCCCTCCTTGTAGTAGTGGGGACAAGTTTGTCTCCCTCACCTTTGTTTATTGTATTGTAAAGTTAGTTGGCTTTAGGGTCTTCATTTATTTCTTCTCAGTCTACACTTTCACAGATCAATGCTTCTATCATAAAATCTGCATTCTCAAATCAGACTTAGTTTCTGGTTATGAACCCACGTACAGCCTCCATCTGGCTTGATGCTCAAAAACAGAAACTGAAATTCTCCTAAAAAGAGCATGCTATCTCCACAGAACCTGTGTCTGTTCTGTATTCCTGGTCTCATCAGCAATAGTAACCATGTACACAACTTCCCGAGCCAGAAACCTGCGAGACATTCCAGAAACCTGGAAGTCATTCTGCATTCCCCACAGCATGCTGGCCCTTCTGTCTCAGCTCCTTAACAGTGACTGTTTAGTGAGTTCTCTCCTGTTTATTCCCAGGACCTCTGCTCATCTCGCTTCTCCTCACCTCAGAGAACACTGCTAATGTCCTTCTGATCACTTTCTCTTGATGTTAGGATAATATTTCTTCTCTTCCAATCTTCTCTGCTCCAATATCGCCCATCAATTTCTCCATGACTCTCCGTTGTATTCCAGAAAATCATGGCCCCTCTCTCCCTGAAAGCCGTATGCCACTGTATGCCCAGAAACTACAGATTCTTTAGGATTCCCTTAACAGTTGCATCTGCTCACATCTCCATGCCTTTGTGCTTGAATTTCTCTCTTTCTTCTGCATCCAGCTTAGTGAAATTCTATTCATCTTGAAGAATACTTTGTTATACTTTTGTGTGTTCTTCCACGGTCTTCCTCATAGTTATCATGCAATTATAAGATTGTAGTTGCCAATTTTTGTCTCTTTTCCAATTTCTAAAATTCCTGGTACTGTTAGCACCATATACATCATCAGTACCTCAATGAATCTTTACTACATAGAGTGATTACATGAATATTTCAAGACACGGTTTTACATGGGGAGCAGTGTTAGGTGCATCTCTTCAAAAGGACATGTTCTGATGTTCATTGTGTCAGAGAATGACCTGTCCCGCCAGTTGCCTACATTAGAAAGCCAACAGTATTCTTGACACAGCTCTCTCTCTCTCTCACCTCCTTCCATCACCAAGGCCAGTTTACTTTCTAAACATTTGACTTCTTCCAGTTCTTAGTTCTACCATCTACTCATCTCAGATGCGGTATTTCTTCTGGAATTACTGAAGTGAGGCTCCCAGCTCTCTGCAGCCTCTATACAGTCTGGGCCCTTGTCTTGAATTTTCACATCGCATTTGAAGTTCTTCTGAACATACAAGGCCATCCTCCATCTCTGTGACTGCCAACCCTTCCCCTTGCACCACCACACACACACACACACACAAAACCCAAGGATCTATGGCTCGCTTCACTCTTGGGAACGAAGAAATAGAGAAACAGAGATAATCTGCTTTTCCGTCATTGAGGGTATGGACACATAAAGTTCTAAATCTTTTTTTTTTTTTTTTGGTGCCAGATATCAAACTCAGGTCCTTGGGCTTGCAAGGCAGGCGACAGCACCACTGGGCCAAACCCCTGGAAGAACACATAAAAAAATGATGGGATAAATGCAGTATGACACAATAGCAGCAGCAGATTATTTGTACTGATAACATGAATTGATCTTAAGAACATAGATCTACATAGAGAAATAAAATACTAAAAATTATAGCACAATGTCATTTACGTGAATTTAAGCATATGCAGGCAAAACAACTGACATTAGAGAGGATTTATTGAAACACAAAGATACATTTCTTATCTTCCTGCTCCCCTTTCCCTGCTTTTTCTCCTTAGCACCTAACATCCAGCCAACTTACGCTTCATTTGACTCATTTTTTCTCTGCTGTCGTCATCAAAAACATAAGCTCCATGAGAGTTACATTTATTTTGTTCATAGCATTTTCCCACTCCTGGAGGTGTGTGTCACACATAGAAGCTACTCAATAAACATTTGCTTAATGAATGAGTCTCCTTTGCTACTTCAGACTTCTTCTCCCTGAGTGGGAGGAGATGAAGCGATTCAGTATGGAGATAAAGGGGGGACAGTAAATTAGCCGCAAACCAACATCCTCCACATGACCTTCAAAAGCATGGAGGCTCTAACCTTCATCTTCAGTCTCCAGTCCCTCCCCGTCAGTAGGGTGTTTCAGCCACCTACTCCCAGGTCTTCAGATGGACATCTCCTGTCACCCTGGGGCCATTGTGCTTAGGGCTTCTTTGTTTAAAGAAATTTTGTTGCCCTTCTTTCTTTCCCTGGTAGCTCTTCATCCCCTTACATCTACTCATTTTTACACCTCTACTAAAGGGCCACTTCCTCAAGAAACCTTTCCTGCCATCAAGAGAACTGTCCTGGAGTCCTGTGACCCTTTCTTCCAGATACCTACACATTCTCCCCAACACTTAAGCATTTGATTTGTGTTATTCCATCAGTCCCAGTCTACCACCAGCTCTAGATTACTTCTTGTTGTGATCATTATTGTATTTCTGGCATTTAACACAGTACCTGGGATGTAATAGATACTCATTTGAATGAAAGCATCTGGTTATATATTTCTTTGTGCCTTTAAGAGAATACATATGTTCTTTTCAAGAAGGACGTCAATCAAGAAAGCTCTGCCTTTGAAATTTTTAGTCATTTTAAGGTCACTCTTCTTACAACATGGCCTTCACACAGATCTCATTGTCTCGTTACAAATGACATCAAGGCCACAACCCTAAACAATGCCCCAGGATAGTGATTTAATGTAGACAGGAGCATCAAAGCATTCAGTTGAAAGGATCCAGTACAAAGCCTTGGCCCTTTAAAAACCATTTAAATTAATTATATAAAGGAAGATTAACATTTCCTTCTTCTTTCAGTCAGGTCCAGCTAACATTTTCTAAAAGATGTAGTAGTTCTCATTATCAGTTTTCTTGAAACTTCTCAGTGTTTCTGTTGGTCTATTTGGAAAAAATGCAGGAGGTCTTTGATGCCTCAAGGAGCGATTCCCTACACCTGGCAGCCAATGCCTGAGATTGCTCCTGGAAGGAGCTGGTTTTTCAAAGCCAGGGAACTGAGGCTTTGATCAGATTGCCCTAAAGCCACCGCTCCCTTTCCTCACTGTTGCTATTCTGTGGTCATCAGTTAATTGTAACACCTTTTCCAAAGCTGAAAGCAAAGAATGAATGAGATCTGATAAAGTCTATAGGACAATATGACAGATTTCCTTTGTATAATGATTTTCCTAGCCAACATGTAGGCTAATTTGTTGAACAATATATTGGAGGTTTCCCACTTAGATTATTGTATCAAGCATGAGAAGTTCTGAGGATCGGGAGTGATTTTCTCCCCTCTGCATAGCCACATACGTGGCTGAGTGCTCATGTGGCTGATTTTGTGCATTTTACTCTGTCCATGTGTCCATGGGTCTCCTCCCTTTCCTTTGTTTTATCCATGGGAAAATGCTTTCAGATTTTTTAAAAAATACTCTTCCATAAAAACAGCATAGTATTTTTGCCCCACCTTTCAGTGCAAAGAACAAATCAAATGTTCACAAAGACTTAGTTTCAAACTATCCAAGATAAGAAACCTTCCAGAAGGTGAGAAAGGCATTTTAATCTCCTGGGAATTAGGATGCATGGAGACAAGGGGGCGAGAAAAGCAGTTAGTGGGGTTGGTGTCTAAAATCCTTCAAGCAGTTGGGCAAGTCAACTGTGTGTGAGCTACTGTGCACCATGAGGCTGATCCTACTGCAGACCCCTCTTGTTCCAATCTCAGAGGCTTCACAGAGTAGGACTCCTGTTGCTTCATCATATTCAAAGAAAAGCACCTGTAGATCAGGTGCCCATTTCCCATGTGTGGAAGGCAACTAGTCCAATGATCAACAAACCATCTATGCTTAAGGTTTTCTGCAAATAAAGCATTAATTCTCCCCCCTTACTATAAGTACTTCATAATCTGTTAATACTATATGTCTTGAAAGTTACATTGTAAAATGTAGATTTGGACTTCTTCACTATGGGAAAGGAAAGCAATTATTTTTAGCCTTCCCCAAAACATTCAACCATTGAAAATTTACAAAGGTCCACATTGCTCTGCCATTCTGTAGAGATCAAGAGTTAGAATAAGCTTCTAAATACGGGGGCAAAAAACTGAATTTTTGCAATATCTCAAGTAAACAACTAAAGTTTCCCGAGATGATGTAGACAGAACTTCTAAAATCTAAGGTCTTTCATACAAAGCATAGAGCATGCTGATTCTCGGAGGTGCATTTCAGAAAGGAGTCTTAAGAGTATCCTTGTGAATAAAAATACCAAGAACGATTGCCAGATGACCTGTTTTCAAATCCTTGAGACCATTTAAAGGAAAATTTACAGTTTACTGAAATACACACTTGCTTTACTTTAAAATATGCAAGGGATGAATCAGATCCAAGAATTAGCCTTGCATCTTTCTATAAAGTATTGCCAGCTAGATTTTGCTTTTTACTTTGATGAAGGAATATGACATATTTTAAAAAGTCAAGTAGCATGAAAAGATTTATATTTAATAACAAGAAGATCCTGTTGCACCTGCCACCAACCCAGTCTCCTTCAAGACAATCATCTCATTGTCTTTAGTAATATTCATTCTGATATGTGAGTGCACATTTAAAACATCTTCATACTGCTGTTTATTCATATGTCAATGATAGATACTACACTTTGATTGTCAGTCTCATGCCTAGTCTAATAAATAGTTAGGTCCTATGTTTCTATACTCACATACCTCCATTTGTGAGTAATGACAATTTCTGTTCAATACATTCATGACTTCTTATGTAGATCTATTCACTCCTGCAACAAATGGCTTTATGTATACTTTTACTCCATAAATTAATAATTGCCTGTTTTCAGTTTGCTTAATTTTCTAATTATGTGTGCCTAAGTTTCACTATGCACCAAACAGGTTTGTTTTGTGTGTGTGTGTGTGTGTGTGTGTGTGTGTGTGTGTGTGTGTTTGAGGCAAGGTCTCACTATGTAGTTGACACTGACCTGGAACAATTTACTATGTAGCCCAGGCTGGTCTTGAACTCACAGCAATCCTCCTGCCTCAGCTTCCCAAGTGCTGGGATTACAGGCGTGAGCCACCACGCCCAGCTGCACTAAATTTTATAAAATGTGAATGAGAGTATTTCCTAATAAATACATAAGGTAGTGTGTATAAGTCATTTACCCCCTTTCTTCAGTCTGTTGGCTTTTTTCTTTTGTGTAGTATTATGTTTTCATGGATACAATATGTACAATTTACATTTTTTTGTTAATTCTGTGCTAGCTCTAGTGTTCTGCCTCCTTATTTTTTGGCCAATTTAGTGAATGCTCCTCCATTTTTATTCTTTTTTTGAAAATTATGTTTTCCTTGATCTGCTCTTTTCTCCTCTCTTGTTTTTTCCAGTTCTTTATTCCTTTGTTTAAAAAATCCCTTCTTACCATTATAGTAGAGCTTCAGCGTCAAGATAGAGAATAAAAACGCATTTAATAATCTGTGTATTTATCTGGGTAAATTTAAGTGATTAAGGTAATAACATTTCTTAAAGGAGTTGCTGAGATATTTACAAAATGATATCCTATTTCATTGCTATTTCTAAGAGAAAAATCCAAGAGTGGCATTTACATGTTCAGCCACAAGGCATGGGTGAGTGAGGCTGCCATGCTGGGCATGTGAGCACGCTTCTGCTCACTGTGTGGTAACTGTGTGTTCCTTGTGAGTGTGAAGCTCATAGGACAGAAATGCTCTGGAAATTGTGAACTCAGAGAGCAGATGCCTGTGGCATCTCAATCAGGAGCAGCCAACAGTGCAGACTTACCCTCCCAGGAGGCCCAGGTAGCCCGGCTAGTGCGTGCCACCCTCCAGGACCACCCTGGGGAAGGATTGAGGTAACAAATTAAAGGAGAACCTGAGGCGGGGGACGGGAAGTAAATTCCTGATGTCCATCAGGGCACATGCACTGTTCTTTCCAAAGGCAAAGCCCCCAGTGGCCACCACTGACTTTACGGCAAAGTGTCCATTTTTTCAGGATTTCCTTTATTTCAGAAGCAGAACTTTGCTGCTTTGATTGTCAGTAATTCCCTCCTCTTCAGAAAGCTTCTCAGCTGCCATTATCTGTGGCTCAGCAGAAGTTGCTGCAGTTCCTCTGTAGACAGCTCCTCTGCGTGTTCTTCCCCCGGTTCCTCAACATCCCACTGTCCACCTGCAAGCCATGGATCTGCTGTAGGGACAGTGTCATCACCACAGTGTCAGATGAACCCCCAGGACACTGCACACAGCCTTCAGAGTCTTCTCCTGTATCATTTGAGGCCACACTTTCTTCCAGGTGGCTCTCAGTGTTCTTAGAGACACTGACCTGGGATTTCTCAATTAACACCACACAGGAAGTGATGTTGTAATGTTCCTTCCAAAACTCTTTAAGGGTCAAATCTGTATCTGAGACCATCTGGAAGTACTTCAGGAACAGTTCCTTTGTGTATAGCTTCTTAAAGTTAGCTATAACCTTCTGGTCCACAGGCTGCAGTAGAGGAGTTGTATTAGGTGGGACCTTGGGAATTGTTCAGCCAGTTTTTCCAAATATCATGGGACAGCAGGAACATTGTCTGTGTTGAGGACAGCCTTGAGAATCTTTGTTCTCTAGATATTTCATTTTTTAAAATGTATTTATTTATTTATTTATTTTGGTGCTGGTACTGGGGATCCAACTCGGGTTCTTGTGCTTGCAAGGCAGGTAGCAGAACCACTGAGCTAAATCCCTAGCCCTCTCTAGATATTTCTTAACAGTAGGACAGAGGCCTCCCTGGTCCACTCAAGAAAAAATACTCTTGTTACCAGGCTTTTGTGTTAGACCTCCGCATGACCCCTGTCTTATGCTTTGTGACTTTATGTTTTCTGAATACTCTATGGGTCTCAGAGTGATAAACCAAGAGAGGCTTTACCTTGAGGTCACCACTCACATTGGCACATAGCAGTAAACTTAGCTTATCCTTCATAGGCTTGTGGCCTAGCATTTTCTTCTCTTCCTGGGTAACATATGTTCTCCTGGGCAATTTCTTCCAGAAAAGGTCAGTTTCATCACACTTGAAAACTTGAAAAAATCTGACAAAAGCAAGAGCCACTTCACTGTGTCATCATTTCAAAATGCCATATATAATTTTCAGCAGCCCTTTTATCAGCACTGGCTGCTTCACCATGCCTAGTTACACTGTTAGCCCCAGTTTTCACTTTCAAATTGTGAAATCACTCCTTCCTGGCACAAAATGTTACACCATTATCACTCATTGATGGATTATCCTCTGTGAGACCTGCATTTATAGCCATAGCTTTTTCTCAAATTATAGACTCACATATGCTATAACCTGCGATCTACCTTTCATTTATCGACACTACTGACAGCCTTTCTACCTCATCTAGCACTAATGAGCATGACTTACTAATTTGAGTAACACCTTTAGCAACACCATCTTCCTTCTACAAATCTTTTCTCTGTAAAATTGTCAAGATGGTGGATTTTGACATGCTGTACATATTAGCAAGATCAGTCACATGATCTCCACTCTCATATTTCTCCACAATTTCCTTCTTTTTTGGTTGTCATTGCTTTCTTTACCTTCACTTCCTTTCTTAGCTTCTTTTCTTGCTTTTTAGGTGCCATTTTGATAGCAGTAATTGTAGTGATTATGTAAAGCACTGACCAAATCAGGTCTACAAACATATGCATCTGGGCACAGACTGATGCTTACATATGCTGACACTCAGTTTTCTTTGTGAGTCTTTGTTTGCAACTGCACAAGTGGCCATCATTTGGGTTGTAACTCAAGACTTTGACCATAAGTTAAAACTAACTATCCAGTCATTATCCAATGTGTTTGCAACTGAGGCTGGTCATTAACTCAAGGGTCAACTGTATTGTTCTTTTAGTAAGAACATTTTATATGAAGTTGACCTTCTTAACACATCTTCATACAAAATGTAGAAATAATTTTAATAAAGGTAAAAGTGTGCTTTTGAAGTTTACAAAAGTAGCAATGGATAGGGAAAAGGTAGGAAGTTGGATTTTGTGTATACTACAAACAGTCACATGGATGCCATATGATGCCATCAATTCTAAACATTTATTTTTATTCATAAATATTTTAGTCTTATTCAAATATAAGATTTTATCTTAGAAGTGTACACAAACTGATATTTCAGTGTTTGTGTCTACTTTTTAAATTGCTGCTTACAAAGTTGCACACATAACTATACATGGTCTACATTTCTGGCCTAGATCTCTCAGATCCAAATCCATGAATCCCATGGTTTCTGACTTCTCCCTTAAGCTTTCACTTGAAAATGTTTGAAGCTAGTTCATTATCTCCTTCCTGACTCCTCCTGGGATTCTGACCTGTCTCCAAGAATCATACATAGTTTCCTGAGCCTGAATCAAGCTTATCAACTTTGATCTTATTTCTCCATCACTCCACATAATCACACATTAACCTGAAATTTCTGGTACGTTGATTCTCTTTGTCCAAATCAAAAGCAACACCTCCTGACTGGTTTCCCCGATCTTCTCCCAGGGTAACCCCCGTGGATCTCAGCATTGATCCAAGCAATTCATAACCTCACTCAAAAATCTTTCAAGGCTCCACCAAACCTCAAGAATGAAGTTTGACTCCATTATAAAGTCTATCCCAGGGCCTGTCTGTGTGGTGCCATCTCCTCTTCTCTGTCCCTCTCTCTTCAGATCCTGCGTTTAACTTACTGCATTTCTTTGAATTGGTCAGGCCCTCTCAGGACTCAATGTTCGGTCCACCTGGATCCCTCTCATGTTAGCCTCCCCTTTAGCATCGTCTCCTCCCGGACTAACTTTTCCTCACAAAGCCCGACATCTTCTCAGAGCTGCCTGTCCCTAACACCTCTCATTGCATCCATCATGTCTTACTGTACACTCTATTCACAGGGCCTCCAGATGGTCCCATTTATGCCATTTATCATGATAATCCTCAAGCTCATTATGATACCTTACCAATAAAAGGGACTCCACAGACATGTTTTGCATTAATTTTACTTACATGCATGAGCAGATTTAGTTAAGACAGAACCATTCCTCTTTGAAGACAATTCCAAGAAGGTAGTTAAGTGCAAAATAATTCAATATTTAGAAACAGTTTTTAGGATATACTATGTTCACACTATAGTAATGTCACTTAATACAGTGAGTGTAAAATGAAAACTATCACACTCCTTTTTTATTATTAAATAGACATGCAAATTTTACCAAATGAATGACCCTGGAAGGCAGAAAAAGAGTGTATCAGATATCACAAGGATTCTAAAAATACTGCATTAAAAGTTCTAGAAGAAACCTTATAAAGATATAATCAAGCAGAACCAAAATATCCTGATATTTTAACAGTTTTGTTCTCAAAGCTCTACTGCAATAAATGTCAATTTAACCATTAAGAGACCAAGTTAACCAAGGCCAAGTGTGTTCATGATTATATAAAAGTGAGAACTGTGAGGACCATTGGTGTAGCTCAAGAGTCTACCAATATTTAAACCATCTACATCTAATAATGCATGGATGAGCCTTTCCTTTCCTTTTATTTCTCTATTTTTTCTTTCATTGGCTTAGTCCTTTCAGTGACATCCTGTAATTTAAAAAAAAAAAAAACTAGAATCTTTTAGCTTTCTGAATATGGGCTTTCTTAGCCATATTATGCCTCTGTCTATATTTCAAGTTACTCCAGAACTCATTGGCATTGGGAGCCAAATCTAAAATTATTCATGATACCTCTGACATTTATGCTTAATTCACTGTTTTTATGAAAGGTATTGTTACAAAAATCTTTCATTTGTCAAATAACCTGAGTATACATCGTAATACTAAGCAAAAATACTTTTCTCAAACTATGCCCAGGAATTATTCAGTGCTATTAGATAAAATTTCTGGATATTATAAAACTATTTAAAGAAAAACTATCTCTTCTTCCTCTCTAGTCTTTTGGATATGTCTGTGTGGGTAAACTTCTCTCTACCAATAGCTTAGGGGAAATCCCCCCCATGAAGTTTATTGGTACATCTAAAGCAAACAATACAGTTACATTTACCTTTGGGTTCTTGTACCTTTACATGATGTGTCTTGGTTCTTGTTTTTTCCCTATAATCCTGCCCTCCTTTCATCCCCTTCACCCTTCCCTGATTACAAAGACTTTGTTTCCATTTTTTCCTTTTTTCACATTTTTTTCTTTTGGGGGAAATCCTTTCTTACCGTAGAAATGGGAAAAACTGGAAGTAAAGTCCCAGTCTTCGGACTTTGAGTCCTCTGTTCTTTACATGGAAGCCCTCTATTCAGCCCTCTATTTTCCCCTAACCTTTACTGTATAAAATAGGCATTTTTCCAATATGGGAGTTCTCCACCCCCCACACCTGCCTTCAATAGAGAGGAAATAAATATGCACATATCCAGCATACTGTTAGACCCCAGCTTTTTGTCCGGCACAAAGATTAATTAAAATAGGCTCTGCAGTCCTCTGGTGAGCCCTCTCATGCTCCACCCTGGCTAAAAGCCTTGTTATGTGACAGAACCACCCCAGACACGGTTGTGGCACATTAGCCAGGAACCATGGCACCACAGGATGCTGGCTCAGAGTCAGGGCTCCTTGGTGACACCTGCCTGACAGCCGTGAAGGAAGAAGGATGCCACTTCATTATCACCCTCACTGGGCTGTCTAAACACGTAAATCTCTAAAAGGCACGTTTCGCAGATATCACCTGTTGTATTGATTTAAAACGTAAAGCACTTGAGAGGCAAAATTTAGAGCACCAAAAGTCTTCTTGCCAAGGTGAACCTAATGAATAGAGGGCTTCCATGTAAAGAACAGAGGACTCAAAGTCCTAAGACTGGGACTTTATTTCCAGTTTTTCCCATTTCTAATTCTACAAGCTTCTTTTGCTCCACCCTGTCAGTATTTAAGTCCACCTCCTTGAAAAGGCCCATGCCACATATAGTTTGCTCCAGAATGGAAACTCCTGGGGCCTGAGGACTGAAGTTCATCCTCTTGAATCCCCAGCATCTATCATGACCTGACAACCAAATCTAAATTGAAAAGACAAATATTCCATCTCCTAGGCTCTATTGCTTTCTCAAATGCCTTAATCCTTTGGTATAGTGTCTTTCCATTCCTCCTTTCTTTTCCCTCTCTTACTTGTTTCCTTCCTTCCTTCTTTCCTTCCTTCTTAATACAGTGGACCTTCAAGTTACAACTGGCCTGACATATGAACAGCTTGGCTTACAGCCCAAATTTTAGTTTTAACTTATGAGAAAAGTCTTGAGTTATGACCCAAAGGCTAGTGCTTCCAGATGGTCTCAGATACAGATTGAACCCTTAAAGAGTTCTGGAAGGAGCATGACAACATCCTTTCCTGAGTGGAGTTAACTGAGAAATCCTTGGCCAGTGTCTCTCTAAGGATACTGAGACCTGCCTGGAAGAAAGTGTGGCCTAAAATGATACAGGAGAGAGACTTTGAAGGCAGTTGACCAACTTGAGTTATAGCCAGCCTTCAGGAACAAATTGAGTTAGTAAGACCAGGGTCTACTGTACACTTATTTTGTGAGCAATCATTTTGATCTAAGAACTGGGACTTTGATAGTGAACAAGACCAAGCTTTATCCTTGTGAAATTTATATCCTCCTAGAGAAAATTCTTAACTTTGCTCCTCATTTGTGCATATTTTAAAATCTCAATCCACAGTACACTAAAGGAGAGCCAGTTACAAAAATTGTCTGGTGTTCAAGTCCTCTGTGTTAGCAGAGTTCTAGGAACAAGCTCTCTGGTCTCTCTGCCTACTCATCTTACTGGTCTAACATCCTGTTCCCCCATTTGGAAATCTGCCAACATGCTCAGCACATCTGGGGTATCCTGTGCTCCCCCAGATTCTCCAGGCCCTAACCCCTCACCACAGACCCTTATGTTTACTTTTCTTCCTCTCTAGTGAATTCTGGTGCTTTACAGTAAGTAAAATGAAAAGAATTCTTATGCTAACAATGGAGCTAAAATATTCCTGAACTCTGTATGTAGCTTTCTTTTGAGCAAAACAACATTCAATAAAATGAATTGTTACATAGTATTCTAGGTTCAACACACAGTGGATATTAAGATCTCGGCAACTTATTCTTTAGGCACATTGGTAGCAGAGTGCAAAATACAAGCACTTTTCTGATTTAAAAGCAGTAATTAAACTTGTTAGGTGAGAGTAAACAGAAGTCTCAGCCTTGATAGTTTAAAAAGAAAGATAATTTCAGAAAACCAGTACAATTTCTTGAACCTAATTTTATACTGAAGTCAAATACTACTTTAAATTCAGGCACCATTAAATATTTGCCTTTGCACAGGTTATATATAGTTTCACATTAAGATAATTTGTTTTAACTATGACTCCAAGCAGCGCGGTACCAAGTTGGTAGAGGAAAATTATGCAAAATATTGTCCAAAGACTCTAGCCAAATTAAATAGTGCAGAGTAGCAGAGAGTAGGAATTAAATTGTGGAATCCAAAGACATTATCTAAAGAAAAAAAGAAATTCACTTATGCCTGAGCTCCAGAGTTCATCCAGCAACTTAATGGAAGAGCTCAGATTTCCTGTGGGTGCAGGGGGGGATGGGGCATGGGCGATACACAGATTAAAAGAAGGGCTGTTGGCTAAGGGTGCACACTTCTCTGCACCAGGTTAGGCCAGGAGCTACCAAACATTGGAACACGGTAAAAATGCACGTTCTAAATAACCACGCACCCCAAACCCTTGAATGTGATGAGACCTTGGGGAGCTAAAATGGAGAATTTATGGCTTTCCTAAGAGAGGCTGGCCAGGACCAGAAATTCAAGACCTGGCTGTAACACACTCCTCCGAAGCAGCGGTAGGAGCCTATGGTGCAGGCGCTGCGGCAGGCAGTGGGTTTTGGATGCCCTTGGAGCTTCTGGTGTCTAAAAGGTTTGCCGTCACTGCTCGAAAGCTGTAGTAACCAAAGTGAGAGCCAGTCTTTCCACCGGGGACAAATTTTAGTCCAACGGAGATATGGAACTTTGGGGACTACCTGAGAAGAACTGGAGATTTTCAAATGCTGTTGTATGAAAAGTGCTTCCGTTCCTCCCAGGGCCAGCGCTCCGTTTTGGACTCGGTGACACCGAGCCGGGTCCGGTCTCCTGCCCAACACAGAGGCGAGAAGGCTCACGCTTCCCAGCCCGTCTGTGTTTCGGAATGAAGCAGCACAGCGCGGGCTGTGACCTTGTGCACACACTCGTGGCCTCGTTTTGGGGAAAGCGGGTGGGGAGCCAGCTTGAATGACTCCCGTCCCAAATGCGTGCACGAAAGGAGTTTCCGCTGAGCTCCGCACCCCGCTGGCCTCCTGAGCGTCCCCAGGGCGGCCTGCTCCTTTGGTCCTGGGCTGCAGGCTGCATGGACCTTAGGGCTCTGCTGCCGCCTGACCCGTGCCCGCAGTCCTCCGAGTCCTGCTGCTCTGCGTTCGGTCCAGCAGAGGGGCTCCCACCCCCAAACACCCCTTCTGTTTGCGCACAGCCCCTTTTCAATACCTTGTGTCTGTACGGTGTGAGGCTAAACCAGCCGTCACTTCACCCATTTCTCCTCCCCCGATTTTAACATCTCTTCACACACTTTTGTTCTCTTTATTGCCATCAGTTAAAACCTTTCTAAGTGTTTTTTATACTTTTTAAGTGAGGTCTGTTGCAGGAAGGAGAGGAAAGAAACCACCATTGTGTGTTCACGAAGTAGCACTGATGTCTGCTCCTGAGGTCGTGGGAGAACCTCCTGAAGTTTTGTGTGTGTGCTGTTTCCATTTTTTCGCTCCTTGAATTCTACTCGTTTTTATACACAGTCTATTTCTTTGCTAGACCATAATCTATTTGGAGATTAGAGGAACCTGTATGCATATAATGCTCCCTAATAATATTTATTGAAGAAACAAGTTCATGAATATAAACAGCAAAATCAGGGAGGAAGGGGTCTCAAAAAGGAAAGACAGAACCTGCTGTTGGGCTAGGATGTATCTAAATAATCTTTATATTCATTTTTCCCCAGAGATGCAAGCAATCCCTAGAGCCCATCAACATCCCTACCTTTGCAACTTCTCTAGAAAAAAATACAAGTTGGATTACCTGTAAAGAGTAGCTCAAGAACTTTATTTTACAGGATTAATGGCATCAGTCACCCAGCTTTTCCCCTTTGGCTTAATAACCAAGGGGATCCATACAAAACGTGTTTCCTAGAGGCAGGAGAGGTAGATGAGTGGCTTGATACTTCCTGTGGTATCTGAAGAGATGAGAACACGAGTGATAAAAAGCATTTGCCCTGGCTTAAATGTCAAGGAATCCAACAGTCACGAACGACAGCAACTTTGAATTTTCAGATTAAAGCTAAATACAGAAAAACTTCCTGAACGTCCTGTGATTCCCAAGGGATGACACCGTGGACTTTGTAGTGACTCAAACTTCTGGAGCTGTGCCAGTCACCCCTGAGGAGACTGCACCACCCCAGGTGCAGCCAGCCGCTCTCTGGAGCCTTGCCAGACCAGGATGCGCCACGAAGGCCATCAGCCCAGGAGGAGAGCATGACATGGTGGGCTTTCCGGAGTGCTGACCTCACAGGCTTGGGCACAGATGGCAGAGGCTGGGCTTCATGTTTCTATGCTAAACACATCAAGCAATTCACAGAAGTCATAAATTCATGGACACAACAGTCTTCCTGCAAAACTGCTCTCTCCCCACCCTCTCTCCAAGAAAGGAACGCATCATTTCCACTTCATCTTCTCTCTTCAGATTGTTCATCATGGCTTTAGGGCAAACAGTGAACGTGTGTTTTATGACTGATCTCAATTTACAATGTTTTCCAAATGGCAACTGCATAGCAGTTTGTCAATATTATCTTTCCAAAAGGAGCCAAGCAAACTGCCAGGCTGTGTTTCAATGGTCTCCTGGTGGTAATTAAAATGTCATTTATGAAATAATAGCCTGTTTGTTTTACCTGACTTGAAGTAACTGCTCAGTTTTACTTAGGCTAGATTGCTCTTTCCATATTAAAGACCTGTACTTAAAATACTCCAGGAGCACCTATCTCTTGAAGAATGCCGCTCCTGCAGAGAACCTAATATGCACCCCATTCCGGTTTTGTGAGTGGCGCTGAAGAGTAAAATTTAGGTAGCACCTTGTGCTGTGTGTCTCCCTTCTCCTGTGTGTGCTCCTGCCACGCACAGGAAGCTGGTCCGCCTGGACCCAAATCCCAACATGATCACTGTCAACCAGGGGCATCCGGGAGGGGCTGTTCTGCTGCTCTGTGTAGATTCACTGCATCTGTACGGTATAGGAATAGCTTCCTCCTGGGAGGCTTCTGTGAGTTAATTTACGTCGGATGTTTGGATAAGAAACTGTTGGAAGTGCGAAACATCTTGTTGCTGCTGATGATAGGATTTGTTTGGTGAATTTGTAAGGGTCTGTTGATGAACCCTTTGGGAGAACTATAAAATTGCCAAGTCATGGGTGTGGTAGTTGGGAAATAGCAGCAGTTCCTTTGGTATCAGTCACGCGGCAATCTGCTGTCAGAAGTCTCCGGTGTAGCCTCCTGGGAAGAGGCCTGTGCTAAGAGCCACAGCTGGGATTGCTGCTGTCTCACTCCCACATCTAGCAAGTCATTCATCTCCTCTGGCCTCAGTGTCACTGTTTGTCAAGTGAGGGCTTCATTCCTGGTGAATTCTGGGGTGCTTTTCAGGGCCAGAGTCCTGTCTCTTTCACCAGCTGCTTCTAACTCAAATCACATTGCCGGTGTCCTGGGGAAATCTTGCCACTTAAAAGAGAATGCTGTGACAAGTGGAAAATACTTGGTTATGGAGGCGGATTCCCCTGTCAGTTCTGGCTTGTAAATGTGCTTGTTCAGAAGCCAAGTGTGTTCACGGTCGGCACAGCTCTGTTGCTGTTCCACCAACACCTGGAGCCAGGGGTAAAATGCTCTCCTGTGACAGGAACTCACATGGCCCTGCAGCTGCCCAGGCTGACTCTGCCCTCCCTTCTCACATTACTGCCTGGATGCTGTGTGCCTCTGCCTCCTGCTAAGCTGTCCCCAACACACACACACACACACACACACACACGCCAATTCATACTTTGAAGTTAAACACTTGGTTTTTCTGTGCCAAAGAAAATGAAAAAGGAAGAAATATAATAATTGAGATAGAATGTTCCATGGTGAAACTTGCACATAGCAAAGATGGTAATTATGTGTGGTGTTGGGAAAAGAGAGGGACTAGCATTAACCACTTACCAGCCCAATTATTTAAACACAGGATGACCAAAAATTGCATATTTTCATAAGATACTCTAACAGGACAGTTTCATCAAATTTATTCAATACGAGAATCAAACATGCAGGATAGGTAGTATGTAAACAAACATGGAGCTCGGATAAACTGTTAAGTAGTGCAGAGTCCAGTGGTGCACACCTGTAATCCCAGCACTCAGAAGGCTGAGGCAGGAGGATTGCTATGAATTCAAGACCAGCATGGGCTATATAGCAAGATCCTGTCTCAACAAGAAAAGAAAATGAAAATGAAAACTGTTAAGTGGTTAAGCAAACATCAATTCTGAGAGGCCCTAATACTAGATGTTCTCAGCAGTGCTTTATTTCATTACTTGGTAAAAAGCATGCTATTCCCTAGATTACATTTTTTAAAAAGTTGTACAAAGATTCCTTAAGCAGAGTCACATGCAACCTGTGAAAACTGGAACCCTGGAATGTGCCATTATCAGGAAGGTTTTACTCTATTCTCTGGTTCATGTGTAACCAATATAACAAACATCCATTTAATATGCAGCTTTTCACTTTTATAGACCAAGAAGACTGTCAGTTCTGGACCTTTGACTATGTAAGAGGAGCGATCATATTTGTTAGGAAAATAGCATTGAATTTACCATATCCTTAGATTTTTTGAGGTTGCAGAAGGTTCTTTTGTGTGATGCCAAGTATATGACACCTACAAATAAAGTCCAGACCAAATATAGTGGGTGATACACCACACCAGGAAATACAATGTAACCAGACAGTTGAATCTACTGGTTGAGCTGACCCCCTCAAGACTCAGCTGGATTTTATAAAATTGCTTAATTCTGCTTATAAATGCAATCCAAAAATATATCTATAAGAGATGCTTTTAAAAGAAAAACAATAACTAAAACTGATACCATTAGCTAAATATCTAGAGACAATTAAACCCTAGGTAGAAAGAAATGAACCACAATTTTTAAATGAACTGAAATTAGATGACTAAGTTAACTTAAATATAGCAAGGAATTTGCAAATAATAGAGCTATAGGTGCTCCATGATTGTTTCATAGTTTCCATCCTTCCTCATTAGGCGCCGGTCAAAGCTCTTAGCCAGAACACCCCTTAGGATGGCTATTATCAAAACAGAAACAAAAATGGAAAACACTGAAGTGTTGGTGAGATGTGGAGAAATTGGAATACATATGCACTTCTAGGAGCAATATAAAATGGTACAGCTGCTAAGGGAAACTGTATGGTATCTCTTCAGAAAATTAAAAATAGAACTACCATCCCATCTAGCGATTATGTTTCTTGGTATATGTCCACAGAACCAGGTACTCAAAGAAATATTTGTGCACCTATGTCATGGCAACATGATTCAAAAATAGCACTGAAATAACCCAGTGTCTGATGGATGAAGAGATAAACCAAAGGTGATGGATACAACGGCCCGTACCTCTACTTTCAGAAGGAGAGAGATTCTGCCACATGCTCCAGCATGGAGAAACAGTAATGACAAATACTCTAGAAGTCTACTTATATCACATACCGGAATAGTCAGATACACGCAGATGGAAAGTAGACTCCTCCCTGCAGGGGCTGACGGGAAAAGAGGAAGGGGCATGGAGCTCCAGTTTGGACAGAAGGAAATGTTTCTGGAGATGCGTGGAGGTGACGGCTCACCACAGTGGGGAGGTCCATAACTTCACTGACCTGTACACACACTTAAATTGTATTGTTAAATTTTATATTGTGCTTATTTTATCACGATGAGAGAAACAGAAACGGGGTAGGAAAGGTGAGTGTAGTGGACTCTTCACGCTAATTCAGTGTGCTGACTGCCGGGGCTAAAATTTACCCCTCTGAAACCTTGAGCCATTGCTTCCTCACAGATAAAATGTAATCAGAGTGTCACATGCGGTTGTTGGAAAGGATCGAGTAAATTCTTGGCAGGGATAGGGGATAAAAAGCTCTTCACTAGAACTCCTGCTGTGAGTCCATAGTCTTTTCTGCTTTTCTTAGCTCTCCGGTGCCCCTTCCCTGTCAGTTCTGAGATACTCACCTGGTAGAGTTCTTTAGGTGCTTGAAGATGTGGCAATGAGCATTAACAGACACTCGTTGAGGGCAGGTGTTAAACTGCTGCTCTGTGTAGGCAGTGTCTTGGCTATAGAGCAGGTTACTCTATTCCCATTTGTAGCGACACAGGTTGTCAGAGTGCCGCACTCAGCCATAAATTAATAATGGAGCCACTATGTACACGAATCCAGGTTATCTCTAAAACAGAGCCACCACTGCACTGGACTTCGGGTACCCGAGTCTGACGGTCAGTGTCTGATGTTCACTCTTCCCCTTGAGTGATGCCCCTTGAGATGACCCCCACCATGATGTTGTCGAAGGCCAGCCATGGGTCACAGTCTAACAGGGCCCACGTATCCATTCAGGTTGTAGATCCAGCCTTCTAGCTCCCTAAGTTGCAGAAATGTATCCAGTGGGCAGACCCACGGGAGATTAGCACGACACACACCAAGCTGTATACAAAACCATTCCTTTTCCCTGAGTTCAAGGCTATCACCAGCCCAAAGGAGTTCCTCCCTCCATTCTTTTTCTGGAAACGTATTTATCTTCCACAAAGATTGTCTCCTAAGTAACTTCTCCACCGTTTCATCTGACTCTTCCAAATGCATGTAGAGCCAGGCAGCAGCCCCAGCTTAGATAACCCAGGCTGAGGCTGAAGCCTCATTTCAAACCACAGAAACCCTCTGCAGTCCATCTCAGTATCTCCACTTTATAGATGAAGAAATTGAGCGGTAGAGTAGCTCGCCGTTAAACAGCTTAGCCATTAACATTTAACATTAACACACCTAGTTAGGGACAGAATCAAGACCTGACCCAAGTCTGTCTGACATCCAAAGCCCAGATACTGCTTGACCCCAAGGTCCCACCTGCCAGGCCCAGCGCAGGGCTCAAAAAGGGCTGCTACTTGTTGGGTGACACCTCTCTGCAGTTGGGCTGTGACTGTCCATCCCCAAGGTACAAAGTTCCAGCGGCATCAGCTCGACATCACCCCCTGCCTTCCTCACCTGGCTGTCTCAGGTGCCCTGCCCTGGTGGCATGCTAAGGGCCGTAGGTCCCCATCACTTTCTGTGGGGCGTCACATTCTCCTTCCAGAGGCCTGGGCAGAAGACGCTTCCCCCCATCTGTCAGCCCCACAGCCCTTTCTTCAGGTCAACTCCTACTCTCATGAAAAACCTCTTTTCAAAGGAAGCAAGTGTCCCTGGGCCTGATCTATCTCGGAGGAGGACTGCATGTGTGTTATTTGTTGTTAGATTTTGCTTTGTTCTCCTCCCATCACACATGGGTGATGTAGGCTCCCTCGCGTAGACCTGTGCTGGTGACTTCTGCTGGTCAGAAGCTTGTGTGTGATTTATTCCATAAGTGTACAGGAGCTCCGTGCAACCAGGGAAGTCGCCTCCATTTGGCTGCCCCCAAATTGTCCCTCATGAGGACTCAATTAACAGAGACAATAGAAATGCAAATGCCCTTTAGCTTTTCCTCTCAATCTTTACTGCAAGTCTGTGGCTGCTCTCTCCAGTACTGCCCAGTGCTTTACTGATTCGAACTACAGCCTACAGCCACACTGAGGGCAAGTGTTTGCACACAGTTTCTCACGGGGATGTGGTCAGTCCTTTCAGCCATTCCGTTCTTCTTTGCAGTGTTGTACTTCATTCTAACCTTATTCCCAGCACGCTTTCCTGATGGGTCCTTTCAAGGAGATGTGTTTTCATCTTACTGATAGATTTGGGGAGATTTTTTGTTTTGTTTATTTTTTTAAAGGCTTTTGTATTTGCTTTTGTTTTTGAGATGGGGGGGTCTTGCTTCATACCTTAAGCTGGCCTTGAACTTGAGATCCTCTTGCCTCGATTTCCCAAGATCTGGGATGTAATGCAACACCATATCCAGCTACTTATGTTCTCATGATAACTTTTGGACTGGGTCGGGGCTTGTATTTATCCTGGTTTTTACTTCATGTGTGTTCTATTATAAAGGTTTTAGCAAGTCATTTCGAGGTGGGTTATTAATTAATAATCCCTCCTCTTTCTCTATACTTATACTTAACTGTTGCCTGACATTAACTTTGAGTTTTTAACTTACAATGAAAGCACCTGGAAGAAGCTAAGCTTCTTCTTAAGAGTAGTGTGATATACTTTGTTTAACGAATAAGGAAACTGAGGCTCTTAGATTTTAAGTGATGTGTTCCAGCCTCCCTAAACTCGTGGCAGGGTCCTATTCAGAAACAGATCTGCCAAGTGCATTCAGGGAGGTGGGCTGACTTCTTCTACTCACATCCTAAAACTTAACTGTGTGACAAGTTCCATTTTCCCAAGGAATCTTTACTCTTACAGATAAAGTATTGCTAGTTGCTATGACAAATATGTCTTGAAAACCTGGTGTTAAGTAAGTAAGTGTTAACCCAGGCAAAGCTTATTCCTTGCTGACGTCTAAGGCCTGTGTTCCTCGCTGAGCATCTGCCTTTCCAGGCTCGTCCAGGCACTCGCCATGCCTGACCGAGGCTCGGCATTCGCAGACGCCTCCCTTCGACTGTCGGAGGGGCAGATGGCTGCTTGGGGAAAGTGTTACCAGTCAGACTCACGATCGGGGAGGAGATGCACGCGTCGTGCCTGTCCGCCTTCCGTCTCCAAGGCGGCTTTTGCTTTGCCCCTGTACCCAGCTTCGCGGCCCTCCTCTTCCCCACTGCACAGCCGCTCCGCACACTCCACGGTGGGGACTTCCACTCGGTGAGGAGAGGTACTGTACCTGCGGATGTTCTGTTTGTGCACCGGAAATGGCTGCGTTCTCCGCTTCCAGCTGCTCTTGGAATTCTTCCAAACCTTACTCCCGAACACTGGTTGCTGGCCACACACTTGATGACCATGTTTCTCTAGCCAAACCTATTTTACAAATCAGTTTCCTTTGCCAGACAGAGTGGGAAAGCTCTGCTGTGCTGCCTGACAGGGTTTAGGACACACTACTCAAAACTAGGGCACCTCAGCATCTGGAAACAGTGGACGAGCAAAGCCAAGATTTTCTCTCTCTAATCTGTTTGTTGTTGAGGACACAGATGTGAATCCCAAACCATGTAGATATAGGGAAGGATCTTCACTCTGGCATTTTCCACTAGCTTGTGATTTTTCTCTTGAAAAAAAATAGTAGGTGAAATGCTACCGCTCTTACAGAGTTGTTCTCCTTTCTGCCCTCCACTCCTGTTTGAAAGCCTCTGACCCAACCACAGCCTGATGTGCATCTCTGCACAGCCCCAGGTGCTGTCTTACTACTGAACGGCAGACAGGGACCTCAGGCAAACTGAAGGCACTGGTGTCACGCGAATGTTTGGGTAAAATGGCCCGGTGGTATCAGAGAGCAACTCCCTTGCCGACAGAGGGGAAGGCAAGAGGTGTGCCTGCTTGTTTCAGTAGGAGAAGGCCAGGTGCCCGTGAGGTAGCACTTGTGGCCATCCTCCATGCACATCGAGGGCCTGAAGCTCTGCCTCAGGACCTCGTGGATATTTCTCTGGACTCTCACCAAACCTCAGCCTTTATCGAGTTTTGCCCACTGGTGTGAGTGTATCCCACTAGTGTTTCCTTGAGGACTGTATTGAAAATAAGTTGAAATTTTGCATCCCTAGTCATCCACCATTACAACTCCAGAGGCTGTGACTGACAACTAAATTATCACTAAATTATCGACTCAGCATCACACTGGGACTCACACTGTCTTCTCAGAGCTAGGGGTGAACTGTCATCCTCTTCACACTTCCTTGCTTGGCATGGAGAAGGGTGCCCAGTGTATGTTTGTCTGTTCAGCCCATCCAGACAGGCCGGCCTGAAAATTTTTATGGTTTTGATTCAAAATAATTTCAAACCGAGAATGAATAACACAAGCTGGGAGTGGTGGTACACGCCCATCAGCCCAGTACGAGAAAGGCTGAGGCAGGAGGTTCATGAATTCAAGACCAGTTTGTACTACACAGTAAGACTCTATATCAAAAAAAAAGAAAAGGAAAAATGAAAATGAATGACTACACTTGGTTTCCAAATGTTTGACAGAAAACCTAGTCTTTCAGTCTTCCTGATCAGAATAGACAGTTTGAGCAAGATCCCTCCACTTAAGATTTCTGAAGAATGCTCTGAGAATCATTTGCCAGATTAGTTCAAGCTTTTTTCAATGTGGCCTTCACTGGCTAAGGAGGATCGTGAGGCTGTTAAATCACTCAATACTGTATGAATTAGGCCAAAATTTGGTATCCTAAACCCTCCTTGTTCCCCCTTTGGGGCGAGGTACCTTAGTCCCTGATATTATGTCCTTGTAGCTTGTCCAGTTTGCATTACACTCATCTGTAGTCATCCACTGTCAGGTCTGCAGAGTTCGGTTCAGGACCTCGGACTGGGAGGGTAAGGCACAGAATCAATCACCAGGCAGACTCCAGGGAGGTTTCTGGAACGCTTCCACTTTATTTAGGAGATGCACAGGCTTGTATAGCTTACATGTGTGCAACCATGCAGGAGGAGCATGGGAGGAGCATTTAATTACATGGCACTTTTTTTCTCATTGAGTTTATTGGTACATTTTTAGGTATATAGTACAGTTACATTCATCATTGGGATCTTGTTCCTCTGCCGGCTATCTTTCCAAAAGAATTAAAAGAATCATATCACAGTGATATATGTGCACCTATGTTTTTATAGCAGCACAGTTTGTAATAGCTAAAACTTGGAAACAGCCCATTTTCCCATCAGTCGGAGACTGGATAAAGAAAATGTGGTTTTTCTTTAAAATGGAATACTACTCAGCCATAAAGAATGAAAAATTACATGGCACTTTCTTATAGGTTATGCAATAGTGGAGAACATTGGGCAATATCTTATTGGCTAGACATATGGTGAGGTGATTTTTCTTGGGCGAGGCAAAGGAGTCACAGACTAGGGGCAGAGGTACAGCCTATTAGACCCAGCCTCTACGCACTAAGGCGAGTTAGCTCAGCCTCAGAGAGGTCTTCGAGTTTGCTCAGAAGACAAGAGTGTGGTACACCTGGCGCAGCCAGGCTTGAACTTCTCCTACATTCATCAACTGGAAATAATTGTCAGACAGCATTTGTGGGTCATTCTACATGGTTTAAAAATACCTATAAGCTACTATTTTGTTTAGAAGAACCAACTATCCTATTTAGAAACTGTAACAAAAAAGCCAGTAATTATAATCCCCCTGATTTATTATTTAATCCATTCCCAGCCCTTTCTTAAATGTTTTCATGAGTAGTGCTAGATTGTAAGATATTTTTAAAGGTCGCATACATTTTTCTGATCTCATAATACATTGATTCCAAATTTTAAGTTTCAGAGGGAAAAATGATTTCCCTTATTTCAATTTTTTATGCATCATCTTGATACATAACCACACATGCACCAGCACACATACACTTTCATTGTGTCACTTGCCAAGAAAATGCTGCTCAGTGGTGTTTCATTCTAAATGATCTTTTAAAAATTAGGTTATTGAGAATATCTATGTCCACTCCATTGGTTGGTTCATTTATTCGCAAGTTAATTATATGCATGTGTACAATATTGAATATTGGAGATTAGTGGTAGGGTGGTTGGTCACCATACTCAAGTATCTTACAATCAAGTTGGAAAGAGAATTTACAGGCAGATAAGCGTGGGGGAAGAATAACCCCGATAGCTTTAAAGATGAAATGAATTTCTAACAAAATACAGATTAACCAGCCTCCAACACGCAGAAGTTTACTAACATATATGTTTCATTTGTACATGAGAGGTGCAGAAAATGAGCAGTTCCGCAACAGGTGGCTTTGAAATCCAGTTTATAGGGCACCTTCAATAAAGAATAGTTAAATGTGAGGAGAAGGGCCAAACACAGGGAAGGCAGGACCTTGGGAGAGCAAAATATATGGCAAATGAACGCCAACTGTGAAGTTTGCTAATGAAAATTCTTTGGGTGCTGTGTTCAGGCTGATATGCTCTGAAGTTTTCTTGAGTCTTTAATTTTTGTTCTCCCCTGGTAAAGCAGGGGAGGCAGGATGTTTTTGTTGTTGTGAGTCTATGCCAGGGATGGTGAACCTTTCAGAGCTTCCAGTGATGCAAACAGCCCACGGTGGCACTCGTGCCATAGGTTCGCCACCACTGTCTAGGCCTTGCTTTCATGTAATTAGAAGAAGGTCAAAGAGGTTTGCTGCAACTGTCTCTGAACTGTTCTCAGTTCAGTGATCCAGTGCCTACCTAAGTAGACAGGCATATCCCAGTCTCCTGCACTGTTAGTCCGCCCGTGTATCTTGTCTCTCCTTCCTGCTGGGAATCTCCAGGAATTAACCGTGCCCTGTCCACGACTGGGGACATCACCGTGAATCACATGTCATTGCTGCCGTCTCACGGAGCCTGCAGTCTGTCCGTCAGGTTGGACGCTCCTCGGCTGGGCTTGGAACCTGTGTCACCGAGGAGGTAGCTGTGGAGAGGAAGCGACTCGCTCACGGTGTGAGCAGAGGCCGGTTCTGGAGCGCTGTGGAGAATCCTCCGGGCACCGGAACCTGCAGGTGAAACAGAAAAGCCTCCAGGACGCCAAACCGGAAGTGGCCCACCAAGGAGTGGGGGTTTGAGCAGAGGAGAGGTTTCGGAGGATTGGAGCTTGCTCTCCTCCCTGCCGGAGACCAGAGACCCAGAGCCGCTGCTAATGAGCTCATCAGCTTTTCAAGTGGAGGAATAAGAAGTGTTAGTGCCCGGAGCTCCAGGGAGGACAGTGCACTCCGCATTCAACTTAGCATCTCCGGAGGAGCCTCTTTCTCCTCCTCTTCCGCCTTCCTTCCTTTCACCCTTTCTACTTCTGAGAACAAATCTTCCTCCTGTTCCTTCCCCTTCTCTTCTTTTCATGCATCTTTTTGTTGTTTATACTGTTCTTTTTCTTCCTTTATGCCTCCATTTTGCCCATCCACAAAAATAATGTGTATATCAATGTGGCTATGTGATTACCATTTGCTTTACATAATATATATGATATTTGTCTTTATTATATGCAACATTTTAATCTTCAGAGTACCCTGTCTCATTACACAAACAACCAAACAATAAATGCTTCTCTTCCGCAGCAGCTTTTGTTCTTGAGATCTTTCTTGAAATTTATGGAGATTTATGGATTTTGACTTTCAAAAGCAGAAAAAAGATTAATAGCTTTTATTCATGTTTTATGACTATCCAGAGAAATATACGTACATCCCCCCAAATTTTCTCTACTTGAAATGAAAACCAATAAAAGTATACAAATGTAGAGAATACGATTGAATGCCATTTTGTATCATTTAAACACAATCAGTAACCAGTTTTTCTAATGAAACCTAGAACAACATGTAAATCTCTCTTCTAAGCAATATCAAGTTAAACTTAGTTTGTAATAAAGTTTGTTTTCTTCATAAAATTAAACTTAATTGTCCTAATTAGGGAAAATTACATGATCAGGATAGATAATTTTAAAAACATAATGAAGAAATATACCAAGGAAACTAAAAATACTTCTTCTCAAAATTTCAATTTAACCTTTTATGATATTGCCTATTTCTAATGTGTAACAATAATACATAACTATCTCATTTTAACCTTATATTCTGCTGAGTGCATGTCTTGTTTGCTGTTGTTTTGTGTTAGACAGAGCTATGACTGTGTGTATTTCTAGGTTTCTCATGTTTTAGAATCATTTTTATGACATCAGTTATTTGGAATATTGTTTTCCACATAATTAAGGATATCTAAATTTAGTCAGTATATTTTATTTATCTTTTCTATTTAATTGGATAAAATAATGTAAATAAATTACATAGAAAATAACTCATTTCTTCAGAACCAGTATGCGGAAGCAAAGTGATAAGTTTATGAGAGAAAAGTAGCATCCTTTCTTCATCTATTACAAGGTCCATTAGACAAAAAAGTAACAAAAGCAAAAAGATTAAAAGAGAAAAGCATAATAAAAGTTTAACAAAATTTATGCAACATGAGAGTCTTCAGAAATGAAGACCCAAAGGCTCAGGGAAAAAATGGTGTATTTTTATAAGAAATCTGATAAAAGATGTAGGAAGTTATGAAGAAATGTGAATCAGTGATACCTTAGTGAGACAAAATACCCAATACCCAAAGTAAAAGGGGAAAGGTTTATTTAGCTCTCTGTAAAGGCTTCAGTCCATAATCGGCTGGCCCTAAGGCAGGGCAGCACATGACGGAGGAGAAATGGCTCAATGCAGACCCAAGGTAGAAAGCAATAGGGGAACATTAACAGCATCTTTCTGCCCCTTTTATCTTACCCAGACTACTGGGATTCGGGTGGTACCAAACCAATCAGCAGTCTGGTATCACACACCCTTCATCCCAGCATCACACACTCCAGATTCAACCACCTCTGAGAAAGCCACCTATGACCACGTGAGGCTTTGGGAGGACGCCTACAACCACATGGTAACAGATGAAAGGGGAGATTTGATTGCCATACATAGAAGGGACCTTAGCGAGGGCTGTTTGTCGGATTCTCCTCTGCCTCTCTGTAGGATCCTTCCTCACCCTCAGGACCCTCAGCATGACCATTGTGATAGCCTCTCAGGGGAGGTAGAACAGAAAGAACAGCCTCCTAGGCTGGATGGCTTACTTTTGGGAGAGGATCTCAGCTTTCTGTGACCCACTGTGCAGGATAGAAATTCTGGTTGCTATGACACCCCTGAGGGACAAAAGAGAGTTGGGCAAAGAAGAGCAGAGAAGGGCAGGGAGCTTCGGCTCAGTCTCCTTTGAAGAATGCAGAGCACACAGCAGAGCAGGACACCATACTTTGAGACACCCTTCTCTTAGCCCACACAGAAGCATCAAAAACACTAGGCTGAACGTACAGCTCCTTTGTTTGTCAGTTCCTCGAGGAATGAGCAGATTTGGATGTCACAAGAGTGACTCAGAATGGTAGAGACCAGTGTGTCCCAAGACCAGTTAGCTGCTCCGGATGCTTGAAGAGATCGAGCCTGTTGTGTCTTTTTGTTTTCCATAAATTTCTCCCTTTTGAATTTAAAGAATGCCTTCATTCTACTGTTATGGTAGTTTTTATATGAATCTTTTATTCTACAATAAATTTATATTTACAAAAATAGCATCCATGTAAGCGTGCCTCCAGTTTTTCTGCTTTTGATCTTCCATGAGAATGGTATGTTTGTTATAATTAATGAAGCTATGTTTATACCTTGTGATTAACTGATTGTTAATTCACATTTCCCACCCAAGAAGCCCCATTACATTTAATTAAGATGTCTCCTTAGACTGTGTGAGTTTCTTCTCCTCCTTATTTCTGGTGACTGACAATGTGGAGTAGTGCTGATAGCATTTTGTAGAGTGGCTGTGGATTGTGCGTGTGTGTGTGTGTGTGTGTGTGTGTGTGTGTGTGTGTGCGTGTGTGTGTGTGTGTGTTCTTCCCCTGGGCAGACTGGGCTAAGGGTCTGAAGATGAAGTGAGGCTCTCATCTCTTCACATCAGATGTCCCTAAGATCCAGGCTTGGTCACATGGATGAGTGGGGCTTGTGGGCATCTTAACTGTAACATTTGTGGCTCATTGCGGGCTTTGAAAGAAAGTCACCATGTGCACCCCACTCTTCAGGGAGGAAGAGTCAGGCTTCCTCTCCTTGAGGGGGTGATAGCTACATAAATTACATGAAACCTTCAATTTGTCTAACCTTTCTCATTTGTTTTTACTCAGTCATTTCTATCAGGGTGGACTCATGGATATTTATTTTATACTCTAGGCCATAATCTGAAACTTGATTGTTTATTATGTTTGTCAAATTGTTCCAGCTACTAACTCCATCTTTCTTTTCTTTTTCCTTTCCTTCCCTCCACTCCCCTCTTTCCTTTTCTCTTTTCTTTACTTTTTTCTTTTCTTTTCTTTCTTCATAGTGTTATGGAACAAACCCAGGGCCTCACACTAGGTGGGCAAATGCTCTGTCAAAGAACTACATTCCCACCCCATGACCTCTTTTTAAACACATAATAGTGAGCATTGATTACTGCTTTGTAAGATTTAAAATTTTTTGCTCAGTCTCTTTACTATGCCCCCCTCCAAAAAAATTGGCCACCCTGTGCTGCTACTTTCATTGGTGGAGAGGGTCTTAATGGTTACGCATTGTTCACACACCAAAATGAAAAACACTGAAAATATAGGAATTGATAACAGAAGAAGGTGAGATAATTTCTGGCTAAAAAGTCAGTGAGATAACACTATAGAGGAAGTGGGATTTAAGCATCAACTTGAACATTTTTAAAAGGTACCATTTAATACATATGCTAAAGCTGTTTCAATTGATAGCCATTCACTGTACATAGCTTGCCTTGCCAGTGCTTAGCACTGTATTTGAAATTCAGTTTCATTCTTTCCTATAATCACATATCTCCTAAAACTTTATTGTAGACTTCATTTATCTCTTCTTATTTATCCTGGGGACTGTGATTTTGTTTTAGCGTTGGTATTAGATCAGAGTGCTTTCTACTCAGGAAACTGTAGTGGTTGCTTCATGATGGACTCCAGCATTTCCCTAGTGCGGGGACTGGACCTTGTGTCCACTGAGTCCAGCATTAAGTAGCTTCCTCCACTACAGCTCTGCCCTCATCAGTGGCATTTCTCCCTATATGAAAAATAAAAGCCCTGTAGTTAATTTGATGCAGTGACCATGTGCTTGTAATTTCTCTTTCCCTTTCAAACATCTCTGAAGTGAACTGTGGGTGGGAAAACACAAACCCACAATACAGAAAAAGAAAATAACACAAAACTGGGGAAGTCTTCACATTTACAGAATCAGCAAAGCGGATGGAAAAGTGTATCTGACGGGACCAAGAAAGATAGTAATATGAAAGTCTGTGGAGTTAGGGCAGTCAGCCCCACGGAATCCTGGAGAGTCAGGGGAACTGGAAGGCCAGGGCTGAGTGCTTCCAAACTGGGGTGAAACTGAGACTCAGAAGTTGACAATAGCTGAAAACCTGAAAATGGACCACTCGACACCAGCCCACCACCCTACCATAGAGAATCCATCACTTTTCTTTCTTCCCTAATGTAGCCAAATATCTGATGGTTATTTGCTGGAGAACTCTCCACAGAGAAACTGGGGCCTGGTGACACAGGTGTAGCAAAAGGCAGGGCTTGCTGCCAAACTAAGCATATGAGGACTAAAGAAAAGACTACAGCTCAGCCTAGGTACCAGGACGCCTATAGCCAGAATTGAAAGCATTTTGTTAGAAAGTGGAAGATTAAAGAGAAAACAAAGTGCTCCAAATAGTTGACACTCACCCCCTCCCCATAAAAAGCCAGATAAAAACCCCTCAGACCATGAGTGCTGCCTATCCACACAGATCATGTGACCAATGTTTTTTCTAATCTAATTTGAAATTCAAAAGCACAAGGATCATCATACACTTACTTGATGAAACCTGAAAAACGGAACCCAAGATACAAATCCAAAACAAACTGAAACAAATTATGAACAAATGAAAGGATTTTTTATAATTTAATAAGCACAGTAGTTAATATTTTATAAAAGAAGCATTAGCTTCAGAATAAGAAGGATCCAATGGAAATGGATGTTTTAGAGCAAATATTCTTAAGAGTATGAGTTTGTGGTGAGATAAAGTTGGGGTCATATCCCAAAATGTGCAAAATGAGTCCCAGAAAAAGAGAGAACTCAAGAGAACAAATTAGACAAATAATTTGAAATGCTAAACTAAAGTGACCTTAAGATTTATTAACCAATAGAAAGTAACACACACATGCACAAGTACTATTGGGTATCACTGTAAAATTTTAAGACAACAAGCAATGAAAAGCAATCAAAGTATCCAAAAAGGCAAATTTTGGCATATACAAAGGATCAGAGTAAAAGTGCCATTATCATTCTGAGCAACCATATGGAAATAGAGAAGGCAATAGAACAAGGCCTTGGGTATTCTGCAAGAATCAGTTTTTTAACTTGGAATTGTTACACGAAATAGCATTATTAATACAGTGTAATAGAAGAATAAAGAAATTTTCTGGTATACAGAAACTCAAAACCCTTGATTCCCAAACACCATTTCTTAGGAAACTACATGAAGATTGCTCTACCAAAACAGAAGAGTTTTTAAAAAGAGGAAGAATGAGTTTTAGGAACAAACTTTAGTATAAGAACAGTCCAGGATTGAGCCAGGAAGTGTCTTGATAACACTGAAGAGAAGTCAAGAGTGTTCATCTGCATAGCAGGTCAGAAGGGAGATGGAAGGCTCGTGAAAGACCAGTGTGCTAGGGTCTGAAGAAGAGATGCTGTGTGAAAATTTGGAAAGAATTAGCAGTAAATTATAGAAAATACAGTGGACTCTCCAGTTAACACTGACCTGACATACAAACATTTAGGTTCATTAGGTTAATGGAAGATTCATCTGCCTCTTGTTTTGTTCTTTTTCTTTGCTTTTTTTCTTTTTTTTTTTTTTCTCATTCCTGGGGAACGAACTTAGAACCTTGTGTTTGCCAGGTGTGTACAGCACTATTGAGCCACATCCCTGGCCCCATCTGCCTCTTGTTATCTTGTTATAGTGTGTACCCAGGTAAACATCCAGATCTCAGCTGTATTGACTTATAACCAACTTGAGTTACAACCAGCCCTTGTGGACCAGTTAATCAAGTTCGTAAGTCAAGGGTCCACTGTACCAACAACAGAAAGAGGGCCTCAGGGAACAGCTCAATGGTCAAACACTTGCTGAGCATGTGCAAGGTCCTAAGTTTGATTTCGAGTAACACACACAAGCACACACACACTTAAACAGAAACGAAAAAGGAAAAATATCATATAACTAGAATAAATTACTTTTCTGAGCAGTGAACACTATTATATATTTAAAACATATAAACAGACTACTGATTTAATAAAAAAATTAAAATATGAGAGAAATTACAAAAGAATGCTGAAGACTCTTTCGCTGTAATATATTAACAAGAATATCTAAAATGGGTAAGTTGGGTAAAATAAAAAATAAGTATCAAAGTAAATAGCCAAAACAAAGAGAAAATAGATTGCATCCAGAGATTGGAATGAAGGGACAAATAAAGGAATTGCTGTTTACCTTATAAGCCTCCTAGGGCAATTTGTCTAAAATATGTGAACATATTACTTTCAGAAAGAAAGGTGGTGTCAGTTTTTAAATCACAGGTATGGATAAATTAATGATATAATTTCCCTTGAAATAGTTGTTACTTTAGTTCTATTGCTGTTTATCCAACCAGTCCAAAAGCCAGTGGCTTAAAACAATGATTTGTTTAAACATTTCTTGCAATTCTACAGTTAGATGAATTCAGCTGGACCACCCTGGTTCTGTTCAACGTAGTGTTGGCCAGGGACATTGCTGCGATCATGTTCAGCAGGGACGTTGCCTTAGGAGCCGACTCCTGCTCCGAGTGAGCTCTCTCTGCTTCAGCCTCTACCCTCCCTCTCTCCCCAGCAGAGGACTCAGACTTCCTTTGCCCTGAGGGTCGGGTGCAAAGAAGAGCACTCAGAGAAGGGCTTCTGCAATGCGCAGAAGTTGTCGTGTTTCTGTTTGCGGCATGTTTGCCAATGTCTCATTGGCCAAAGTTAGTCACATGGCTAATCCAGAGCCAATGGAAGAGTGGCTTGTAGACCTGAGTAGTGGGGTGTGTCTCACTGGAGGCCACTAGCCGACAAGCACATGACACCAGTGAACTTTTGCCTCAGTGGAATACGTTTATCTAACTGCATCATCCACTTGATGAGAGTGTTCAGCTGGGTCCCATTTTGAATTTATTTGAATATTCTTTTGCGTTGGCATAATTTCAAGGTTCTCTGCATAGTCTACTAAATCTCATCAGAGCAGTCATAAGCTGGGGAGAATGGAAGCCATAGAGATCTGCACGGAAACCTGTCACGACCACATGAGCACAACACAAATATGTTTGCCCATTGATCGTTTGTTGTTGCCTCTCATTTAGTGTTCATTTCTTTTGATTCACTGTGTTAGAAATCATTTCTATCAAATTACACACATTTTCAAAAATTGTGAAGGATAGCAGATTAATACTGACAATAACAGAGAGAGAGAGCGAGAGAGAGAGAGAGAGAGAATATTTACTACATATTAGGACTTTGCCATGGAAGAAACCAAATGATAGAATTCTCTAGAAACATCTAGACTGAAAAATAAGAAGATATATATAGATAAATAGAAGATATATATATATATATATATATATAGATAGATAGATAGATAGATAGATATTTACAGAGTAATACCTCTGTTCATAAATGCTTCTGTTCACAATTTGGTTCTCAAAAGCTTCTAAGAAAAATTTGTTTCTGTTCACAAACTCTGCACCAGGTGACAAACATGACCACAGCTCTCTTCTGAACACAAAGACAAACACAGCCACCTCCCTCAAAATGTAAAAACAAATGCATTTTATGATCCAAGGTATCACTATATCATGAAAACTTCCAAACAACCTTGCTTTTGCTGCCAGATGTTTGAAGACTGAGGCCAACCATTTGGACAAAGCACAAATTGGAACTTCACTATCAAGAATTATAATCCATCCTTTCCCACATATATTTTCTTTCACTGTTTATTCTTTATTGTCTTCCTTTCTTTACCTTGTTCTTTGTTACTACGATTTCCATGATCAAATAAAACATGTAAGATTAACTTTCCATAAAATCTCTTGGATGTTCATTCATTGTCTTATCGAGCTGTCCTTGTCAGTTGAATTTTCCATCCTCTATCCAACATGACTATTACAAATGACTGAAAGCACTTTGCAAATATAAGATGTTCAATGAACACTTCTCCCAGTAGTCTACAAACGATTTAAATGGTATTTGATCTGGCATAAATTGGTATTTCAAGCATCTTTGAGCCATCATAAATTTGGATGCTGTCCTTACTTGCTGGGTTTAAAATTCCCCAAATGTTCTTTATTGAAATCCAATATTCATTCCAAAGTATATTACATTGAATTCAACTTACCTGAGAGAGGAGCCAAAAAGGGCCCATTCTCAAAGTCAGTCTTATACTAATGGTAAGAATTAGATCTCGAGATCATGTTTGATTAGATTATTCCCTTTCCCAATTGTTATGCTACCTCTGCAGGAAACTTAAGCGGCTTTTTAAAAAAATCAATTATTTACACATTGGAAAGTGATTTCCAAAAAACACCAGGGTAACAAGTTTATTTAAACTAAATCACCATACAGAGTACATTTTATTTCAAGGAGGTAATACTGATTATAAAACTAGCCTATAAAGGAGTACATGCTAAAAACTTGAGCAATTTTATTCACTCCCACTTAAATATGTACAATCTTAAGTAACTTAATTTTGCTTTGGGCTCAGAATACTTTATTTTTTTAACAAGCGTTCAATATTAACTTGTTAAAGCTAGTCTTAGAATAATAAGAACTGAGAGCCATCACAGACACTGAATTTTTGAATGAATTTAGAGCATAGAACAATAGAAAAGGAATTCAAAGGTGAATGGCGTTAAAACAAAGAAACAGAGAGGTACATAAATTATCTGGAACAAAGCACTTTGTTGTATTGTGTATGTTGCCAGTGCTTGAGTGAGGGTAATCTTTAAGGCTTATGGGTATTTCTGGTTATCACTGAGCAGATACTCTTGCTTAGCAATAGTGACAATGTGTCCCACAGAACTGGAACCCTACAGGATACTCTGTGAGGGAGAAAGCTTTCCTCTGCCCTGCTCTGTTCCTGTCACAGTGCTGTGAGCTACCACCCTTTGTACCTGTCCCTGCACAGCAGATATTTATAGAGAGCTCAGAACTTTTACTTAAAGACTTCTCTTCATCTCATTCCCCCATCTAATTTAGATATGAAATTTACCTTTATTCTCTTTTCCCTTCCCATATTCCATTCTTCATCTTCAGAATTAATGTTCTCTGAGTTACACTCAGAATAAGAACCTCCTTCTATATCAGTGATTTTAAATTTAAATCTGTGAAAAGCTACCGATGTTTCAATAGTATTCCCACGATCTACTGACTTACAAGTAGCAAAGTCCAGATTTTAGTAACTTGAAAGAAAATTAATTACAAATAAGCACAATTTGTACCAGCACTTTGAAAATTTGTTTGACGATAGATCTTAATGCTGAACAACATATGTCTATCCTGTAAACCAGCTATTCTTTCTACCCTGTTAGCATACAAACATCTCTGTCCATCAAAATACAGGCACAGGAGCAGGCACAGCCATAGACTATGCTTAATAATTTTGAAATATTCATCGATTCAAGAATTTGTAAACTGTGAGCTATCCATACCATGAGATGCTAAGTGTTTTACCCACAAAAACATAGGAGAATCTAAAAAAAAAAAAAAAAAAAACTGCTAAATAAAACAAACCCAAGTAAAAAGAATATAAACTGTATAATCCATTTGGGTGATGTTTAAAACAAAAAAGGACAAAAGTAACCTATGGGTAGTAGAAATCAGAGTGTCAGTGACATTCATAGGGTAGGACTACATCAGGAAAATAGTGGGATGCCGGTAAAATGCTATTTCCTTGGTTGCTTTGTGAAAATTCATCAAACTGTACTCTACATGACTGAAATTTTTTGTGTGGATAAAATAAATTATTAAAACTAATAACTAATTAGTAAAATTGAATATAAATTTTAGATAAATTATTTTTTTCATATTGTCCAGATGATTTTGAGTTTTTAGATTCCATTTTGCCCAGAAAATTGATGTCTTAAAATGCAAGTGTTACTGAGTATTGTTAGATAAAAGAAACGAAAAGCAAGACCAGACCAGAACCATAACAAGCCTTTATTATGAGGAGGATCTGCTGGGTTTTCATGGTAGCACAGGGTGCTTCTTTTATAGGAACAGGGTAGGGTTAGCCTAAACTGGGGTGGAGTTGAGTGAGGTAGTATCAAGAGACTGGAGGTCACTAGTAATGCCAAAAAGAAATAAATAAATCCACACAAACACACGCACACACACAAGCTGATGTCCCATACACCCCACATTTAACATGTAGATTAAAGCTAACAATGGCTTCTATTGTTGTGGGTGGGTTGGGCGTGTGTCTGTGCACCCACATGGCATAGCTGAGACATGCGAAGATGTGATAGTAAGGATTACCTATGGATCGGTTCCCTTAGTTAACCACGCTCTTCGCACTGGGGAGTACATGTGTGAGCGGAACAGGAGGCGTCTGATCTCATACATTGGTATTATTTTAGGGATAGAAGGTAGAAGTAGCACACCGGATGGATGGATGGATGGATGGGAAATAAAAATGCAGTGTGGGGATAAGGGCCGTGAAGAGAATAAGGCAGACAGCGAGGGTGTAAGTGCCACACTTGCATATGTAGGGTAACGTACTGTCGCAGAGGCTCCTGCTCAGGGAAGCCTCCTCTGCTAAGGAGACATCTGTGCGAAGTCCTGAAGGAAGTGAAGCATGACTGGGAAGATATCTGGGAGAAGTCGGAGGGCAGAGCAGCCAGGGGAAAGGCCTGGAGACAGGACGGAAGCGTAGCCGGCTGGGGTAGGCAGGGTGAGAGAGCACAACACAGGGACTGGCCCTGGGAGGCTATGGGGTTTGGCACAGAGGAGAGACACAACCTGACTCCCAGTCCATTTCCGTTTCCGGCTTCATTCCAGTAGAACTGTCAAATTGCAGTTGGGTAAATCTGTAGTGTGCAGTGTTTCAGAAGGATCGCTCCTGTTTCTCCCTGGAGATGGAGGGGCGTGGAGAAGGCTGAAGAAGCAGGGGGTTTGGTGAGGAAACCATTGTCGGGCAACTCGGTTCAGGATAGATTTAAAAATATGACACAATTTCTAATCAATTCGATGTGTCAAGTAAGAAAAAACCAGAAAAATCAAAGATGACTCCGGTATCTGGGGCTTGATGAAGTCGTAGTTAAGAGCAGCTTTGTAGCGAGGAGGAGGACAACTGCAGGACGTGCAGGCTGGAGAGGGAAGGGCAGAAGCAGGGTTCAGCTGGAGCCTGAACCGTCTGAGAGGTGCCACGAACAAATGTGACTGTGACCCTGGACGTCTCCCCCTGGAGTCCAGAGCACAGTTCAGAGCTGGGGAGAGTTGTAGATGGCGTTGAAAGCTGGGAGCCTGAATGGCTTCTGTAGGACACGGTATAGAGAGGGAAGTGACTCAGGGGCCAGTCCTTAGTCCTCGTTTAGAGTCCAGGGAGACGAAAAGAAACCCAGAGCAGATCGGAACGGAGTGGTGAACAGAGGAGGCGGAGGAGCAGAAGTGTGTGAGTTTACAGAAATTAAGAAAGAAAGTATTTTCAGAAGAGAAGACGTCAGTTGTTTTCAGGGCTGCTTACCATTTCACGGTGATAAAGACGGGCGAAGCATGCCAGGATTCGCAGTAACTGCATCTCCGTAAACAGGAGGGAAACACCTGATTATTGTGGATTCCAGAAATGATCCAAAGAGAAAAATCAGAGAAGACTAAGGGTGAGTTACTCTTTAAGAGTCTTACTCTAAGGGAAGCACAACATTGTGCATTTGCTAGATGTGGGAAGGAAAATAGTTTGCTTTTTTGTTTCAATGATTGGAGGTAGTCTAGCATGTGAGAGTAACATTGAAATCATGCAATAAAGAGAGAGAAACTGGTGATGCAGGAGAAACAGGCAATCGCAGGGCCCTCTAACTGAGTAGGGCAGGGTCTGTGTCAGGAGCATCTGCAAAATGTTCACCCTTACAAATGTAGGGACAACCTCATTAGAGCACTGATCTTCTCTGCTTTCTTTTCCTTACGCCGGTGTATCTTAGGTGCCGTATCAATTAAACCAAAACTTTCTATTATGAGGCAGAGAAAAGAACGTATGCTACTCATTTGTCCTGTGCTGTAGATGATTGTGTCCACCCTGAGAGGCTCTCTGTTGTTTACTGAACCTTTTAGAGTATCCGGAGGTCCTAGCAACATCTCTTTTTGTGAGGCATTCACAAAACTACCTGGAATAATGCAATTCCATCGGGGCTGATTTTCAAGAGCCTGTTCTATAGTTGCTTTATTGTGAAATGGTCAATAAAAAGGGAAACAGACAAAAAATAAAAGCAAACAAAAGCTCAAATATCAAGGATTCCTATAGTCTACACTCTGCTTCACAGAAGTTAATTACTTAGAATATTGGAATGAAGTGAGAAGTCATGGGAAAGCCTCCGTGTTTTGACAGTTATGTACCTTCCCTTATTTTGTATCAATTTTACTTAAATAATATTATCAGCCGCATGTTTGATATTAAGTAGAACTTTTTAGACCTGATATTGTAAAAAGAAGCAGTGAGCTCAGAACAATTGCTAGTTATATTCCATGTAAATCTGAGAGTAACCGGGTAAATCTGAGGAGTAGAACGAAATCTGTCTGTGGTTTAGACATCAGGCTGTGTGTGTAAGGTGTCAGGCTGACTTCATGAATTTTTCTCAGTCTCACTGCTGTAGATGGCAGTTTCATAAATTACTGGTTATCAATAAACAAAAGTATTATTTTAAAATCAGCAGAGGGACTGAAAATTCCTTCAGAAGTGGTAACAATATGTTATCTGGTGAACTTGTGGACACAGTGATGCCAGGACGTTTCAAGTGGCCCCGGTGCCCTGCCTTGCGTGGCTTCCCTGTAATACCTCACTCTTCAGGCAGCTGCCTTCCCCTGACCTCTGGATGTGGCCCTGGGATAAATCCACTTCCTCCTTTCTTTCACTCCTTCTGCTTTTATTTAATAGCACGGTCTCCTCAGTAGTCTTGGACAGAAAACCTGTCAGCCCCTTCCTCCAGTGAAATTTGTCATCGGCCCGGTGAGGTCCATCCTTCCGGCCCGCTTTCCTTCTCGCCAGCCCACTGCCAGCCTCCACGCCTGCTCTCAAAATCTCCCCAGAGCACCATTCTCAGATGTCCAAGGCCTCCTGGGTTCCTCCTGTGCTCGCTCCTCTCTCCTTCACCCTGTAGGTCTGGGAAATCGGACCTAACCCCTCACCAGTCCCTGAGCGTGCTCTCGGCCTTCCCCCGCTGTCTTTGCTCACTTGACTCTGTGTGCACCAAGCTGAGGTAAAGCAGCAGCTTCTAATTCTCAGGCGGGGGGCATTCAGGAAGCCTTCCGCGTCTCTGACTCTGTGAACTTCCTTGGGTCTTGAAGGAGCAGCCCCTGTGTCAGCTTTTGCTCAGCCTCATGATGCCCTGGATGTGTCACTTGTAAGGTGGCCCCATGGTGACCGGAGCCGGCACCACCCTCATTTCACAGAAGACTAAGCCAGGGCCCAGGCATTTTAATGATCTCCCTGCACCATGGAGTGCATCCTTGGCCACCCCCAATGGCAAAACCATGGCTGCTTTGGGGCCCTCACTGCTTTGTAAGTGCTCTGTGACCTCTTTGACCGAGTGGAGAAGTAAACAAATTTGTCATTTCAAATATTCTTAATTTAAAACGGGAAAAAACTAAATGGTGCTTCTATCACTAAAGTCTTGCAGGACTAGAAACAAGTGGATTAGTAGTGAGGTGTTTTAATGAAGTGATATAAAACAAAAATAAATATTTGGAGAAGGCCCAGACAAATATTTATTAAGTACTCAGTGTGAGGTAGTAGACATGTTGGGACATTTAACATATACTTTTTAAAAATTTAGTTATTAAAACAATGCTGCAAGTGCAGTCTTCTGCCGCCACTTTATGGCTGAAGAAAAGAAGGTAAAGGGGGAGCAATAACTTATCCCCAGGTTATGCAGCGGAATTTGAACTGAAAGGAAACCTGACTCCAGAAACAATGTCTTTTTAGATTCAACCTCGGATATTGACGTTTGTGTAACCAGAGTACTTTGAGATCGCTTTCTAACCACATTTATAAGAGGAGGTAATGAAAGCGTTTGCTGACAAGAAAAACTTTTATCTCCTGATTTCTTACATTAAAAACTGTGAGACAGTAAAAACAAAAATTTTTAAAAATCGGTAAATTCCCTTGCAAAGAACTTCACAATTTGTCTGGCTTCCACTGCTTGGCTGAAGCTCTGCCCACATCCGCACTGACAGAAAGGGGGCTGCTGGGCAAAGCAAGACACTTTGAGTCCTCACAAAACTTTCCCAGTGTTGGTCAGGATGAAATTTGTTCCAAAAAGAAAGGTTTTCCTTCACTTTTGATGGAGGTGAGATGGGAAGCGTTGATTTTCGGGGTTGCTTTGAGGCCACAGATTAGATTAAATTCATGCTCTCGTGTTAAAATGCTGGGAAAAGTAAGCCAGGAGCTGCTCTGCATGCCCTGGACTGGGGTGGGTTCAGCCGTAAGTGTGCCACCAGCTTCCCCGAGAGCTTCCTCCTCCAGCCCAGCTCCTGCGACCTTTGAGAGGGGATCCGTCCCTCATACCTGCCAAAGTTGAAAATTTACCGTTTCTCCTTTGTCATAAAATTGACCGTGTTCTGCCTGACACGAGTGTTATCAAGTTTTTAAAACCCGTGTGTTCGAATGTTACTTGGCCTTCACCCTATTTAAGCCCCAAACTCTATGACACGAACAGAGCATACAGGAGTCTTAGGGACTTCTTGTTTGCAGATGCACATCCTACATTTGTGATAAAAATCTGTGTGTTTCTGCTCACTAATTTGTAATGTTGGGCAACGCACCACTTTTACAGAAGGTGACGGTGTGGAGAGCTGACTTGACAAGGGTGCCGCGGATTAGGATCTGAAAGGTGGGATGTGGCTAAGAAATGGGCATTGTGTCTTCAAAGGGGCACCCAGTGCTTCCGCCGACAGAATTAGTCAAGCCCCTTTGCAATACTTCTGAGAGAAGTCGTCTGCCTGGGTGCTTAAAACGTCACCACGGATGACCGGGGTCATATGGCACCGAGTTAATTATTATTTGGGGAAGCCAGAGCTCTGGCTCATTTCCTGAGTCTCTTGAGTGGCTCTAGCCTTTGTTTTTCACGCTCCTGGCTTCTTAGAACTCATAATCCTAGAATCAGTGTTGCTTTGCATCATAAACCTAATGGCTAAATGCCTGAGGAGCTCTGCGAATTCTGTCTGCGGTTAGACCCAGGAAGGGGCACAGGCCTGGCCTCCAGGGAGCCATCCCTCAAGAGGCACCAGAAGGAGCCCCTCTGTCCATGGTCATGGTGCACACCTCACAATCACCTGAACTTCTCCTCTGCCAGATTTCAGAAGCTGTGTAGCCCTACCCCACTGTCACACCAGCGTTTCTCAGGGGGAGGATGAGATTTTTTAAGAGAATTCAACATCATTCCCACCAATTTGTTGCACTGTGCATCTCTGTAAGTTTTCTTTAGTTCCTTATTACCATTCCTACCAGGTTTTTAGTAGGTAAGCTTCCGGGCAAGAATATTTCAATCAAAACACCATTCATTGTTTAAAAAAAAGAAAAAAGAAGAAAAAGAAAAAAAAATCACAGAAAGAGGTGGAAGAAAAATGAATGTATTTTTGCACATAATTTTGATGACTTCACACTTCATTTTAGAACTGCTAACATGAAAAACAAGCAATGATTTGATAGAAAAAGTCTTGAAGAGACAAAATTCCATGAATTCCTTCTAGCGTATATGGTTAGGAATGATAAATTCATGGAAGTTCTCTTTGAACAATGATCAAAAAAAATCTGTATCAAAAGCACTCTGTCTAGCACACGTGCCAGTGTTGCCAAGAATGTTATCTTGTAATGACTCAAAAATTTATTTGCTTATGATTATCTGCTTTCAACCGTAGTGAAAGTATCTTAAGGAAATCTCTTTGCCTCCACTTAACCAGAGGTAATACGATTTTTCCTGTTTCACTGG
>NW_022900916.1:6669949-6727656 GCF_012274545.1 Fukomys damarensis
ATCACTCCGCTTGTTTATAAATAGTGGATGCCTTTTTCACATCCGTTCTTCATCCGTCCTTTGCAGTAAATTCCAATCAGATGTTCGTTACTCTTTCCTACTGTTTGGATTTCTTAAAGTGTGCAAACCTCACATGAATAGCAGAGAAAATCCTGCTGGCTTTTGTGTGGTTGTTGTTGCTAAGGAAACCATTTCCTGCTCTCTACAGTGTGTGGGACATCTGTGCCACATCGCCACAGAAAGGTGCAGGACCTCGGGGTCAGACTGCGGAGGGGCGCGGCGTGCCCGTGAGCCAATAGGAAAATCAATGCAAACAGAGCTCCCTTGAGTCAATGCTCGGACAGTGACCTTTTCAGCTTATTTCAGAATCAGCATGTTTATAAGCATCGCTGAAACTTCTGACTGGTCCCCAAGCTACTGTCCCGAACACCCTGGGGGCAGTTACTCGAACGCAGCCATCGGACGTTCCCGGAGAGGGAGAGGGGTGTCCTGAGCCTGCGACAGCGTCGCAGCACTGAGACCTCAGCCTCCCCCGGGCCGGCATCCTGCCCACATTCCCGCCGCTCCTGCCTCTCCTGCCTTCCCACCCTTGCTTTTCTAAGACTCCTTTTCTTGTACTCTCGACTCTCACCTGCAGCCTGTCCCTGGCCTCCTCCTCAGAATGTTTGCTTCTTCGTTAATGATTCTGACAATGATGTCTGCCTCCTGCTTTGAGGAAACCTGACCATAACCTCAGGATGCTGCATCTTCCACAGCCGGCTGGGGGGAGCCGGCGCAGCCCTGCAGAGCCCCAGACCCCACTGCTGATTCCAGGAGGAGGGGGCGCTGCCTCTGCCTCCTCGGGAGGCTTCTGGGCGTTGCTCTTCCACCTTGGTGACTCTGTGTGCCTCCTCGTCATTGGCAGCTGTCTCCCTGTCACCTGCCCCCGGTCGCCCCCTTTAGCATTGAAGTTTTTGGACCTGAAATGTAGTCCTCCCTTCACGCTCACCTAACGCACTTCAGTATTCGCGTACGTGACCCAGTCCTGACCTGGTCTCCCAGTTCCTAAACTGCTTACCTTCCCTGACCGTGCCCTTTCAGCCACACACGCATCTGCCTGAATCTTGTGTCTTACTCTCTCGTTGCTGGGGCACAGTACCCGACACCCACAGTTTAAAGCAGGAGAGGTTGGCGTTGGCTTGCGGTCTGTAGAGGGCTCAGTCCATAGCCGGCTGGCTCCAAGGCAGGGCAGCACCGTGGAGGGGCATCGCAGAGTCAGAACAGCTCGGGCGTGGGAGCAGAGAGGGCCCGAGGGAGGAGGAGGGACGTAGACCCTCCCGGTGACCACCGGGCTTTGCTTTCCATTGTGCCTCCTCAGTGGGCTAATCCACAGGTGACTATCACACCCCCGTGTTCCAGTCACCTCCCAAAGGCCCCGCCTGTGGGCAGGTGAGGTGTGGGGTGTGGATATAAACTGTAGCACGCCTGCTGCAGCTTCAAAAACCCAAACTTCATCCACCTATGCTCACTCTCACCACACCTTTCCACCTCCCGGAGACCTTGTTCCAGTTGCTCCACTGCTGGTGTCTCTTATTTTTGACTCATCTTCGCACCCCGCTGTTCACTTAACTTCTCCGAAGTTTTTACTCACATCGCCGCTTCTTTCCTGGGCTTTTGTTACACGTGTATGCACCCACGTGTCAACCCTGCTCACTTTTTTCTACAGCTCTTTTACACTGTCCCTAACCTTGGGTTCCTGGTGCAATTTGCCACCCGTCCCTCTGTCTAGGACGTAGTCCCTGAGAGGCTTCCACGTGGATGTAAGTTACCAACTTTGGTAAATCTAAGATCGTCACCCTAACCAGGCCTCAGTGTGTCGGCCTCAACCAACTCTGCGTTATCTTGTTTTCCGAGGCAGCAATTCCTGTCCTCCTAGCAGGTACCCAGCATCACCAGGAGCAGGCGACCATGTAACAGTTCAGAGTCTTCTAGCAAGGAGCAGATAGAAACTGAGTGGGTGGTGTCAGAACAGTGATTCAAACCCAGCTCTGTCTGAAGCCCAGAGTCTATTTCTTACTATGTTCTATGTTCTCATAAACATAAATCTTCAGCGTCTGTCACATTTCCCTTTTGAAACTACCAAGGAATTAAGTGACTATGTTTTATACCCTCACAAATTGTTTATTTGGAAAACATATAGCTTCACACTTAAATCAGGAAATATTTTCAAACGTGACCGTCGAAGTGTTATAATGATTACACTCGGCCACATCAGAGCTGACATTTTCCTATGTCAGTTTCTTCATTCTCCCTTGGAAGCCCTATTCACATGCATAGCTTCAATTATCACCTCCAGAATACTCCCCAAAACCAATCTGTAACTCTCACCTCTCTTTTGAACCTCATTCCCAACCATGCCAGTGTCAGTGGGACATCTGTGTATGAATATTCCAGGGGTGTGTCACACCCACCATGACGGAGACTAATGTATGTTCCTGTCCCTGTTGAAATCTGCTTGCTGCCTTCCATGTTTCTGTACCTCACACACCCGGTTCAGAGTTCAGCCATTGTTGACTCCGTTTCCTTTCTTCATCTCCCAAGGATTTGCTCTCATTTCTCAGCACCAGCTTCCCCGCACTCGTTGTTGGGGGTCTGTTCCTGCTCTCTGTGGGGAGCAGCACAGCTAATTTTCTCTTTTTTAATCCTTCAAGCTTTGGTGAGTCTTTTAATCTCCAAGTCCTTCTGTAAATATCTTTACTTATCTGTCCAGGTCAGCCCCTAGTTTTAAGAAGATCACTGTTGCCATTTTCCTCCTTGTGAGATTATTTTTCAGCATTGCTGAAATTGCTCAGAGGTAACTGGAGGGAACAAAACACAACAAAAATGCACACATGTACATGCTTTGGGTATACATGTAAGACTTGGGTGGATTGTCCACATTGGTTTTATGAAAAATTAAGCACTTCTCAGACCAAGATATGGTAGTGAGTTTAAAGCCATGTATGTTTTGCAGATGAAGGAACTGAGGCACAAAGAGCAGAATTAAAAAAAAAAAAACTCAATGAGAAAATATTGTAGGACTTCAAGGCCTTATAGGTTCCCAGCTTTTCCCTCTCACTGACTCCCTTTAAACTGGCCTTGATACAGATGAGTGTCAGCATGGGAAATCATTCAGCTCATTGTATGTGCCCTTTGACAATTCTTTATGCTTGTAAGTATCACTTTTAGGAAATCACTCACAGCTTCCAGTGAGCTCCACAGTAGATGGACAATCATTACTCCTAACAATCAAAGCTTTTCTGATTATACACCCATTACCTAGTCAGATAATAAACTTTCTAACACGTAAGTCAACCAAAGGGTAGAGAGAAGAAAGTTCAAAATGTACCTAGAAATCTTTGCAACTGGGAAACAGAACAAAATAAAACCTGAAAGCTGTTTCTTTCCTTTGGACTCTGTTGTCATTTGTTTGTTCGTTGTCTGAGTTCAGATTGTAGGCTTCTGAAAGCGAAGTTATAATCATGCAAATATTCTTTGTAATAAGCTGGAGACACTTTCAAAATCTCCTCCCCCTTTTTTATCCAGAAAGCACTGTGCCTATTGTTAAAAGGTGAAAATGGAATTGGGTGGCTGAGATTTAAAATGAGCATTATGTATATTAAAGTGGCTGTGACAGCCTCCTACACGTGACTTGACTAAACCAATGATGTTTTAGAACCCACCTGGTGCGTGCTCTCCTGGGCCTGGCAGAGAGGAACAGAGTCTCCTCCGTTGTAACAGAGCTGCAAGATGCCCTTCGGATGCCTTTGCATGGGCCAGCCATGCCGTTCTTAAGAGAGAAACTCAGCTGGGACAATAACGATTAGTGTCATACTTGGGCGGGTGTCATCTTATCATGTAACCTCTTGGGTGAGCCAAACACCCCACAAAGGTGGCAAAGCATCCTCAGGGATCACAGAGCCTGTGTCCTGGCCTCCTCGCAGAACGGGGCTTCAGCTCCACACCTTGCAGAGTCAAAAGTGACCAATGAGGTAATCGCCTCAGGTCTGCTTAAAGCAGTCTTTCAAAAACACCTTCGGCAGTGAGCCTTAAAATTTATTCTCCTATAAAATTGTACATGTGCATGTGTATGTGATTTGTCTCTGTGTGTGTGTGCTAGGAATTGAACCTAAGACCCTGCACTGCAGCCCTGACCTATACCCCTCAATTTATCATTTTTAGGAAACCCCTGTGCAGTTTACCTGAAAGTTTAATGCAAAGTAACAGTTCAGAACTTTCTTGATACTTGTGGATTTTGATCATAAATTAGTTTATATGTGACACACTGCTGTGGCACATGTGGCTAGCAGAATACTCAGATTTATATTTAAATGACTGCTTATATTTTGCCATATTCCCTTACATGGCTTCCCTTATATGAAAATAACATGAATGTTTTAAAGGTAAAAGGCTTTTTCAAAACTCCATTTATTTCATACCAGCTTCATTATATCAAGCTATTATAGACCCCATGTATCCAACACCTAAACATTAAGTATTCACAAAATCCTATGATTCTTTTAGGAGACATTTGGCGAGTGAGCGCCCCAGGGCTGATTAGGGCAGGGCATCGTCTCGATCAGCTTTGGGCTCCCCCTGCCGGATTGCGGGAGCACTACGGGGCGTCTGGGGGTGGCTCACTGAGGTGTGACCATGGGCACTTTTCTGGACTTCCCTGGCTTGTTTCCGTGCTCTGTTTCCAGGGCTGCCATGAACGACACCACGCTCTTGTGCATTGCCCACCACGGACTGAATCTGCTTAAAATCTGAGCCAGAATTAGTCCTCTCCTCTTCTAAGTTGTGGATATCAAGTATGGTGTCCAGCAATGAGAACACTGACTAGTATGAGAACCCCGGAAGAATGTATGTCTCGGGAGGAGAATTATATCACATACACACTAAACTATATTTTAAAATGAGAGTTTCAATAAAGCACTAAAGAAGATCAGTGGAGAGCAACCACCTGCAGTTGCTAGGGTGAGCAGCTTGGGGAGGAAGTGACACTTAAATTGTCATTTGGAAATCGTTTTCTTATAGGAACATGTTCAAATATTTTTCCAATGAACAATAAGCAACCGGTGTGCTGATGATTGCCCTTAAATCATATTTGGACATGATGAGCAATTTTAAAAAGAAAAAGATTTTTAAGTGCTCTTTCATTCCAGAACTCTTGTTCTATATCTATGTCATGTCTGCATTTACCATATCTGTCTTTATTTCCAGACACAGATATGTCTGTAGCTGACTTTCTCGGAATATTTCTCAGCAGTGGCAGCCCTACGCCTGTGTCTGCCCGTAGGGTTAGGACACCCCCTCTCACGGCGTGGCTTCGTGGTGGTAGAGCAAGTAGGTTCCGCAGGCCATGGAGCTTTGTGCGTAGGATGTCAGTCAGCCAAAGGGCTCAAGGGGGATTTCCAAAAACTCCCTTTGAAAGAAAGACCATCATTTGTCAACAATGCAACTCACTCTTATGAACAGAAAGCTGTGCCACGTACTGGGACGGAAATACAAGGATGTGTGGCAGAGTAGCTTCTGCAGGGAACTTCTCATCTTGTTCTGGCAAGATATAAACAGCACATGTGGTCATATGATGGAAGGTAAGAGAGAAGATGGACACACCTGTCGGTAGCTCATTACAATGGTAAAACACGCCCTACTGACTTAGGAGAGCAAAACCTCAGGCAAGTCCTAAAATGTGTGTGTCCTGGGGAAAGTCAGATTTCTCTACCCTCACTGTCCTCAGCTGGGAAAGAAGAAATCTGGAATAGACGGACTTTCCACTGCCCAATTTTCTAGTGAAGAATTCTCAACCAAGAAAGGGTGGTATTTCAGGAAAGAAGAAGAGAGTTTGTTTCCTAAGGGGAAAGAATTGAGAAGGCTTGGAAATGAAAGATACAAGTGTGTAGAGGACAGGGGGCAAAGCAATGTGCTTGTTCTCTTTGGTGTTAGCTGGGGATCTCATGCCCAGAGAACCTTCTCCAAGTAGTTTGTCAGTCACAAATACAGACCTTACCTGTTGCCCTGTCATCAGCGCACAAACACTCCAACATTAGAGTACATGTTTGAACCATAACCAGCCTCCAATCAGGATACTCCAGGGTGGTTATCATAACTCCAGAGTATGGTGAGAAGCAGTGGTCCTAAGCAGGTAGAAGAGTACAGAGTGTGGCTCAGGGGGCCACAGGCAAATGCCACTCTTTTCTCAATGCAGCGCATACTCTGTGACTGTGGAGACAAATTTCTCAGCAAAGTGCCAACGGCCCTCAGCAAAACATCAAGAGAGCTGTTACAGAATTTATTTCTCACCTAGTTCTGCCCCTCTTCATAAACTGCTCTTCTGTTACTTACTCAGTCCTAGTGAGATTCAGTTTCTCCACATCTCACATGACAGTGTTATCCACCCTGCCTCTTGCAGTTGGGACCTCTGAGACCATCTAATATATGTGAAAACTTTTTGGAAAAGTATGAAGTGCTAAGGAAATGAGGGCATCGTGATGATTGAAGAGCTTTCCAGATGTGCTAATAACATCTGTTGAATTTGAGGCTTGTGGTGGTCATGAGATTTTCTTTCTAAGACATTGTAGCACTTTTGTTTTGCTTGAGATCCTCTTCCCAAAACACTCGGGATTATTATGTACTCTTAGGTTTCTGCCCACCCACTGGTGGTTAGTGGTCATATTGTAGCACATATAACTCACAGTGTTGTAACTCTAGGGGGCATGATGGAGTGAGGCCAAGAAGAACTGAGTAAGTTGGAGGCAGGTTTATTTCTCTCGTGGAGTAATCAGGGACTGCTCTGCAAAGCGATCATCCCGTCTGGGCAGTGAACAGGGTCTACAGACATCTAGGAAAAGGGCAATGAGGTTACAGTGGTGAGACCCTTAACATTAGTTCATCGGTTGAGGTAGATACATTCCACGTACACAATTTCATAGAAAGGTACCCTGGGGTTCCTCTTATTCACATATGGTGGAAAGTAGGGGGGTCACAGACACTCCACCGAAAACAAAGGACAATGGAGGAAAACATGCCGGGCAAGTCTGAGCGAGACCTGGACATATTTTAGGTGCAGGAGGAGTTGGAACTAGGACAAGCCTACCCGGTTTGCTGTAGCACAGGCTCTTCTGGTCAGAAATCATTTCCCTGTTCAGTAAGAGGTGAGCTGTGGGTTATAAAAAATATGTAACGATGTAATAGAAATGTGCTGGTAGAAATGAATGTTTAGATGAACGTATTTTGGGCTGAGTGCTATGAAATGCTATATCTAACAGTAGTCACTGACTACAATCCATCTATGAAAATATTTATTGGCTTTCTCAAATGTGAGAATGTTAAACCTTATTTTCTTTAACAGCTTATAAATAATAATGCTTTTATCAGCAAGTAGAAATATAAATGGGTAATAAAAGCTCAGTTCCCAAATGGAAAAGGTAAGCTTTCAGAAAGAATTTTATAATCTCCTATGGTTGTTTTTAATTGTCTTTGGCTATTTTAATTTCTAACGTTCTCACATTTCTCATGGGAACTTCATGTACACAGGTTATTTTACCGCCCGTGTTGTTCATTTTACATGCGTATATAACTCATGAAATCTCTAATATTTGATCATTTATTGCACATAAAATGGCAGTTCATCATTCAACCTAATAGAGCCCGGTCCTTTCTCTGAGGTCCATCTCATATGAAATGATGACTTAGGTCAGACACGTACACTGTGCCACAGGAACAAACTCAGTGCAATGCGCAAGCAGAAAGCTTTAGCTTTGGGAATCTACGTAGGAGAGGAATTGCTGGTTTCGATGGAATTTCTAATTTCTGCTCTGTGAGAACTCTCCATACCTATTTCCCTAGCGATTGCACTAGATTATGATGTAGGACGGTTCCTTTTTCACTGCTACCACACCAAATTTGTTATTCTCTGATTTCTTGAGGATACTCGTTCCTTTCAGTGTAAGACAAAATCTTAGTGCTGTTTTTCTTACTGCTGTGTCTTGTCTTGGTGGATTTTTCTAATGGCCACAGTGAACAGTTTTTCATATGTTCATTGGCTATTTGTACTTCTTAGAAGTATCTGTTCATTTCAGATGACCACCTCTTTTATTTTACATCATCTAAAAATTGTGAGTTCTTTGCATATTCTTCTACATATTAGTCCTCTATCTGAAGAGTAGCAAAAACAAACAAACAAAAAAACGCCTTTTTTCCATTCTATAAGTTGGAAAGGGCAGGGAATTAAAGAAGAATCAAGCTGTGTTATATACATGCTTAAGATGAATGTAAGATGAATGTAAACTTTATGTACTGCAAATACATACTAATAAAGTTTTTGCTTTGGATGTTATGTTTAAAAAGAGGACAGATATTAAGTGATTAATAATTGAAACATAAACATAACTACTATGTGGCATTTTTGTTGCAACTGAAGGTTGGTGCTATCATGTAAAGCAGTTTTCTTTTTATCAAAAGGTGTGAACAATACGCAGGAAACTCAAGATATCATAATGGAAACCAATAGTTGTGTAAATAGCAGTGGCCTCACACGTGCTGTGCAGTCGTGACTTTTCTTTACCTTCTTAGGACCCCTGGCTGGATCTAAAATATCACACTGACAAAGATTAGCGGGAGAAAATCATACAAATTTGCAGCTCTGTGACTCCAGAAGGAAATGAAGACGCAAAGACAGATACACGGGTGTATTTCTGGGTTACATTTGGTGAAGAGAGCACAGCCGTGGGTAAAAGCGTTGGACAACAGGGCCTCCTTACTCTCGTGGCAGGGAACAGGGAGCACAGCGAGGTCTGTTTGTTCTGCTTCTTTTCTGCGGCCCCGCGTCTTCGGAGTTAAAGATTTTCTTTCCTGGTTCTGCGGAGGGCAACTCCGGAAGGGGAGTCCTCAACTCGCTTTTGGGAAAATCAGAAACCGCTCCGAGGTTTTATGGCCTGCACCAGGGCAGAGGGGTGAGGAGAAGGGGAGAGGGATTTCTTTCTCTGCTGTTTCCGCAAATGCCAAGGTGTCCGAGTTGGGGACCGCATGTCCTGAATCCCATCCGTCTCCACCTCAGGCAGCGCGAGTTCTTTGCAGCCGCCGCGTGGGAAGAAGCCTCCTTCATCTGAAGTGCGGGGGCTTTGGGGTTCACGGGTGGTTGTCGCGCAGGCCCTGGGGCTGAGGAGCGCACGGTCAGGACGGAGAAGGTGCCCGGCCTGCAGCCTGACAGCCGGCCGTGCTCTGTGGACCCCGGACAGTCTACCTCCTCGGGACTTCGGTGGTGGGGGTTGTGGCCGTTGTCTCTGTTGTTCCTTTCAACACTGGAAGCATCTGTGAGATCCGTTTGGGCCTGCGGGTCAGTACTCGCCCATCTCCTGTAGGAAAGCATCTCAGGATGTTTTTTCTTCAATGTTGTGTCATTTTCCATCATTATTGTTCAACAAAGAGGAACATATTTGGGGGCCTAGAAACAAATAGAAAATGCAGCCAACAGGTGCTCTGGAGAAGCCACAACCTGACGGGAACACAGCAGCAGGGCTGAGGCCAGATTTACCCACGACAGGGGAGACTTCCCTGCACCCAGGGGACTCTCTGCCACTATCCCTGAGCCCCACCCCACATTTTCTTGTGCTGAACAGACATGCATAGTGAGTGAGATTAAAATTGCGGATTCATTCCAGGATTCCAATATTACTACTGCCATTTGGTACTTCTGTGATTTGGGATGACATAATTTTCTCAGCTGTGGCTCACCTGCCTATAAAATTGCCCATGGTGAAGACATTGCAGTGATCCATGAATATCCCTATTTATAGCAATTCACAATAGCTACATCTTGGAAGGTCCCTCAGCAGATGAATGGGTAAAGAAAATGAGACATTTACACACAATAGAGTACTACTCTGCCCTAAAGAAGAATAAACAACTCATTAGGTTGCACCTGGAGGCCATAATGGTAAGTGAAATAAATCAGACATGCAGGTTTAAATATCATATGGCTTCCCTTATATGAGAAATCCAAAATATAAACAAAAAGCAAAATAGTAGATAGATAGGGAGTGTAGGGTGTTAGATATCTCTCAAATGGAAAGGGGCCCAGGAAATGGAGGGAGGGGAAGGAAAGGGGAGAAGGGAAAAAAAATCAAGATGCATTATGTACTTGCACCAACACAAGAAACATGAACATTGTGCACTGCAAACACACTCTTATGATTGAAAAAATAAGAAAGTTTTAAAATAAAGGTACATAACTTGGAATCCTTCACAACGCTTGTGTTGTTGAACTGTTGAGCATATTAATGGACGTATGTAACACTCGGGGCACTGCCTAGAATAGTGGAGGTGAACCCTATCACACGCATGCTATAGCTGGATGCTTGTTATCATTGAAAGCTCTAAAAGGTTCACCGTCACTGGCCTAGAATATTGTAGGGAATGCACTTCAGTAGTTCCAAGGAGATAACCATGACCTTACCTTTAAATTACTTAGTCTGACTTGTTAAACATGGGGACAAAGTTTGGAGAATGCATGTTTTATTTTACTTATATAGATGTAAGTTTCTTCCTACCAGCGACACTTTAATAATCCCAAATCATTTATTTCTTTGAAGGACAGTTACATTTATCTTCACATTTTTTCTACTGAAAGTTCTCTGGGAGTTAGCTCAGTTGCCTTTCCAAGGTGATCTCTAACGTTTCACATTGTTTCCATGAGCATATTTCTTTCACTGATGTGAAAAATGAAGGCAGTGTAGACAGCAATATGGAGAACTCTTAAATGATTAACTGTGTGTGGTCATTAAAATAAAACCATAAACATGCTTACAGAGTCAAAACCTGAGTGTGAGAATGGCTGCTAACAGATGGGTCTGTAGAACACTTTGCTGCCTTGTAAACCCTGGCTCCTTACTCTCCGATGAGAAGACAAATTGTAGCTTCTGTTAAAGCCGGTGTTTGCTGTCCTTAAATTTAATTTTACAGACAACTTCTGAATGTTCTTCCTTTGCTTCTTGTAGTTTTTAAAACAGTCTCATCCTCGCTCCCTGTGTGCCAGTGGCAACTCTTAACCCCGCGGAGGTGGAGCTGGAGCGTGAGGTGTCCTCCTAGCACTGTGTGAGAACTTTGCTTGTATCTCTCAGGTCATCCCAAGCTGGAGCTTGGAGGGCAGAGGAGCCAGCCACAGGCACCGCAGACATCTTGGCTGTGCCCAGCAGTTGGCAGGTGCCCTCATGACCTGGCATGGGTAGTTGTTCTTGGCACTGTGGTGTTACCCAATTTTAGACCCTTGGCCCCGTCGCTCTGCTTTTGAACCTATTTCTAGCCCCTTGGATTTGTCATTTGCATTTGCAGTGCCCAACTTTTGAACCTTGTTTCCGCCAGTAGATGATGGATTTGTGATCTACTGTGGCCTGGGACCTCTCGTCTGGATCAACACTGAGCTGCCGCCCATTCTGCAGTGTTTCAGGCACAAGCAGTGTGTGCCTTGCTATAGCTTGGATGAGTCACGGGGCTGTGGTTTTAAAATAAACAATTAAATATGGCAGCTGCACACCCTCTTTGTGAACTAGATGTATATACACTGTCTTTGTACACTTTCTCATTTTAACCCATACAGCTTTTTAATAAGATTGCTTTTAGTGTCATGTTGGCCCAACATTTTCATGTAATGTATTTCTAAATTAAAGGAAAATAAATTTCCACCTAGAAATCTAAAGTTATTTTTTCTCTATATTTTTAGGCTTGCTTTTTCTTCAACTCAAATTGCCTGATAGATGTGTTCAAAGCCAATTTGGACTTTTATCTCAGAGACAATGCAAACTGGTAAAAGCCACCTGTACCTGTCTTTGGAATGAATTTTACCTTTTCATGAAATTCATTTTGAACACAGCAGCTGGGTGCGAAGCTACACTCTTTAGGTCTCATGAAATCCTAGGAGGTTCTTCGGTATCCTGCAGATCTGTCGTCTCTCGAGATTGATGTGCCACAGGAATATTATTTGTATTATTTTAAGTATATGGCTCCTAGATTATCCATGCTGGGAATATTAATCAGATGCAAAGTAAGTGTCAAGAGGAACATGTTAACTAAGTAAGCACCAGTAAGATCTCCTGAAATAATGCAAATCAAGACATCTGGCTCGATAACAGATCTTGTATAGAGACTCAGAAATTTTAAAGGCCCATGAGCTGGCATAATGTGACTTTTAAAAAAGCCAAAAATGCAAAAAAAAACAGAAAAGGTAAGTTTTGTACACTTTATCTAGTGGAAGCTGAGAAGTCCAAGACCAAAGCAGACTCAGTACCTGGTCAGGGTCTGGACCAAGATGGCTCCCTTAGCTGTCTTCACGCTCTGGAAGAGGCAGAGATGGTAACTAATCCCATCCGTGAGGCTCTGCCCTCCTCACCTGCTCCTCCCAGGGGCCACCCTCTCAGCACTGTTACCTTGGGAGTTAGGAACATTGGCCAGAATCCTTCATTTGACTCATAGCAGAGGTCAAGGATGAGGCAAAAGCAAGATTTCCATCAGAAAATTATTTTTGCTTTATGGTAGCGAAACAAAAAATGGGCTCTTACTAAAGGTTTTGACTTCCAAATTGGCATCGTTCTATACTGATTTATTATACCTATATTTTATAGGTCATAAAACATTTACAGAAGCTTTCCATTTGGTGGAATTTCTAGTAGTCTTTTTTTATTTTACGTCTCACCTCAGTAACAAGATGCCAGCAGCCTTCAGCCAAAGTCAGCAGAACCACACCTGCAGCTGAACAAAGGTGGATGTCTTGACTCAATGCAGGGAGAAACAGCGCACAGCTTGAGGCACTGTGGAACTTCTCCGGAGGGTTCAGAAGTTGACTTTGCAGCAGGTGATTTTGAAGAGGACTCAAGGAAGTAGGGAAATCCCTGATTTGGGTGCTACGAGGAAACAGGGATAACGTTATGATTTAATATCTAGGTATTTTCTGCCGAGCAGATGGGTGGGATGACGCAGGTGAATGCTGTAGTGAGGAAGAATACAACAGAAGGTCACTTCTGTGGTTTGGTTAAGTGTCCCCCAAAAGCCCACACCCTAAAGTTCTGGGTACCAGCCTTGGACACTGCCAGCAGGGTGTGAAACTGGTAGGGTCTAGCGGAAGGAAGTTAGGTCATTGGGAGTGTGCCCAAAAGGGACTCTTGGGAACTGGCCCCCTCCATTCTCTGGCTTCCTGGTTGCCATGATGCTCTGTTGTTGTTTTTGTATTTTTGTGTTTTGTTTTTGTACTGGGGATTGAACTCAGGTCCTTAGGATTACGAGGCAGGCCGCAGAACCACTGAGCTAAATCCCTGGCCCCCATGATGCTCTGCCTCATTGCAGGCCCAAAGACCATGGGCCAACTCACCTTGGATGACAGAAACCTTGAGACTGAAAGCCAAAATAGACCTTTCCACCTTATAAGTAGATTGTCTCTGGTATTTTTTCACAGCAATGGAAAGCTAAAGCAATACTTTTGTTTTTATTTTGATCCAGTCCAGTCACAGCATGGCCTTGTCTGAAGGTGGTGTTCTGTGAAGCTGTTAATATTCCACAGAATATTTCACAGAAGAGTACTCATGCCCAGCTATTAGTGCCTGGCCAGCTCCTGCCCTCCTAAATCATAGTCTCAAGCCAGCTCTCATCTGTCAGCTTCTCTCTTTCTTAAGATTCGTGAGATTTTGCTTGTAGTCCTTGTCAAAACTGAGCCTCTAAGAGAGGGAAATCTCACATTTGTAGGAAATGATGCTTATGAAAGTAGTTAAAGTCACTAGCAATCATAAAAAGTCAAATTTTGAAAAACATCTTTTCTTAGAAATCTCATCTCACAAGGTCAACCAAAAGAGACTTTTCTAACCTAATCAAAGATAGATGCTTAAGCTTTATTTAGTAATTGGGTAATATATAATCAAAAGAGAAAATAATAGTTGCATTGTTATCTATGCCAGTAAAACAGTATCTCCAATGTTGTATTCAGTTATCTTCAGTACCACATTTAAGGATAAAGACATGACACCAATCTAGAAAAATGCTCCAGCATATCAGATGGAATAGCCTTTTAAATATATTTCATTTTGTTCTAAAAGGCAAACTAATAACATCAGTTTTATGTAACAAGGAACAAAAAATTCTGTTCACAGAAGAAATAAGTTTAGTATAATTAGGAGCTAGCCAAAAATGGAATGGTTTTATTAATTGTATAGTTAACTTTCCAAAGTCAGAAGTGTTAAGACCAGAACAGTAAGCACGAGTGAGGTAGGCATCATGGTAATGACAGTGATGGGAACTGGGCTGAGACAGTTGGTCAAGGTCCCTGCTAACTCTGAAGTCAAAATCGGTGAGCTTGAGACATAGGTTGTGAAGTCAGTAGGGTACAATGATCCATGGCAAGGATTTCACTCATTAGGATTCTACAGAGAATCCAAACCTAGGGGTGAGAAAGAAGTTAAGCCAGGTTGAGCTTCTTTTTTCCTAAAGTTGAGCTTGGCTCCTGGACAGGAACTCTGCCCTTTTTAATATTTCTCGTCTAGGCAGTTATAATGTCATTCATTGGTCACTTAACTGTGTCCACTGTACAATGCTGACTGTTATGCAGAAGTATACACCAACTCATTTAACATTTTCACAACTATTCTTCATAGAAGTTACTGTCGTTAACAGGCTCAGAGTTACACAGCTACCATGACAGTCCAGGTTTGAACCCATGTTTACCTGTGTCTAGAGGTTGTGTCATTAGTTCTAGGTTACACTGCTTCTAGGGAGAAGGGGAGTGATTAGGCTTTATTCTTGGTGTGATAAAGGATCATTTTGTTTCCAATAAGGGAAGGAGCACAGAGGGCAACCACTGTTGGCAATATCCTAATCAGCACATACAAATACTTAATTGTACAAGGCCTAAAGAAAGGCCCAAGTTAGATTAAGTGAGAATTTAGAATCTTAGAATTAATAAAGAAAGATAATTATACCTACAGTTTAAGTTCTTCTTTAATTTGGAGCATTGTGTTTTAGTTTTACCTGGTGAGCCATGTAGGAGTGGGTCTTTTTCCCCCCAAGTGGGGAAAACATTTATTCACTCGTATATGCATTCCTTTAATCTCTTACCCAACTTAAATCAACTTATATTACATTGCATGTTCCTATCAAGTGAAATAGTCAATCAAACAATAACACTTGTTAGAGATAACATTTCCTATAGCCCAGGCTATACCACAATGTGACTGGGGAAGATCCAAACCATGCCGAGAGTCCACTATAAATTTATAATCACACACTCGGGTAGGAACCAGATGTGATGGTGCATGCTTGTGATCCCAACTCCAGAAGGCTGAGGAGGAAAGATCGCAAGTTTGAACCCTGCCTGGGGAACTTAGTGAGACCCTGCTTCAAAATAAAAACCAACAAAAAGAAATGGAGATATAGCTCATTGCAAAGAGCCTGGGTTCAATCTCAGTATCACAAAAAGAATAAATAAACAAACAAACCTACATCTGGCAGGCCCTTGATACTGCCGGCAGTCACACTGTTTCCTGGCCTTTGCTATTTCTCCCGTCCTCAAGTTTCAAATTCCTACTCGTCGCTCATCATCGTTTTTATGGCCTTGCTTCTTTGTATGATCGCACAGACGTGGAGGAGGAGGACGAAGGAGACGCAGGAAGAGGAGGAGGAGGAAAAAAGACAAGAAAGGAACATTGGTGCATAGCAGGGGCAAGAGGAGGTCAAGAGTTCCGTTTTAGACTTGCTAACATTGGATGTTTGTTACTCATCCACGTGGAATGAAGAGGACCTAACCAAGAAGTTTGAGGAGCGACTGGGACACTGGGCAAGGCTGCTTCGAAAACTCTAGTGGAAAATTGGTTCAGTGCCTCAGGAGAGAGGGATCGTATTGTGCAAACTGATCCCATAAGAGGAAGACTGAGACTTGGCCATTGGATACATCACAAGGGAAGCTGAGGTGACCTTGTTGAGAACAATTTAACTGAAATGGGCAAATAAAAATGGTACTTGGTTGTATTTGCTTTAAGAAAGGATGAGAGGGGCCAGGCGTGGTGGAGCACGCCTGTAATCCCAGCACTTGGGAGGCTGAGGCAGGAGGATCGCTATGAGTTCGAGACCAGCCTGGGCTACACAGTGAGTTTCAGGTCAGTCTCAACTACATAGTGAGACCCTGTCTCAAAAAAACAAAAACATAAACAAATAAAAGAATGAGAGGAGAGGTATTGGAGATGGTAAATACAGGCCCATCAGACTGATGGGAAAGAGCCAGTGAAAAAGGATGAACTGAGAGGAGAATCACTGAAGACCACGTGTAGAGAGAGCAGTGACCTTTTGTAAAGGGCACAGAGTGGTCAGGAGTGGGTCTTACATGATCAGTTATTTTAAAATCTTGTACAGAACCTAGTGCTCTCAAAGCAAATTCTGTACTCCATCAGTGCCATCACTGTTGTTACCAGGAGTCTGAGTCATAGAGATGCTAGAAGCACGGGGGGACAGCCGGCATCCATGAGGACTTTATTATTATGCCCCAAATCACGTCCATCTCCACTTAATACTCAAAACGGTTTTATAAAATTGTTCCATTTTCCCATAAAAATAGTGACATAGAGTCTCAGAGACTGTTGGAAACTTGTCCAAGCTGGAACATACAGCTGATATGAGTTCTTACAGATGTTTACTCAAACATATTTATTTTTATTACTCAAACATATAAGTGAACATATTTGTTTTGGACAGTATGAATGAGGCAGTTAGGTGTATGCTGGGAAAAATATTCAGTACTTTACGGAACATGTTTTCCTCATATTTAGAGTGAAAGCCTCACATTCTAGGATCACCTGACTTGAAACTAACCAATTTATTAGCACCGTAAAGTTAATGCTCCTTAGATTTTCACCAGGGCAAGCATAAGTGTAAACATTCCTACAAATAAAATAATAATCCAAATCATAAGGATTTTCCTCTTGGTCTCATGTTGATATAATGTAACGGATTAAACATCAGTATACTCTACACAAACCCATTTTGAACACTGGCCTGAGTATTGAATTGGTGCTGTTATAAGTTTAGCAGCATGAACAAAATCCTCTCATCATGTACTTGGTCACTGCCAGTAAATAGTGGGCTCAAGCATGCTGCTGGTCCGTGATCCAGGACCCGTGAGAGCCACCCAAGTCTCCCAGGTGAACACAGCCTGTTTAAATTGTGTTGCATGAGAGGAGGCTTACTGGGCATGACCTAATTTAGCATAGGATAATGGAGAATTATAATTTCATTTCATTTATTAAGCTGAATAAATAAAATTGGGATTGGATGCCAAAGGAATACTGAGTTTAGATCGCGGAGCTTAAATTGTTATGGGAGGACAAGACAATGAATGGTAGGCCATCTAAGAGACATGGGTGCCTCAGTTCGTGGATGCTTCTGTTTGCAAACAGTTTGGTTCATAAGCAGAAATGTTTGTCAACATTTTGGGTTGTTTTGTTTTGTTTGTTTGTTTGTTTTGGTACCTGGGATCGAACTTGGGACCTTGTGGTTGCGAAGTAGGTTGCAGAACCACTGAGCTAAATCCCCAGCCCAACATTTTGTTTTTGTTTGCAAACTGCATCAGATGACAAACAGGACTGTGGCCACCTCCCCCACACAAGCACAAAGGTGGCTATCTTTTCCAAAATTGTAGAACAAATTAAATTCAGGAACTGAGGTACCATTGTGACAGATTATGAAATGAAGGTACAGAAATCAGCATTCAGAGCTTTATTTTTGTCATCAGCACGTGTTTCCTGATCTCCGTGTCCAGTGAGCAGCTGTCTCACGGGTCCTGAAGCCTTGAAGGTGCACTACACCCCTCAGACTTCCTTCTGTGTCTGAATGGGCCCAGGAGCTTGGTCAGGTGCAGGTACTGATTCTAGATGTCTGGGCGGACTTGAGGACGTGAGAGTTTGCGACACTGATTGCTGACCGGCTGATGATGAGTCTGTGGGTCACATTTGCCAGTCTGTGGGTCACATTTTGAGTAGGAAGAGTTTCAATTATTTGATCAAAATCTTGTCTTAGGATTCCCCAGTATGACCCATTGTGTCTTATTTAAATATAAACACAGAGATATGGAGAGATTATAGTAAATGTATCCATCCCACCCCTTACAAATGACAGATGCTCTTGTTCATCACCCAGAAACTTTTGGCTGTTTCCATCTACAAAGACCATTTATAAAGGCTAGATGATGGTGGGGTAACTCCTTTCAGTGTCTTTTTTTTTTTTTAAGGTACCAGGGATCGAACTCAGGACTTTGTGCTTGTGAGGCAGGCATGGCACCACTGAGCTAAATCCCTGGCCCTAGGTCAGTGTCTTACCTCGCATCTAAAACTATACACCTCAAGGCACAAAACAATCATGATCTTCCAACATACACCCCGGTCTTCGAAATTACACTGAACCCAACAATACATTTTGTGGCAGTTGCTGAACACCTGCGTATCCATAATAACTTTTAGTCACTACCTGCTTGGCCCACAACGGATCCAGTAACCTTTAGGTCAGAAGTTTCATATTCCAGTCACTGAAGCCATCAGGAGGCCCTTGCTGAAAGATTTGTAATTCATGAGTTTGGCCATACTGCCTCCGGCCCAAGGTGGTGATGGCATCCTGAAATTCACAGTCATACTTATGAAAGTCATGAATGCAAGAGAATGGTATGAAGGATTTGCTTTGTCATGAATGTAAGAAAATAGTACAAGGATTTGCTTTAGGTTCTTTTGTTCTTCTTAGTAGTGTTTCAAATGACTGACACAAAACATACATGGGTGTTTATCTACTTTAGTTAGTGACAATGGATGTTGAGAATTTTATCGATACTCTTTTGTAAGAGAAATTTCCAAATATGAGATTAGCTTTCCTTTCTGGGAGTACAAAGATCTTTGGTGGAGGTTAGAGGAGACGTGAAAACCACCGTGGAAGGAGACACACTGTAATGCTCTAATCTTGGAACCACTGTAATCGTGACATGAAGCACAGACGGGAATGGCGAGCCAGGCCTGTGCTTTCATTTACTATTCGTTCCTGTGAGATAATCCCCTACATTAATAAGGATTCACCCTTTCTTGTGGAGGAGAGAGCATGATCCAGATGGCCTCACAAAGAGGAAATCGCCAAATGAAGTCCTTACTGTAATTAGTGTTTATGGCCCCGATGTTCGCAGTGTACCTTTTTAAGAAACGATGTTCCGTACATCCCAACTTACCACATGGAGTAGCGGTCACAGCCTGAGAGCCGATTTAATCGTTCTGACAATATTGATGCAAACAGCTCTGCTAATAGGGCGCTGCTGTTAGATAGATGCGTCTGTAATGCCCTCCCTCAGCTGAGGTGCACAGCCGGGCAGTGTGATGAAGTGAAGTGTCCAGGTTGTTCGTCTCTGAGGTCTCTGTCCCCATGCAAGGCTCCCTTTGCTCTTCGTCTTTATATGAAGAACACTTCTCAGGCTGCTGGACAATGTCGAATGATGCCTTCCCTCCACTTCCTAGAAGATTTTGCTCTGCAGCTAGACCTCAGCCCATTCGATCAGTGACTGGGAACCTTCTAGAGCCTGCAGTGATACAAACGCCCCACCGCAGCATGCATGCACGGGTTCACCACCCCGGCACAACACTTGTCACAATCTTCAGATGAATGCTCTTTGAAATTCAGGGATCACGTGATTACCTGTTTGGGCTTCTTTTCCTAGGGTTTCTGCTGTCAGTTTTTCAATTTTAATGATATCTGATGTGTGCCTGTAAGTCGTATACATACCTGCACGCACCCATTTCTCGTAGTCTCCCAAGCATCTTCCTGCTCTCTTGGCCTCTCTCCAGATCCATTTCCCACAGAGCAACAGGATGAATAACACTGGAAAATGTGGAGCACATCCTGTTCCTCCCCTGCGCGAAACTTCCCCCAAATGCTTAACTTTGCTGACAAGATTCTGCGAGCTCTGCCTCCTTCCCTGTCTTTCCAGAGTGAAATTTTGCATGGATCACTCACTGTGCTTCCCTCAAGTGAAGTCCATGAGTCCCTGTACGTATGGGTTTCTTCTTTCCCAGGGACTTCATCTTAGTTTAAATAGCATCTCCTCAGACAAGTCTTTCTCCCTGCCCGACCCCTGTCTAAAGCAGTTCTCTCTCTACAGCATTTTTCTGATCATGGCCTTTGTGTATCTCACGTACTCATTTAGTTAATTCTTGATGCAGACTCATGTTCCTTGAAGACAAGAGCTTTATTGATATTATTTACTGGGTGCACAGTAAGTGCTCAATTAACAAATGGATATTTGTGCCTGAAAAGCTTTGTGTTGATAATTGTTACTACCTCAATGACCCAGAACCTTTAGACCAGTCCACTCCACTGCTTATTGATGTACAACCCACAGGGTAAGAAAGGCTTTAAAATTATAAATAATTTTGAAACATTAAAAGAAAGATAAAGTTAAAATCATCTACAATCAAATAAAATCACTAAAATAATCTAAATTCAAATTTTAATATTTATAAATCATGTTTCATTGGAGCACAGCCACACCCATTTGTTTAGGTCCTATACATAGCTGAGTGCAGAACTGAGTAGTTATGTCTGAGACCACATGGCCCACAAAACCCAGCCCTTGGCAGAAAGCATGTGCCATAGGGCTGGGGATTTAGCTCAGTGGTTCCGCTGCCTGCCTGAAAGCACAAGGACCTGAGTTCGAACCCTGGTACCAAAAAAAAAAAGAAAGAAAGAAAAGAGAGAGAGAGAGAAAGCATGTGCCAACCCCTAACATAAACACTTTCCACATCAGAAATTTAACACCTGTAAACAACTATAATGTGCTGAAGTTTTTTATAAAGACTATGTAAAAGAATGCTAGAGGAAATAGGCTACTTGAGTCCTTCTTATTCTGGCTTGTCTTTAAAAAATAAACCTTATTTAATGGGTCTACCTCTCATTGAGACAATCCTCAAAATTGGGTCCAGGTATTAATACGTATTTCAATGACCCAGTGACCCAAGCCCAGAGATTCTGATGAGTAGGTGGGGAGCGGGACCTGGGAGCTCGCACTTCTGATAGACACCTGCTGCTGCTGCTGCTGCTGCTGCTGCTGCTGCCGCCGCCGCCTTGGAAACTTTGCTTTGACAGCCACAGCTCAAGTAAGGATTTTTCCCAAATCACTGTCATCATGAAATTCATGAAATAGTGAACAGAATTGTACCCTTCTCTGTAGGATGTGAGCCGCCTCTCAGTGCAAGAACTCACTTACTAATCCTTTACTCAGCTTGGCCAGGTCCCAGTGTTGTTTTAGAGGCTGGGGAAACAGTGGCTAATGACAAATGGTTCCTTTCAGAAGCTGAAAGTTATAGCCTTACAGACATTAAATAAATAATTACAGTAAAATGTATGGGCTACACAAAGAGATATAAATAAACTGCTGCAGAGCCACCAATCAGTGCCTGGGTGTCTGAGAAGATTTTTAAAAGGTAATTCTTTTGGAAATTAAGACTGAGAGCAACCTGAAGTATGAAAAACTGCAGCATCTCACAAGGAAATCCAGAGTATCAGGAGTGAATTTAGACTGGTCCTATTCCCAAAGGAAAGAAGAGGAAGTTGTTGTGAAAAACGTTACAGCTCTTCAAGCATTGAATGGCAAATGTAAGTTTCTACCTACACATTATCCTGTTGTTCGTTTTCTTCCTTTGGAATCTGAGTGTGTCGTCCCCACAACCAACACCAAGCACCAGCCCAAGCCGCCATCTGTCCTTGCATCCCACCACCCCGCTGCCACTGACCTCAGGGCTTTCACTCTCGGTGCCTCCGACTCCCCATTCCCCATCCACTCCTGGCAAGCTATTTTGGAAATAAAGCCTGCAATGGCGTCCTCGGACTTGTGGGAAAATAGACCCACATGATTAATAGATCAGCACCCAATGATCTCAGCCTCAGTACTCACCATGTACTGACCCCAGCCATTTAGTCTCCTTTTAGTTTTTCCAGGAACAACTGTTACTCCACTTGCAAAGCTTCGCAGGTTTCCCCCTTAGCCTTGAATGCTTTTCATTCCTGGGCCTCTTGATCTTCACTTTACTCTTCTCCTCTCAGGGTGAACATCACCTCCCTGAGTGTTGTCCCTTCCCGACCCCACCCCCATCAGACACAGGAAACGGCTGGCCACATTGCTTTAGTATCTGCAGTAGGAAGCCAGCCGTCAGGTTAGGACCACAGTCAGTTCTGTCTTTGCTTTTGTTTTAAAGTGGATATGTGCACATAACACCTTTTTACATCATCCAAATGCAGACTTCAGATTTCATACTGCCTAGCTCTGGGTTTAGTGAAATACGAGAAATGTTTTCAAGAAGACGATGAGTTGAGTTAGGTTGAGAAGTGGGGAACCTGGTTAGAAAAAACTTCTATTATAAGCAACTTGGTTTATACATTTGGGAGAGCAAAGAAAACACATATGCACACAAATACCAATTTCCATATAATTCAGACATTTGGCCTTTATAAATGTACTTGGCAAACGTTTAAGGAGCAATGGAGGGATTTGGTTTCCTACTGTTTGAAAAGCCACATTGTATCTCCTAAAAATTTATATTGATCTAGAAATATTTTGGGCCAGATGGAGGGAGGGGGTTGAATGTTCTGTCATAATTTTACTTTTTCTTCGGAGAACAAACATGAACTCTTTCAGGGTTCTCAAAAACTCCCCCACGTGACAGTATCAGAGTTGCCTTGGTGTTTGTGTGGTGATTTGCTTAACAGCCATCTCCCTCAGCAGAAGGTACGGTTCAAAGAGGACTGTGCTGCTTTTGTATCCCATTGTACTCTGAGTTAATCATGGCTGGCAATTAGTAGAACTGTAAGAAATATTTGTGGAATGATTGGGTGGATGATATCCTCCCGTCTGCCTGTTGCGCAGATATTGCTGGTCTGGTTGCCAATGAAGAATTCGATTCCACTGAGCTCTCGTGCTTCCCACTGAGGGTCTCATCCACTCGGTGTCTGCGGCTGTCTTAGACCCGTGGATTCTGACCGCACCTTCGCTCACTCTTGGGATTTATGTCATTGGCTGCTGCCAGGAATTGACTACTTACTTAGTTTTCCTTTTGGGGGAAAAGAACTTTAGAAATTTTAATGTCATGCAATTGAAATATCTGGACATACAATCAATATAAAAGTGGTTATTGGGATTGTAAGGACCAAGTTTTCAGGTCGAGGTGGGCTCCCTCTGTGCCCTTTGCCCACCTCTGTGCCCCTTCTCCAGAACAGAGCTGCAAAAATTCCATTCTGTAAAATTCCATTCTGTATGACAGTCTCCCTGTGTCTCTGTTCCTCTTTTTAGGGCAAGCTGTCTTAGGGCATCTCCACCCTGTTTCTGTTCCTCTTTTTATGATCTAAAGATGAATTCTTCCTGTCTAAGATAATCAATGTTCTTTAAAAGGAGGAAGTGATTTAGCCAACATAGGTACCAGTCACAGTTTACATAGGTAGCCACTGCTAACATAGGCATTAGTCACTGCTTACATATGTAGTCTTTGTTAATTATAGAATTTGTTTAATCAGATGTTCTTTAAAAAGAGGAATTGATTCTGTGCACGTAGGCATTAGTAATTTTCCAGTAAGTGCCCTCCCAGTACCCCTCAAATATCCAATAGTAAGCGAGAGCTAAAAATAGGACCTATAAAAAGGAAGAGTCTCCCTAACCCTATATAATCCTGCTTCAAAGATAGGTCTGGGCTCTCGGTCTGAAGCCGCTGTGACAGTGACACCTGAGGGTCCAGGCTCGAGCTTGCAGTAAACTCCTCTTGTAATTGCATGGGACCTGACTCCTTGGTGGTCTTTGGGGACTTCGCAACTTGGGCATAACAGGATGTTTTACTCTTTTTTGTAGTGAAGTCTTTACAACTTAGTGTAGCTTTTGTGGCTTACAGTATATCTTCTTTCAAACCACTTATATTTCAAATCCTTCCAAGCCTCATGCAGCAATGGCCTCCATATTGGATGTCACAGCTCTGCTCCCTTCCCAGGCAGCAGCTGGTCGTAGCTGAGAGTGTGTGTGTGGTTTGGGGCCAACATGTCACCCCAGGATCACACCGGAACTCTCTCCCTTCACAGCAAGTCCCATTCCTGCTCTCTTCCATTCCCTCGTGTTTATTATTATTGCTTCCTTTTCATTGTTTTTTTTTTCTCCTGGCCTTTTGTTTTTTCCATTCACATATTTCTTCCTTAGTTGTCTCTTTTCTCATCAAATCAGTATTTTTTATAACAAACTTTATTTCTGGCACTTTAATAATTCTTTGCAGAATGAAAAGAATGATATACAAGGCAAAGTTGTAGTTAAAAATTTGAGGAACAGATAAATAAAAAAAATCGAGGAATAGATAAATAAATACCTCAGCAAAATACAGCTTTTAAAATAATTATTGGTGAGTTCCTGGAGCCTAATATATAAAATACTACTAGTTCTGATGGAGTTTTCCTTATCATGAGTTTGATTTATGAAGACAGTATTTTTTTAGAGGGGGAACTAAATTGTTCAAGACTTGCTAACATCATTCAGGACAATACTTCTAGTTAGATACTAGAAATTCTTATTTACCTTTTTGGATTGGTCATTTGTTTCTCTGGCTTATAAATAGTACTTCTTACACCTACATTGCTACCAATTTTAGATATATACTAACATTTAGAATTTATGTGTGTATCTCAGAGATCACAAGATGATCACAATGAAAATGTTGGCTTAAAAAAGAATCAGGAAATTTTAAATTATCACATAAACTAAAGTATAAAATTAAAATGTTTTATATGTGACCTTTCACAAAATAATCCTAGTTTCCATCCTAAAGGAGATATATTTAGGAACTGTCTAATTCGCCAACAGAGATGAATGCAAACCAGAAGTTTGGAATAAGAAGTAGCCTGAAACTCCAGCCACTTTCCCAGAAGGGAATGTATAAAGGAATATAAGGATTTTGTTAAAGGACATTCTCCACATTTATATCAAGAAAGCAAATGACTCTAGGTGCTTAGGTAATTGAAATTGTTCCCTTCAGTTTATTGTAGTTTTTTATTCTTTGCTAACTCAGAACTTCCTAATATGATGCCAAAAGAAAAAAGTAAAAATAGAATCTGTTACCATTACAGTTTTTAAGTCCATTCAATATCAAGTTTTGGAAATGAGAAGTATTTTACAGATCTGAGCCAACTCTTTAATTTCACCAATGAAGAAATGAAGATTCAGAGGAATCTGATGTCTAGTCCAAGGTCATTTTGGAGGCCATGTAGATTACAATCCTGATTGTCTCAGCATGTGTGAAGGTCTTTCCATTATGCTAGATCTGGGAAAATCTAGCACACAAATTCCCCAACTAGAAATAAAATTCATTTTTCTTATTTTTCCAACTTTATTAAGAGCTGGGAATTGGAGACTCAATATTTTGCAAATTTCTTTAGTCATTAACTAACAATGAAATTACTATTAATCAGAAATGTCCCTGGGTATTATACTTGCAAGGCAGTGACAAAAAGAAAGCCTTATGGGTCTTCTAAATATCTTAGTAAATTTTAGCATTGCATTTAATAGCACCTTGGGAGAAAGAAGTTATATGACAGGCCATAAATGTTGTGTGAAAAACATAATCTTGTCCTTGAAAGGTTCCATTTTTTTTAAAAAAAAACAAGTTTTGAAAAAGAAATTTAGTTATGACAACTATCATAGGAATCTGCTAAGCTTTGTACAAAGCCCATTTATAAATTCACTAAATTTCACTTCTACTTATTAATTCAGCAATACAGGTACTAGCTTTGAATCACTAGCTCACAAGATAATTAAAAATCTTAATAAATAGATATCTTAGTAATATCAATGAAAATAATTTATACTGAAAAAGGTGGACTTACAAATTTATTACTAACTGGAATTACATATTTTTTTTCTCAACAGTTTTCCCAAAAATATTTAGAGGAGCATTTCCTTGGTTCCTAGAGGGAAGAAGATCTTTGTATCTACCCTACCAGGTGCCCTAACTACCCAGGTTAACACCTGCACTGTGATTTGAGGAGCACCGAAAGCACTTCTGAAATATGTATTCCCTTATTAATTGACTAGCTACTTTCCAAATTCTATTAGTACCTTTAGGATTAGGATCTGCCATTCCGCTAAAATGCAAGCATCACAGTGGACCCACTAAGCTAATGTTAGTGACGTACCTCTTAGTTTAAATTCCTTTACCAGTGGTGGCCCTGTAACTTAGCAAGACCCATAGGAAGTTGGAAATGAGGCGCATATAATCTGTGGGCCGGAGAAGAACAAAACAAGGACTGTTTTGAGCCTGATGTATGGAGGAAGGAGCTCCAGAGGGGAGGGTGTGAGGCCCCAGTATTGCTCACTGCAGAGGTCGGACCAGGATGTGCCACTGGAACGAGACAGGAGGGACAGAGGGGACAGCCTGAATTTCACAGGCCATTCTACTGCCAGGACTCAACGATTCCTGGCTCCATTAGTCGTGACTAATTATGAAGTCCCCATCCTATAAGAAGCCAACAGTAAGGTTGTCACACAAATCCTTCCTCGTATTACTGACTTGAAACATTCAATTGTTTTCACCTTCTGACCTGGATCTTCATAATAAAGTTAAAAGTGAAATTTTTGAGACAAGACAAAGTGAGAAAATAGATGATCTGACAGCAGGGTGAAGGAGTGCTGCTAAGGAGGGTATATCTGTTAGATATTGGGAAACACTTTACAGGCACTCAGTGTAACAGAGCAGGCAAACATGAGAAATCAACACAGTGTCATTTTTTTATTTCTTCGGGGTGTTCTCGGTCATTTCAAAATGCAGATGTCTCTGTTTATTATTTATGAGGAAAATGAGCTACTCAGGTGATGGTGTGGTGACGTAACTGTTATGGGCCGAGGGGATTAAGTGAGGCTGTGCTGTCGGGGGTCATTGCCGTGGCTCCCCGAGGCTGCTGAACAAGTGAAGTGGGGCTTGTCCAAAGAAAGGGTGCTGCCCCTGTGGACCACACACTGGGCTGCAAAGACTTTAGCCTTCAAAGTAAAATGGCATCAGTACCTCGGTATTCATTGCATATTAAAAAGAAAATATTTCAGCAGAGTGGACAAAGTCAAACCTATCATTAAAATTAGGTCAACTTCTTTCTTGATGTGAATAACTAGAAAATTGGAAATGACTTGTATGGCTCACATTCTTTTTACTAAGCAATGCTCCCTTAAGAAAGTTATTTAAGTGTTATGTTCTTGTGAATCGGCCTTTCAAGTTGCTCGTGGTATTATAATTAAGACACTGGAAATCACCCATGACTTCTCCTCGGTGTCCTCTCAGGAATACCTTACAAAATTTCTCTACACACGTTGTTCGGTGCACATGAGAAGAACAGTTCTGCACTTTTCTGAGAATGTCTGATGTGAAGAAAGTCTGATTTCCTTTATACGAAGGAACCTCATACCCCATCCAGACTGTGGACAGTTACTCGTAGCGTGGATTTGTTCTGTGCCTGTCCACACTGGCCAGCACGAGTAAGTGAATATTCAGACAGAAGGCCCTTGGAGCTCTTGCACAGGACTTTGGGCAAGTGTGAGTCAAATGGAACAATCGGCATGACTTCCTGGGGGCACTGATGAAGAAACTGAAACAACAAAGTTCAGAATGGATCTCACCCGGGACGGGCTACCGCAAAACCAGCACTAATGTGATTTTAAGTGAATTGGAAGTCTGGGGTTTGGCTGGTTATGGCATAATTCAGTTCCATATGTGAGAAAACAAATGTCCACATTTTTGCGACAATTGAGCACATTTTGAAAGCTATACAGAATACTGGATTTTCAGACTCAGCCACTATTGTTCAGTATAAGTATCAGTCACAGATACTATTTTGAATGAATTTCCTGTTTCTGGCACATGTGAGATCAGTAATTTCTACCACAGAAGGAAAGGACTTTATCTTTTGAGGTCAGGGAGTTTTTGCATCTTGGTTTCAAGCGACTAACTACATATGACATGACAAGGAAATAATATGTGGGATTTTGTTTTCACTCTGGCCCAAATTTCACCATCAGAGCTGCTTACAAAAATAACTTCAAAAATCAGTTGACAAAAGCATTCTGAAATGAGTTTGTGGCTTATTTCCTAGCAGAGAGTGCAATTTTAGAAAAGTGGAAATTTGCTGGGTTATATTTACTCACTTTTTCTTGGTCCTTGTTGAATTTCTAATTTACTAACCATAGACTGTGATGTGTGGCTTGTCTGCTGTGAGTTCTGGCGGGCTTTGACGCTGGTTTTAACTCATTACTCTCCACTTAATATGCCAAGCAAGCCTTAAAGTTTGAATCTAGGATCCTCTCGAGTCATAACCATCTCTACTAGTACAAATTTAGATCTGTGATGTGGATTAAAATGATTGTTTACTCCCAATCTGGCAGGTTTTCTAACACATTAATTATGATTGGATCTGAAAATGAATTGCTTCTCCTTTGAATGTCAGAGACAAATTGCACAGGTACCATTAAGAAAGCCAAATAACAAACTACTTTCAGGGAGGACAAAAATGGATACAATTCTTAACCACTTACATTTTGCCATAAGGTTGCACCACAAGGTCAGGTCCTCAAGCTCTTGGGGCCCCAGGCCAAGCTGGGGTACACATGTTCCTGAGTGTCCTGCATGGCCAGTCACAGCTCTTCTGCTGAACCTTTATCCAAAGCAGATTCTTCCAGGCTGCCAATGTGGACATAAAAGCAGTGGGAATTTTGAGGGGAAGTAGGGGCATGACTTTAATCTCTGAGGTATCTTGAAAATAGATTCCTCTCTATATTTAAAATCCTGTCTTCAGTGGGTGCCGTTTGGACTGATCTGTGGTTATTTGGGGTAAAAACTACACATAGTGTATTACAACACGAAACAACAGAATCAGCATCTGAATCTATAGTTTATAAAGAAAAGTGAATTAAACAATTACATTTCGGTCATGAAAACTGATTTGTTTAAAGAGCCTCAGTGTCACAGGTAAGTAGACGTATTTACAGTACTTGCTGCTAGCATTTTATACATAGTCATACCTAAAATTATTCACCACTGTCTTTCCCACTAATTGTCATAACACCAGGATTTAAAAGCATAAAGAATATGGCACATCTCAGAAAATATTGTTTTGTTTTCTGTCCAACAAAACCAGAGATACAGAAAGAGAATATTTTAAAATTCATTGGAATAGTTTTCTATCCCCCCACCCCACCCGCTTGGCCTTATCATTGATATCAAATGTGGGAAATCTTGGGAAGACAAAACATTATTTAAATAAACTGAGAGGCCACACTTTCTTTATCCATTTGTCTTATATGAGAAACCCAAAATATAAAAAAGAACGCAGTAAAAGATGGATACAAGAAACTGGGAAATAGATCTCCTACAAAAGGGAAAGGGACCCAGAGATGAGGTAGTGAAAAGAGTTGAGATGTGTTGTGAACTACGTGGACTCCAAACGGACTGTACTCATAACATGCTCTACGTGTTCCAATAAAAATACACTTTCTAGAAAGGAAAATAACTGAGATGAAGGCTCTTGTAAAACCCTTGTATTGCCAAATGTGGAAAAGGCACAGGCATTGTTCCAGCACAGTCACAAGAAGTTACCCCAAAGCAATGGTCATCTCTTTGGGATGATGTGGGGTGCACTTGTGTCAGACTGGCCGAGGCCTCTCTGGGGGGCTGGGTTTGTAACCCTGCCATGGGTCCCCGTCCTGCACCCTGGGCCATAGGTGAGGTTTATACTATGTGGCGTAAATGGGCATTTGCCAAATAGTTTTACTGTTATTATGTAAATTACTGACAGTTTAGACCATTCTTTTTATTCGACTTTATAAAAGCATTTCTGTTTTTGACTCTTTCATACCATACCTTTATGGGAAAAAAGAACTGAACGTAACTGAGTAACACACTGGGGCTCCTCCAGAAATTGCATTTATTTCCCAGACATTAATTTAAAATGAGACTTTGCGAGTTCATGTGTGATGCCAATACAACAGGGTGACGGGGATGATTTCCACATATTGAGGCCACAGTACATTAGTGGGAAAGTTACATGAAAGTCCCGATATGTAGGTTCTTCACAAATACACTTAGTGAGAAGTGGTCTACAAAAGGCTGTTTCATCCTACTTCCTCCCCAAATTGTGCACATGATTATTTTTGGAAGGAGGTTTGGGGAAATTACCTAAAATGCCCGTGCTGTATAATTTGGTAGCCATATTGCTTTTCTCTTTTGAAACTGATATTATGTGCTCATGGATTGGCTTTACATGACATCCTTTCGTGGGATTTTGGAGCTGACTGGAAATTGTACCCCTCTCTATTCTACTCTCATGAGACGTAGCAGCATTGGAAAAGAGATGAGGCCTTAAGTCAAGCAGGTGTAGGTTTTTCATTTGCCTCATGTAAGATTCTGGGAAGTGGTTTGATGTCTTTGGGCTTTTAGTTTCTTAACTGCAGCAGCAGAATGACTTCCTGCTGTTTAGAGAGGAATAAATCCAAGAGGAGCACAGGAGCCTTGAGCGTGTGACCCGGTCCCACCATTTGTGCCTGCATCATCACTAACCTGTGTGGGAGCCTTGTGGGCTAAGAGTTGCTCCAATCCCCACCTGGGCCAAGACCGCCTATGTGAAATGCTCGGTGCCTGCTTTGACAGTGTCACACCTTGATTGGAAGATATTTTTCATACCAGTAAAGAACTGTACGCAGCTCCTAAAAGTTAGCTTGCTTGCACTGAAAATGTTTACACTTACTCTGATTAGCAGAGTTTTTGATATCTGACCTGATACACAAGACCAAAAATAATGAGAAACATTTCTAAACCTCAAACATTTGTAGGTACAATACCTCTGGTTGAAAACTAGCTAAACATCATTTTTTCTTTATATTGTTCTGTAATTCTGTAGTGAAATGTGCGTTAGTTACTTGCTACTTTTTGGTTAAAGGAACCTAAAAATATATTTGTGAATAAAATTGCCGAGCATTTTTGTTTCTTGCTTGTTTGTTTCTGGTGTCATTATATCTACTTTTTACTTAATGGACTTTTGTGTGTAATACTTTTAACTTATAACTAGGATAAGTTATGAGATTTTGGGGGGTAATCACTAAAATTTGTAATAGTGCCGTTTAGACTTTACTAGAAAATCTACTTGGAAAACTGCTGCACATGCAATAGCTATAGTGATACAGTTTCTTGCTTGTTTGTTTCTGGTGTCATTATATCTACTTTTTACTTAATGGACTTTTGTGTGTAATACTTTTAACTTATAACTAGGATAAGTTATGAGATTTTGGGGGGTAATCACTAAAATTTGTAATAGTGCCGTTTAGACTTTACTAGAAAATCTACTTGGAAAACTGCTGCACATGCAATAGCTATAGTGATACACATAATAGAATACAATTTAGTATCCTTTATTTTGGTTTCCACTTGTGCTTTATCTGAATTGATAATAAATGTCTTTTGGTATTTTTGTTAAAAATTTTGAAATGTTTGTACACTGTATTTGTATGCAATATTTAAAGTATATGCAAGCTCTAAGCAATAATCTGCATGTTGTACAAGTCCAGCGTACTTGGTCATGACAGGTTTATTTATAATTAATTTTAAGTATGGAAAAGAATTATATAACCTCTTTCCTACCCTGAACACTTTGGAATTTTCTTGTGTTAGAATGCTGCTATAATGTAGTACAAAGGTTTACATTCTGTGGGGAAAAAAACAATAAAATCATGATTTAGTGCCCCAAAATAGAAAGGAGTGATGAGGCGGCAGGTCCAGCACAGCGGCCGGGGAGCTCACTGCCCACAGCAGCCACCCTCCTCCCTTTGCCTTGCCTCGGCAGTGTGAGTCCAACAGCAGCAATAAAACCCAAAAGCGAATCTGAGCATAATTAATTTTTGAAGTTTAGACTCAACTTGTTGTCAAAAATTTTCTTTATAATTTTGACTTTATCCGTGTACCATTTAGGAATAATGTATGACTACATTTCGGTTTAAAACAAGTACCAAAAACATGCATCTACAATGGACCCTGGGCTCAAAAACTCAACTTGTTCATGAGGGCTGTTTGTAACTCAAGTCGGTCAAGCTCCCCTACACAAGCTCCTCTCGCTCCTGTGCACAGGCAGATCTCATCATCCTTAGAGAGACGCAGGCCCAGGACTTCTCAGTTCACCCCACATGGGAAAGGACGCTGCCATGTTCCTCCCAGAACTCTGTAAGGGTTAGATCTGTATCTGAGACCATCTGGAAGAACAAGTGGCCGGCATTTGGGTCGTAACTCAAGACTTTGGTCATAAGTTAAAGTAAGAATTCCAGTCATATGCCAAGTTGTTCACATGTCAGGCTGGTTGTAACTCAAGGGTCCACTGTATATCTTTAAGCATTAAAGCCTAGTGCAATAGAAATGACAGAGATGTGTGTGTGAATATCAAACCATATGTGCATGGGTGCGTGTCTACATACGCTCAAGGTAGGATGTGCACTTACTGATGTAGTTATCATTCCTTACAAATCACACGCACAGCTGAGGAAAGAATGACTGCAGAGTATTTTGGTGTCATTTTCAGATAACTACTACGGTACCCCGAAGCCTCCGGCTGAACCAGCACCATTACTATTAAATGTGACAGACCAGATCCTTCCGGGAGCCACTCCAAGTGCCGAAGGAAAACGGAAGAGAAACAAATCAGTGAGCAACATGGAGAAAGCGAGCATAGAACCTCCGGAGGAGGAAGAGGAGGAGAGGCCTGTGGTCAACGGGAACGGAGTGGTGGTGACGCCAGGTAGGTCCTGCATGGTCTCGCGGGCTCCTCCCTTTGCTGTTTCCGATGTCAACGTGTATCCACACGTCAGTTGTGTAGGCGCACACGTCCACCGTGTCTGGTCTTCAGGTATAAATACCTTGCAGTTATCTTCAGAGAGAAAGATGGTGATGCAGGTGAAAAGGACATGATTCTTGGATCCAACTTGATAATCCTAACTCTCACATAGTCATTCAATTTCTTTCATTTGGGGGTTCACTTGTATATTAACGGTAACACAGTAAATGGCTTAAGGCTTTTAGAAGGTTTCGTTGGTCACGAATGTAATTAGGCAAAGTTGTGAGATTTTTTTAAATGGGTACATGAAAAACTATATTCTTGAAATGCTGCATATGGTTTACTTCTTTTCTTATGCTTATTACTAAAAATAGCACCAAAAATAGCTTTTTCATAATACCATTCATAAGTAAATGTTGCCAAAACAAGGAAAACTCACACGATTCAGTTAGCCCCTTGGAGTAAGTTTGCAAAGTTTTGATTTACTTAGTTACTTTTTAGCAGTGGCATGTCAGCAGGCATTGAAAAATCGAGAGCTGTGTTAAAGCACTTGAAAATAGTTAACATACCTCGGATATGCATTATTCATAAGGCACTTCTATTGCTATTATTTTGATATCTATATTTTTATTTTTCACTGTCCTGCTGCTTCTTTACTGATAGTATTTGAATTTCCATGGCTCAATTGTTTATATCAAAGGAAAGCTTTGTAAGCTTTACTTTACTTCATTTTTCAAAATACCTGTAAAAAGTGTTCATTGGAACATAAGGTGACCATCAGGAGACCAAATCTAATCTGTGCCCATCAAGATGTAAAACCTTAAAAGCCTTAAAAGGCGGTTTCATTTTGATTACCTGGGAGGACCAGCTGGATACAAAGATACTCTCTCATCCACGCATGCATCGACTGCTCAACATAAACACTGAAATTTCTGTTAGTAATTCGTGTGACTTGTCTGTCGCATGGTGTTCAAGGGATTCGTCACCTTCCTTTCTTTTGACCCAGGAGTGTCTTTGTCAAAATATTTGCTTGTCCTGATATAACCAAGATCCATTTAAATGAAGAGTACATGATTTTTGTAGTTGATCTTCGATATGAAGAAGGAAAACATCTCACTGAGTTAAAGACGTAACCCCCAAGGAAGCAGCCGTGAGGAGTCTGAGGACACAGAACAGTGTTTCTTGCTGGTTGCCACCCTGGGGTCCAATTGTAAAATAAATCTGCAAGCTAAGCCCAGATCATTGATTTCAATTTCTACTTTTTTCATTCTTTTTCTCTTCTCCTCTTCTCTTCTCCTTTTCTTGCTTACTTGTTTGTGTGCCTGTTTGCTTGCTGTCTTTCTTTTTCCTTCCTTATCCTCTCTCTCCCTCTCTCTCTCTCTCTCTCTCTCTCTCTCTCTCTCTCTCTCTCTCTCTCTCTCTCTTCTTTAGTTTGTGTGCCTGTTTGCTTGCTGTCTTTCTTTTTCCTTCCTTATCCTCTCTCTCTCTCTCTCCCTCTCTCTCTCTCTCTCTCTCTCTCTCTCTCTCTCTCTTTTCTTCGTGCTGTGGATAGAATCCAGGGCCTGGCAAATGCTCTACCACTGACCTACACCCCTGGCTATTTCTAATCTGTGCTACAAAAATAACATGAAAGGATTTTGGGATCACACATTTTTTGAGATGTGTCTCATTAAGCTCCCCAGGCTGGCCTTGGACTTATGATCATCTTTGCTTCAGCTTCCTGAATAGCTGGAGCCACAGACTCTTAAACTAGAAACCTATTTAACCAGGAGGAGGGAGCAGAGCATATCCAGAAAGTGTTATTCATATCTATTTGTGCCTTTGACATGTGGATGGGGGTAGTTTTATGGCTAGAAGGTTTTTATGGTCCCCAAAGAAAGTGGTCTGAATTGAACACTTGACAATCCCTGGTCTTACAACTGTCCCTGGACTTCTCAAGGCAAGGGAGTGGGGCAGAGTTGGATCGTCACCAGATGCCACTCACGGCGGCTCTGTCAGCCTGGCTGGGTGCGTGACTCAAATGTCTCTTTCCTGTTGCTGAAGATGAGAGAAGTGAGTTAGAAAAGAGAAGTGAGAAAAGAAGTGAGCTCTTACCCAGTGTCCAAAGATGGGAAGAACAGCCCCAAACTAGAATCTGCCAACAACCCTTATTAGAAATCTTTTGACCACCCTCAACTTTTAAATCTTCGTTTTTCATTAGGTTTCTCCAACTAAGACTTCAGAAATATCTTTCAGCTTCTCTCTTGGCAATTTCCCAACAACCCACCTTTTGAACTTTACACTTTTTTTTCAAGCACAATCTTTGGCTTCATCCTGCGCAATCCACCAACTGCAGATCTCCGTGAATACTAAGGTGGTTGCTTATATTTCAGCTAACGCTGCTGTTTACTAACAACCCCTAGTAATAAATATCAGACTCATTCAGAGCACTAACACTGTAGTCAGTGAGAAACATTTGGAGATGGAGAAAAGATTACTGAGATAATTTTATTCCATCACAAAAGAATATTGATAACAGTGATGAATAGATAATACTGAGATTATTTTGAGTGTTGACCATGTACTGGGAACTATATGACCTCTTTATGAGTAGGAACCAGCACCTGGTCTGCTGACTAAAACTGAGATGCACGAACGTTAAATAATTTACCAGGTAATTGAAAGTAATAGGAACTCTGGGTCCAAGCTCCGAGCTGTGCTGTTCTGAGTCCCACATCAACAAATACCAGCATAAATGTATTTCTTAGTGGTATGTACATAGATTACCATTACTTTACCTGTACAAGTGCCAACTATAAATTTCCACTGGCCAGAAAACTTCTTATTGTTTTCACTTTGAGAAATCAAATACAAGTGAACTTATTTCCCTCAGTGAGGCTAAAAAACTCTGTCCTAGAGCTCAGTCTTCGCCACGCGTTCATGGATCGTGGTTCCCCAGCTGACCCTTGCCCTGCCTCTCTTATCCTCTCTTGCTGCCCCTCATTCTTCATCAAGGGAGGACTCTTGACCCGACTCTCCCAACGCTCCTTCTACAAACATGCACGCGCTGTTTGTGTTCTCTGGTCCAGGCTCCTTGGGCTCAGGGCCTCCTCCCTGTGGCCCGAACATCTCCGTTAACTTTGGCTCCTGTGAGTCCGTCCCTTCATAAGCTCCCTGGTCTCGGACACACTTCACACTCAAAACCTTTTCGCCTGTCTGATCAAGCTGCTTCCACAGCCAAATCTTCCCTTCTTTTATTCTAAATCCAGTAACATTTAAAAAATATTCTCCAGGAATTGCTTATTTATGACCATGACAAGAACTTGCAACTTAGCATCTCTGAGTTACTGTCGTACAATTCACATTTTCCACTCATCTGGGAGGTGTTGTATGATTCAGCCGGAACGTGTGGGAAAGTTTTCGTCACAAGTCCGTCTCCCTTCCTGACAGGGGTTGCTTTTCCAGTTCTGTTTTCTTGTCTCAGTGATTAGCATTTTCTTTAGCTAGTTCAAATTCTTAGTAAATCTTTATATTTTAGTTACTGATAGCTAACTCTGAGAAAATCTCAAAGTTTTACTGAATCTACACAAGTCGATTCTTTCAAGATCATTTTATACTATTCAGTGTGTTCTGAGTAGTGTTTTCTGAGTTTGAGCCTACATTCTTTTGAAAGGTGGATAAAGTATGCAAACTGTAGTTTTTAAAAAATATTCTTAGCTACAAGAATTATTCAACCTCCCTACCTTTGAAAATACCAAAAATAGATAGATGATTAATAATAGATAAGTAGATAGAATTTTTTTTTCAGTTTGGACCCCAGTTCAGAGGAGCAAACTCCTGTAAACTGTAGAAAATGGAGGAAGCTTTCTTGGATGTCATTTTTCTTGAGTTATTTACTAAATTCCCCGAAAGTCATTCACTGTTATCTTGTAACTTCCTTTCATCAGCTGTTAGTAAGCCCGGTGCAAGGTGTTGGAAATGCACACATAGTTTGAAAGCAGTTGAGTCTGTGCGTGTGCGTGTGCGTGTGCACTCTCACACTCTCACACAATGCCGGGAGAAAGAAGGCCCGTGAGAGCCACCTTCACAACAAAGGGAACACAGTGTGTGCACACAGAGCCCCCTCTCCAGTCCCCAGGCCTGTGATTAGTTCAAATGAACCGCAGCACCCAGAGAGCATACAGGGTGCCCCTTATGGGGTCCGCCGGTCCTGAGCGAGGATCTCAGGTCACCATTAGGTACCGGCACCGCCCGCCCCGCCTCCTGTCATGGCCTGAGAGTTATGTCCTCCCTGGTGACGCGGGCTGTTTCTCTGGGAAGAAGGCCCCACTCGGAAGTGGCCCCCGTGCCTGTGCCTGCTTGTTATAGTGCGAGTTCACAGAGACTATGAAGTGTGTAGCCACGCCGCTCTTTATCTTTTTATTTTTCTTTTTCTTTTAAGCAGACTTAATTTTATGATCGCTCTCCTAAAAGCTATACTGGATTTTATCTCTCCATTGCATGGAGAAAATTCTAGGGCTATTTTAAGTTTACTGCTTACAAATGGCATACATGAGGAAATATTTACCATCGCTGGTCATTAAAGAAATGCAAATTTAAACAATGTTGAGATTTCGTCTCAGCCCAGAAAGAATGGCATAATTAAGAAACAAAATAATAAGAGATGCTGATGAAACTTCAGTTCAGGGGAAAGCCTTCTACATTTCTGGAAACCACTGTGGAAATCGGTCCTCAAAAAACTAAAACTAGAAATTCCATTTCACCTAGCTATTCCCTTCAAGGTATCTTCCAAAGAGAGTTACAGACACCACGTTGCAGTGATACGTGTCTATAGAAGCACAGTTCATAATAACTAAATCTTGGAAGAGGCCTGTATATCCATCAACAGATGAGTGGATAAAGACAATGTGGTGCTTACACACAGTGGAGTACTGCTCTATCATAAAGCAAGATAAAATTGAGTCATTTGTAGGAAAATAAGTGCGCCTTGAGGCCATAGTGTTAAGTGAAATAAATCAGACACTCAAGTTTAAATATCACTTGGCTTCTCTTAAGTGAGAAACCCCAAATATAAATAAACAAGAAAATCAAATACAATAGGAATAGAGAGGTAGATCCTTTACAAATGATAGGCAGATCCAAAGATGGAAGGCAGGGGAGGGAGGAGAGGGAAGGAGATGAAAAAAGAATTAAGATGTGCTATACATGTGTATCAACACCCCATGAGGCATGTGTGCTGCAAAGATGTACTAAGAAAAGATAAAAACTGAAAAAATAAGAACAAAGTTAGATGCTCTCTTTATAAATAAGGGATATTCCATATCTTTAAGGATTATTTGAAGGCTAAACTACCCTAATGTAACATACTCAGAGCATCTAGGTGTGACAAAAAGGGAAAGAAACCCGGTTTAGAATTTGTGGCTATGAAGTAAGTCATCATTGCAAGTCCAGCATGAAAACAGGAACTCACAGGTCCTCCGGAGGGGGTCCTCAGAGATGGAGCAAACTTTTCAGCCATTCTGAAGGGGACTCCTTTGTGTGAACCTCCTCAGCCCACCCAGCACTTGTAGGCGTGGTTTCACTCTCCATGCAGGTTCCTTCCACTGCTCTGAGGCTCTCATTGCTGTGGGTGAGAGACAGCTGATGTTTGGTGAGAGATGCAGAGCAGGAATGACCTGGCCAGCCCCTCAGGAAACCCTGGGAGCGGCGGTGATGTCCAAGGTCTGTGGAACCTCCGAGGTTGCCTAGAGTCTGTGCTTTTCTCAGCTTGCCACCATCTGTCCCCCTCAGTCCCAATTTTCTCCTGTCTCATTTCTCCTCAGAGAAGGGGTTATGATTCGGTGAGACTCACACAGAATCCTTTCTCTCGGAGACATGGGAAGGACTCTGGGCAGGGCCTCCCTGAGCACCCATTCCTTCTCTATGGCTCTTCTGCTGGAAACCCCACATTTCCTTTTCTTCCTATCAATTGACTTCTTGTTCTCATTAAAAAATACCTCGGCTCCATGTTGGTGCCAAAGAATAGCACGGGAATGCTCATAATAAATAACCAATAAAGTCTTCCTTCTTTTTCCTTATCGTCTTTGAAACTTCGAACAATGACATTGTATTTCACACAGTACTCTTCTCGTAAGTTTTTTCAGAAGCATGCTTAAAAGCAAGCTCTAACGTATGTTGTATACGCATGCTGTATTTTTTTATTTCTTATCTTGCTATGGTCTTTGAGCATTTTCTATATAGGCATCAGTTTCTTGCATCCTCCAGCTTTGTTGAGAATTTGAGGGACTTGTTTCTGTGTGATAGACACGTGCAGAATTCTTTCTACTATGAAAATGAGAAAGCATATATAACATCAGACCTCTGAGGGTTATTATGACTGTTATTTCAGTCCACTTTTCTTAAAATGTTAAAAATTAAACATTGTAGAAGGAAGGAAATATATGAATTAAAGCATCTCTTCTTCCTATTAATGGAAAATAATTACCTCTCTTAATCATTGAAGTGGTTATTTCCAACTCAGTTTTTTATCTTGAGAAATACTTTTCCTTGTCGTTCTCCACACATAGCCCATTAATTTTCTATTTTCATAATTTTCCATATTATTCTTTATTTCTACATATAATTTATAATCAGTCCTGGGTTTTAGATATAGATGAAATATAATTTTGAAGCATTAAGTATACTCTCTTACTAATTCACATTTGCCTGTCTAGCCCCCTGGGTAATCTAATCACTCAATCTAATCAGTCTATCTCATCTGCTTATGAATGACAAAAATACTTTCTTTACAGGATAGCTGATTTCTATTTTCTCAGGTGATATTTAATTTCAAAAACTAGAAGCATAGTAAACCATTAATTTCCCCTAATTCTCATATTTTATTCTGTACTGTGTTTCTTTCTGGGCTACAAATAGCAAAGGGAAATATTTGTTACCATCTCAAAAAGAATCATATATATCTAGTTATATCTAATTATTATCCCATTATCTATTATTCTAATTTTGTATTATATCCAAAGATTTTTCATATATATAGATAGATAGATATATCTATCTATATATATATGATTTTTTGAGATGGTAACAAATATATATAGAGAGAGATAGCTAGATATATATGCATGCCACAGTGTTTAAGGATCACTCCTCCAACTCTCATAACTTAAAGAATTTATTCTGAGTCTTTAAGCTTGGGGAACCAAAAAGTCAACCCAGTAACTAAACCTTAGTCATCAGTGCACACAGACCAAGCTCTGAAGGACTAGAACAAATGCTCCCCTTTGCTGCCTCGGCTTTCGGTGCACCGAGGGCAGCAGCAGAGGCGGCCTGGAACCTGTGAGCACTGTCCACCTCTGTACCTCAGGACTGAGCACCAACTGTGTGCTTCACCACATTGAACAGAAAGGAGCTTCTTCTAAGATAGTGAGCCAAAAACTCAGTCCTCATACAGTGGGCCAACATTTAGCACTCGTAATTCCTCTTCTCATTTTCAAAGGGTTGGGAAGAGCAAGGAAAACTGGGAAGAGCAGGCTTCGAGCCACAGCCAGTGCTTGGCTTCTTCCGGCTCGCTGGTTGTATAGAATCCAGGAGGCCGCTCCATTGCTCCTGCCTTCTGGAGACAAAACACCCTTCAGTTACTCCAGGATACAATCTGTCCCATGACCGTGATCAAAAATCAATTCTGTAAAATTACAGCATATTACATGAGGCATAAGATAACACTGGGTGTTAATTTTTCACTAAACATCGTTTACAATGATATTATCTCTTGTCCACACATCATCCCGGAAGTGTTCATTCATTTACACAAGCCTATGGTTCAGATTCTAATTAAGCACCTAGCTCCCACCGGGGGAGTGAACAGTTTTCACCCCGTGATACAAAATAAAACCTTGGCTGTGCTTTCTGCTGGGATTGTTGGGTCTTCAGGAGACTGTGGAGAGTCTTCTAGCTCACTATACCCACCGCTGAGGCCAAGAGCACAACAGAGTTGGCAACTGAGTGGGTAGCAGCAGTTGCAGAGAGACCAGAAGGCCATTTGCCTCGGCAACAAAGAAGGAGTGAGAGACTCAGGCTAAGTAAGACTGAAGAGCTAGGGTGGAGGATTTAACTCAGTGGTTCCACCGCCTGCCTCACAATAACAAGGTCTTGAGTTCGATCCCTGGTTTAAAAAATAAAAAAACTGAGGAGCTGAACCACTGCCTCTGCTTTAAATTAGGACCCTTTAAATTAGGTGCCAAAGGAAAGTGGAGCTAATAGCTCAGAGCGTCCCTGGTGTCCAGAAAACAGTAAATGCCAAATTCTAGAGGAATAGATAGAGAATTTAGAAAAAAGTGTGGTTTCTGAGGATTTTCCCCTCCAGTTAGTTATTTAACCACATTCCATGTCTTAGCTGGAGAGTAAAATGTCAATTTATATAAACCCTTTTCTTTTTGGTCCCGGGGATTGAACTTGGGTCCTTGTGCTTGCAAGGCAGGCAGCAGAACCACTGAGCTAAATCCCCAGCCCTATATAAACACTTTTTAAAGAAGAAATGCTGCTTTTGTATATGTCCTATTTTAGCTATTGTGTTGTTTTTTTTTAAGTATCTAATACCCCCCCATCAGAAAATTCATCATACTTCTTATTTCTATAGGAGGAAATAATTTGGATCGTTTGAATGTTTTAAGTACTCTGCTTAGAGTATCTCATCTTGAACTCAGGGATAATACCGTGCAACATTTACCGAACCTCTGCCGGGGTCTGGTAGTTTTCTGTGCTAAGTGCTTTATGTGTGTCTCACATCTAAGCCTTTAGTGGGTAAGTCAGTGTCTCCACTGTGCAGGTAAAGAAAGTGAGGCACGCACACAGCGTGATTAAGTAACTCAGACAGATTTGAACCCAAGGAATCTGACACCTGCCTTAGCAATTATGCTCTTCTGTTTCCTGCACAGTGTTTGTTGCTACTCAAGTACTGCTAAATGAGAAGCAAAAGAAGCAAAAAAGCAAAATTTTTAAGTCTCAAATTATTCTTCTCTCCTTGCCTCCTACAAAATGAGTTCCTTAGGGGCTGGGGATTTAGCTCAGTGGTTCGGTACCTGCTTCAAAAATGCAAGGACCTGAGTTCGAGCCCCAGTACCCACCCAAAAAAAGTTTTCAAAATGTATTCCTCAATACTTTCTTATTTCAGTTTAAATGTACTTCACCCCTGTTTACTTCCAAAACAATACAATGAGGAGGAGGAAAAAGTTATTAGATGTATTGAAACTTGTCACAAAACAATTAGAAATACAAAGCATGGAGCTTTCTTACAGGGTAAAATAAATCCAGGGAAGTAAGGTATTGTGCCAATTTAAAGAAAGAAAATCAACAAATTCTATCTAGCATGATAACGATCCTTCCTTTGTTTCCCTCATTCCCAAGCGTGGCAGCTACCGAAAGCTTACATCAGCCATACGTGTAGACTGTGTCAAGTTAAAATACAGATAGTAAGAAAACATCCCTTCTTCTTCTTCTTCTTCTTCTTCTTCTTCTTCTTCTTCTTCTTCTTCTTCTTCTTCTTCTTCTTCTTCTTCTTCTTCTTCTTCTTCTTCTTCTTCTTCTTCTTCTTCAGATTTTTTATTCTTTAATGAGACTGAGTGGGTACATTCTAAACTATTGCATCGTGATTTATCATTTGTCTTATACCCAAGACACTGTTAAGCAGATGGAATGGTGACTATGCATACTTTTGCAATAGCAAAACCTTAGACTGGACTAAAGCTATAAAACTGATGAAGACTGAACAGAATGCAAAAGTGAACACATTTCACTCTCTCCCAATTAAATGATCTTCTCTATATGATATTTATGTATATTTGAGCCCTTCTAAATTTATTATCAAAAGAAAATCATATGTACTGAATCCAACAAAACTCTTAAGGTAGGCAAGATGAAAGGAACTATATATCTTAATTCTTCACAACAGTATGTTTTTGTAGTAAAATAAGGTCACTGTTTTATTTTAAGACTGTGTCTTTTTAAAGTCTGTTTTGTGCCTTGGTGTTTCTATGGAATTCCTAGAAAATCTTACATCCCATCCCAGGAAGGCTTTTAAAATCACTACCATTCTTTAAAAGAGGTGTTCCTTCTTTATTGAAATATTCCTTGTTTCTATTGGTCTTGCCAAAAAAATACTCTTGCTCTAGATTATAAGACACCTAAGTGACATAAAAATACATTGTGGAATGCTCAAAAAATGCCTCATTTGCTAAAGTTTGTTCACCTCCCCAGTGAGTGTCTTAAGGAAAAGTGACATTTTCTATATCCCCCAAAAGTCATTTTTAGATCTAACAATAAAACCATACTGAGAAATGTGTCTTGAAAGTCAGACAATTTTACTTGGCCACCTTGTAAAGAAAAAATAGCTGCACAATTCTGGGAAAGTAAAACATGCATGGGTTCTTCTGCTCCTGCTCCTTGGTCTGACTGTAAATACTCCTGGGACTCTCCATCATTCTCTCTGACATACACACGACCCGCATGAGGGCCTGTGTGCATGATTCCCAGCCAGCTCCACGGGGCTGCAGGTGCCAGGATGGAGCGCGGAGGACAGGCTCCTTTGGTTGGCATGGAGGGCCTGACTTTCTCACTCTTTACTATTGAGCATCCATTATGTTTGTAAGAGATAATTTCTTAACCACTTCGTTCACTGCTCAGCATGTCTGATGTTTTTTTACAGATATATACCAGATACAGAAGAAACACAAATATATTATCCAAAATGCAGCAGAGTTGACTTCTACTGCCCTTACTAAGCAAGGCAGCAAATCGGATGCCACAAGAAACAGTAGCTCATGGGAAGTGCTCACAACTCTCTAACACATGTTGGAATCGTGCCCCCACCCCTGCATTCATTGGTTGAAGTCTAAACACTCAGTGTCTTAGTTACTTTTCTCTCATTGCTGAGACAAAACACCCGACACCCAAAGTTAAGTGGGAAAGGTTTATTTGGCTCACAGTTCGTAGAGGTTTCAGTCCATAGTTGGCTGGCTCCAGAGCAGAGTGGCACGCGGCAGGGGGCATCACATAGGAAAAGCAGTTCGTGACGCCCACAAGATAGCAAAAGCAACAAGGGAACCTGAAGGGCCTCTTTTGGCGCCCTGTACCTTATTCAGACTAACAGGATTAGGCTGGTACCAAGCCAGTCAGTCACTCACATGTAGTGGTTTAGTAATCACCCGCCCTTAACCCTAGCATCACACTCTAGATTCAGCCGCCTATGACCGCATGAAGCTTGGGGGAACATCTAGACCCAAACCATGACACCCATTATCCCAGCAAGGAGTTGTAGTTGGAAATAGGGTTACTGTAGACATAATTAGCAAAGACGAGGCCATCCTGGATTAAAGTGGGCAGCAATCCCGCGTGACAAGTGTCCTTATTTAGGGGACATTGAGACTCAAACACAGGAGGAATGCCATGGGAAGACTGAATGGCTGCTCCCACAAGCCGTGGACTCCTAGAAGCAAGGCAGACCCTGGAATAGGACCCTTGAGCCTCCAGAAGATGTTGGCCCTGCCAACACCTTGATGGAGGACTTCTAGTTTCCAGAAATGCATAACTGGAAATGTCTGTTTAAGTCTTTCAGGCTGCTGACAACCCTGGCAATAGTGAAAATGTGTAAAGCTAATTAATTGGTCAATGCCATTTCCTAGTGATATAAGAATAAAAGAGCAGTTCCTTCTCTCACCAGCTCTTCAGCCTTGGAGTTCCTCTGACAGCTGCCTCAGATAATTCTCGCTTCCACGCACTTCACAGTCTCCCTAGAAAACTGTCTGAATCTCTTTTGTGTCCCTGGGAATCATTTAGCAAATCCTGACTGCGGCACTCGGTGCGGTAGGCAGGGCTGGGGAAAGTGCTCCTCACTGACATGCTGGCTGCATTGCGGGAAGACCCTGCGTTCCACTCCCCGTGACTCCCACTGCCCAGCAGAGGTGGACATTGCTTGGAAAAATAACCCAACTCTGCACAGCTCAGTTCCTCTTCTGCTTCCTGTCAACAGGTCCTGCTTCTGTGTGGAAGGCTTTCCCTGGTTTCCTACAGGCAGGAGGTGTATTAGCTTGATTCTCAGTTCCCCAGAGGCCCTGGGCTCCCACTAATAAACTACGTCCTTAGATTGGCCTTGGTGAACAGAGGTGGGAAAGTGATGGTTCTCAGTACACCCTGTTCATGTTTTGCATGTTTGTTCCCTTGGAGGAGGCAAATCTAACTATTGCTTCTCTCTCAACCCAGCTGCTCATACCCCGATCAAGAGGACTTTCCTCTCCCTTTTTAATATCTTGTCAACTTCCTTCAACATTATGGGAATTTAATTCATGTTTGCAAATGTAAACAGTAGCTTAAGTAAGAATTTTAAAAAATGAATGACAAAGTTAAACTTGGAGAACATTGCTCAGTAATCTTTCAGGTAATAAATATGATCACACACTTCTTCAAAAACTAGACTTTTTTCCAAGAGATATTTAACTTTTCTTAATAATGTCATATGGAGGTAGGACATTTATTTGTGCATAGCTAAACTTTTGAATGAATTTTCCATCTACATGTATAATACATTTTCATCACTTTTACCTATTCTAATCTTTGTACCCATCACTCCACCAGAAACACTACCGGGCTGGGGATTTAGCTCAGTGATGCCACTGCTACCTGTCTAGTAAGTGCAAGGTCTAGAGTTTGATCCCCACTACCAGAAACAAACAAAAATCCATCATAACTACTACTATAAGTGGTGTCTCAGGTCAAAAGTGACCTTCGTGCTGTTAGTTTCTGTGGGCCTTATGCCCTTCTTGGAAGGCTTAGAAGCTGTGGCCACAGTTCGCCCTGTTTTCCTGGTTGTCCTTGGCTTTGCTTCTCTGACACAGCAATCAGCTGGCTTTCCCATTAGTGCTTCAGCTGCTTTCCTTGTCTGCCTTTCTGGGTCCGCTTTTTCAGTGACTGTTACGTGTTAGAGTTTCTCATACAGCTGAGAAATCTAGAGATCTTGATTTCCTCTCCTGCATTGTCTGTCTTGGCAGGTTCCATGGCTGAAATTTTCATGCAGTCGAGCCATCTGCCATTGTCTTTGAAGTGGATCTTCACCACCAAGGACTCTCTCGCTTGGTGCCTCCAACAGGGCCTCTGCTTCTGTGTGCCCAGAGGCTGCGCATGGTCTGCCTCACCTGAGTCCTGCTCCTCCTCCCACATTCCCCGTCCCCGTGAATTGCCCCGTCACCTATGAGGTCACCACAGCTTTTCCTTTTTCTTTTCCTTATTTGTTTTTGAAAATAGACAAACTTCTATGCTCTAAATATTCTGCAGATCCATTTTTCCCACCCCCATGCCAACAGCACCTCTTCTTGAAGCGCAGAAATGGCTGAGGCTGTCTAGAAACATCTACTCTTGCCATACCTGCATCCGCAGAATAGTTACAGGGTCTTCATAGAGAATGAAAATACGGTGCTGTCTTTCTCTTGCCCAAGACTTGTAAATACCTTATCACCGCTCTGAGGATACAGTCCTAATCCGAGTCCTACCAGTAAGGCCCTGCCCAACCCAGCCTTGGTTTATCTGTCGCTCCCTTCCGTCATCTGAAAAAGTCTCAGACTTGGTAGCAACTTTGGATACAAAAGTTTACATGACTTTTAGCTCTGTGTGACTTTTATATGATACAGTATCAGCTGAACACCTAGTGTAAGTCCCATCTTTCTCTTTTGGTAGCTGTCATCACACTGAAAGCTGTAGGAAGCCACACATATTTTTCGTTCCGTGAAAGTGAAAAATCTCACCTCTCTGGTCCACTCTTCTGTCTTCAGTGTCTGGTAAGGAGGGAGCACTCAATAAGCATCGATTAAGCAAATCCTGAACAAACGAATATGTTCAGAGCATGACTTGCAAGTTTAGCCCCAATGACTGGCACACCTGGGCTTTATTCACTCAGACACGGGCACGAGCATTAGAGTTCCACAGGATTCATCTGCGTCCCACCCTCCAGTACTTCTCAGGTAAACAACTTAGGCTCCGATGTTTCTGCTTCTCCCTGCAGTGTGTCAGCGCATGTGTTCGCCTGCCCTCTTTCTCCTCAGTGCTCACCGAGGAGGCCGGGAAGCTTCATTCTCCCCATCTGATCTCTCGCATGACACCTGCTGTGTTCCATGTAGCTGTACATGTGTGATGTGGTGCAGCAGAGACCACCACATCTCTTGCCTACACAACTTGTCAGGTTCAAAAATATCTACAAGGAAGTAGCTGGGATTCTGTGTTCTAAAGGCCATATTGTTCTTCTAATTCTCGCTTTTTAAGGGCAAAACAATGAAAGCTTGCAGGGTATTCTTGTGTTTCCTGATTCCTTATAGATAATTTAATATCGCTCCCCTACTGTGATGCAGCTGGGGAAGTTGGCCCGTGCAATCAATACGGAGATAAAGCGGACTTTCTGCTTTTGGTCACTCATTCAAGTTGTCTTTATTAACTCTTGAAGTTGTAAAAATGATAAGTAGCCAGTAGATGCAAAGACACGTGAAGAAAACTCCCATTGCAGTCCAAATTTCCTGCCCTGAGGTAATCAGCTGACAAGCTGCCGTACATTAATAATATTGGATTACATTTCAAATGCTAATAATAAGCATCATTTTCCCACAGTACATATAGCTCTAACTCATTGTTCTTAAACTTACATAGTCTTCTATGATAATGAGAATCACGATATTCTTATTAAGAGGCACAATATAGTTTCTAGGCGTCTATAAACAGTACCACCGTGGATGTTAGGATACAGGTACCCTTATGCAGTACTAGAGACAATATTCTCGAGGTAGGATAACTGAGTCGAGTATATGTGCCTTGGAATATGTGCCTTTAAGTTTAATAAATTGATTATTTTCAAACAATTGCAGAATTTCATGTTTCCAAGATGGTGTCTTAACCACCTGCCATTAGCTCAGCCTCCCAGAATCCCAGTGAAGCGGTGTTCTTCTTGTTTGCAGGTTAGACTGGCCCCTCATAGGGACTTCTGTATCACATCGGGTTTCTTCTTTACTCTCACAGCATTTCTTTTTCTATATAGTTTCACTCTTCTCTGACAAGACTCCTGTTCTTAGTGCTAGAGAAGCTAAGTGGAAGACAAAAACCATAAATAGCTCAGGGAAAACAGACATTCAGGAATATTTTAAAAATACATCTAGTATACAGTTAAGCCTATACCTCCACCAAAGTGTTTGGCCAACAAGCCCATCCTGGGAAAAGTAACCTCAAAAGTATTACATTTACTCACTCTGACATATCTCCTACTGCCTTTGGAATGTCCTTATCTCCCTACCTTTTCTCTCACCTTCAAATCCTAAAGTCTCTTCAGTAAAGGTGGAGAACCCATGCTGTCATTAGGTTTCCCATATATTTTTCTTCTCTTTCAGAAACCTATCTTTACTACGTATTATAAATTTCAAGAAGTGTAATCATCTTCCATGTAACTATATTATGCAGGGTTTATCTCTTCTTTTTATTTTCTCCTTTTCTCCCCCCATTTTGAGTTCTGTATCTGCTGAGTTGTCATGTCATGGTTAGAGTACTCCTTCAATGTTCCTGGTGGCTTATTCCTTCCCCATGTTCTTTTTAGTCACCCAGGAGCTCATATTCAGCATGCTTGGGCTCACAGGTCTGTCCCTCACACTTGTTAAGGTATATATCTGTTTTGGTTCTTGTTGTGTTTTGTTAATTTTCTATGTGTTCGGTAGCAATTGGCCCCAAATATAGTGGCTTAAAGTGGTGGGATTGCAAGGCAGTTGCACCTGTGTCCACGTCCCGAAATGAAAACGTCAGTAATGCAGTGCCCCTCGCTGTGGCCTCCAGGGCAGGGGCCTTTCCTCACCTTCCCCAGCATGAAGAGGCCACTGTGTCTTTGGCTTGTGGTCCCATTTTTCTGTCTTTAAGGCCAGCCATGCTGCTCCTCCCTGGCTACTCTTCACAGCCGAGTCTCCTTTTCTTCCTCCTTTTCTGCCTGCCTCTCCTACCTATGGGGACCTGTGTGATTCCAGGGTGCACCCCTAGATTACCAAACCTAATCTGCCACCCCCTGGGGTCCTTAACCACATCTGTAAACCTCTTCTGCCATGCAAGGGCACATTCACACATTAGAGGCACTGGATGCACCCATCTGCAGGGGCCGTTGTTGGGGGCCAGAGTGACTGACCCAGCTGTTGTCCCTGCAGAATCCAGTGAACATGAAGACAAGAGCGCAGGAGCCCCAGGCGAGACGCCCTCCCAGCCTTACCCTGCCCCGGGGTACAGCCAACCCGAGGCGATGAAGGAGCCCATGGAGGAAGCCAAGCCCAGCAAGCCCGAGGAGAATGAGGACCTGGACCCTTTGCCCGACAACTGGGAGATGGCCTACACAGAGAAGGGAGAAGTCTACTTCATTGAGTGAGTCTCAAACATTTCTTTGAACGTTGCCAAGATCGTAGCAAATACAAATGACATAGTCAGTGGGGACACGGTCAGGAGAAAAGAGATTTCATCGTTTCTGCTAACAGCCTCCTTAGGCTTCGTGCCTTAACACAGCCAGGTTTCCTACCATGCAGTGGTGTAGCTCAGAGTGAATTAAACAATTACACAGTAAAACCTGTAGCAGTTGTGACTCAGAAGGCAAACCTCCTTTTGATGTTATTGTTAAATTGGTAACAGTCCAGATTTCATAGGAAAATTCTTAGTCTCCCCACTTTCGAGCACTTGTTTTATCCCTGCCGGAAACATCTACCTACACCTTCAGGCCCTTACTAGGATACAGCTATTTAAAGCAAAATGTTTGCTGGCCACAAAATAAAGTTTTATGCATTCACACCAAGGTCAGATGTTAATAAAATGAACCATTTTGTGTAGTTCATCCTATTTCCCTTTACTAAACACCACTTGCTAAGGAAGCTGAAACATGAGTCCTAAACTACTTGGTAATGCTCACCTAATCTCTTTTTTCCTGTAGATATTTCTTCTAAAATACTGTTCTTCATACAGTCTCCTAACAGTAACGTTTTATTTTTAACAACAGGACAACTTCAAAAATTTTAATTGATATAATTATATTTTATGGGTTACAGCGTTATAATTGTATCCATGTATACAGTGTAATAATCAAATCAGCACAATTAGCATTCCCATCTCCTTAAATACTATGTTTTGTATACATTTGGAGACCTCGAACTCTCTCCCTGGCATTTTGGAATGCAATACATAAGTTTTGTAGATAGCAAGTGTCTTCCCATGCCATGTATTGGGACAGCTTTGTCAAAGGGACTACAAAGTTGAAGATCTTGGCCCAGATTTAATTGTGGATGTGAGTAAGACAAGAAACCCATTTATTACAAACCATGAGATCCAGGAATATTAGCAGATACAGAACTCTTACCCTCTTGTTTGTATGGACCTCATGGGGAAGAAATAATAACAGAAATTGAAGTTCTTAGTGTTAGCAAGAGAAAAAAATATGTAAATGCTGATTATCCAACAAAAATATGAAAACTGAATTCCCTTCCCCAACCTGGAGTGATTCATGACTTAGATCTCCACAGGCACAATTCAGTTGTGAAATTGAAATGTTACCACATGCGAATATTTAATTCTCACGTGAATCGGGGGACTTTGATGCATGTGGCCACCGGAATATGTAATCAGGTAATTACTCTGCCCTGCTGGACACCAGCGTGACAGGAAGGCAAGCATTTTGCAAAGAATGAACCCCCAGCACTCACCTGCCCTGGGTGTTCTTCATTTGCAGAAAATAATCGACCTTTTGTGTTATTTGTATTACTGTAGCCAGTGACACAGAGATGTCATTGGTGAAATAACTGGAAAAGATGAAATTACATAGGTTTTTATTAAAAAATGACTAAATAAAATGGTGCCCCAACATTTGTATCTAAAGGCCTAATTTTGATTTTGAAAAGTGCAGTGGAGGAGAAGTAAAAATACAGATCCTAGCAGTGAGGTCAGACATGGCATTCAGAACAACTGATGTTGACAACAAGGAAGCTGACAATGAATACATTTGAGGTGCTGTATAATCACTAAGTACATGACAGCGAGTGAAACGATGTGGAAATAATAAAGAGAAACCAAGATAAGTTGATTAGGCAACCATTTCCCCACAGTGCTTCTAGATGAAATTATAAAACCTTTCTGGGTCCCATCTGTGTCAGGTTTGGGGGCTGTGAGGAAAAGGGGCTTTGGAAGATGCTAGAAATTGCGCTCTGTGCTTAGTAAAGAGTACGGCTGGCTTGAGAGCGTCTGGCAGAATGGCCGTGCCATTCTAGGCAGTCAGCGATGGCGGTCAGAGTGCATCAGCTTTTGTCCCTACTCTCAACCCGATACCAGGTTGGGGAGGAGAAAGGAATGTGGCCAGGAACAGCTAGCAACCCCCGAAGGAGAGGACTGGAGCAGACTGCAGAGGAGAAAGGAAGGAAGAAGGCTGAAGAGGGCGTGTGCAGACCCTGCAGGCCAGCAGGCCCTGTGAGGGGTGGACAGAAGGCCCGACCGGCAGAGAAAGGGGAGACCCTGGGAAGGAACCATTCAGTTTTCCTCTTGCTGAGTCATTAGCACCTTTGAAAGCTGAGCAAATAACTAGCAAGTTTTTACTGTTTTTGTTTATTTTTGTTGTTCTGTTTTTTAATCTCCTTCCTAATACTGGAGGGAAGGACTGATGAGCAACAACAGGAGCAGAGGTCCGTGGAGGTGGAAAATTGAGACAAAACGGAGAAGATGACTTTGTTTTCAGGACAGTCAAGGCTGGGAGGCCAATGTGGGCCTGCTTAGGAGGAGGAGGCCCGGGCAGTTTGGGCTGGCTGAACTAGGAAGCAGAGGCAGGCAGAGGCCACTCAGAGCAGGCAGATCAGGTCCTCCGAATGGGCCCTTCCTCCAAGAGGGCAGCTTAGAAGCCTGGAGTGGTACATCCCTGCCTCTCCCTGTCCACCCTTCACCATCCTGCCTGATGTCACTCTGTGCCCTGAGCCTCATCCCTACCTCCTTGACATCGTCACCATCCCCTCCCACTGCCACGGGTGTTACTGGGGAGTCTTTGTTCTGTCTCAGTCCCTTGCAGACAGATCTGCAGCAGGGACAGAGTTGGCACTGAGGGCCTTCTCGGAACAGAGCCCTGCTGTGCCCAACTGGTCCTGAAGTGAAGTCTCGGTAAGGGAAAGCAAGATAAAACAGAAAGGTAGAGCTAGAATCGTGTTGCATGACAATGAACACATGTATGAACATGTGAATATGAAAACTGACTCTCAGACATGATGCATATCTGTAAACCCAACACTTGGGAGGCTGAAGCAGGAGGATCACCGACAGTTCAAGGCTAGCCTGGGCTACATAGTGAGATGAGACCCTGTCTCAAAAATATATGTATGTACATATATACATGCTAAATTCATAGACTCTCTGTAATTTCTATGAATACCAAACTAAATTTTTTTCAATTGAAAAGGAATTATTTAATAAATGAAATACCTTTTTTAAAAATCTAAACATTTATTTAAATCTGCATACTGTGTGTATAGAACTGGGGATGGAGCTTTGCATTGAGCTACATCTCAACCTTTTTTTTTTTTTTTTTTGAGACAAGCTCTTTCTAAAGTTGACCTAAGTTTAAACCGGTGGTCCTGTCCTGCCTCAGCCTCCCAGATTGCTGGGATCATAGGCGTGGGCCACCACACTTGGCTTATTTAAATCTTTTGAATAAAGAATAGCAAAGGAAGAGGAAGATGAGGCAGACAAAGGAGAAAGCAAAACAAGAGAAATGGGATCTGTGAGGGGAAAGAGCCAGAGCAGCAGGAGTCTGCCCCGCAGGAAACTGGGATTCATCCCTCCTCCGTGTAGGGAGGCCCCACCCCCACCCCGCAGCGCCTCCTGGGAAAACACCCCATCTATTTCTTTTCTACACAGTAGAAAAGTGTGCATTAATTTATGTGGTAGTACAGAATGTTTTGTGTGGCTCAGCCCTTCACAGGTTTTACATTTAAAGGACGAGTTTTTGTTTTTTCTGTTTTGTCAACAGAGGTGAATTAGCAGGGAACTGTGTTTCCCAGTGTTTATGCTGCTTTCTGACAAATAATAAAAGCAGACTTCTTTTATCATGTGTGATGATATTTAATGGGGCAGGTGAATGCGTGATAAAGTACTTGTAAAGAAGGGAGTTTTAAATTGTGGGTGAATGCACTTCTCCAAACATGCTGTAAAAGAGTAAAAGTAGTGCCTTCTGTTTAGGAATTTTAAAAAGACTTTAAATGTGAGAAACCCATCATTTCTTTGGCTTGTACCATCACCTTCACTAATATTAGCTTTTAAAATAGGCAGAATATTAATTATACATGTAAGAAAGGGGTATGTAAATGTAAACGAGCCTCACAGACTGAGTGCCTACTGTTATCAGTGTGTGCAGATCTCCTGAACAAAAACAGCTAATATGTGAAGCGTTAACACCCTGCTCATTTAATCCTTATTTTATGAAACTCAGGCATAGAGAAATAAATTACTATGTGCCAAGAAGTCATTTAACAAAGCCAAGTTTCTTTGATCCTATTTATTCCACAAATGTCTGTCTGATGCATACCATGTGCTGGGCACCATTTTATTCTGAGAATACAGCAGTCCACACTGAAGGGGGTCATGTTCTCACGGGATGAATTCTGTTCCAGGGTCCCTGTCCTTGACCGATTCACTCCCCTAACCACTCTGTGCATAATATAAAATAACCATCCTATGAAGTGCTTGAGTTTTCCCCATTTTGTGGATGATGTTCTGCAGTGCCCTTGGACAAATTACCATTCCCAAGGTCACACTAGAAAGCCATCCCTGTTATCCCAAATTTCCTCCAGTTTATAAACAAACATTGGCCGAAGTAAACTTCTATATTACAAATGGTATTTGTTTAATAAGTTTCTTAGCCAAAAATTTACTATTCCAGAGGCTAAATGTTCCCTAAAGAAGAGCTGCCACAGGGTTAATCTGGACTGACATGCTTCGAGAATCCCATTAAATTCCTTCTTTGTTTGGTAGTCAGTTTAGTTAGTGACACAAAAGAGACTGCTATTGCTTTGGCAAAAAACAAAATGACAACAAGACCCTATTTGTTTACTACCATCTTCCTGGAGGGCAGCGAATACTCTGTCATCTTAAATAATCGATTTTTAAAGGCAGGCTTTTAAAACTGGGGATCACATCTGTAAGAAGTGTCCTGTCTGTATGTGGCCTCCAAGTCTTTCTCAGGGATGAATTTGCTTTGGAACTACAAACAAGCACACAGTAAGTCTAGTTGGCTCTTGTGTTGCTGTTCCCAGATTCCCGTAAGTTTTATGCAAATCACCAATTACTATTTCCAACAAATATAAAGCTTGCCCCTTGTTACAGAGAAGACAAGATGCTTCAGCGATTTATTGTAGAGAAATAGAAAACCTGTTTGTAGTGTGAGTGTGTTATGTAAAAACACTCAAAATAGTGCTTTCTCACTCAATGCTCAGCATATTCCTGCTAGTCACAAAAATCTAGTCTAGGTTTTTTTTCTGTGATACGTATCACAACTGAGCTATATTCTGTTTTTATATTATTTAAAACTTATGCCTGCACAAGTTTCTGGTGTAATCGGCCATAGAGAAAATAAAACTTACTTTAAAAATATTTCCTAAAGGGGCCAGGGATTTAGCTCTGTGTCTGTGCACCTGCCTTGCAAGGGCAAGGCCCTGAGTTTGATCCCCGGTGCCAAAAACAAAACAAAACAAAACAAAAAAAAACCCTAAACACAAGAAAGGAAATGTGACAGCATACTCTCATACTCATATGTTAAGAAAATGTGTAGAAATAGTACCTAGGAAGCAATATTATCTAGGAGATTACTGACAATAACTTTATCTGTGGATTAGCTGTGGATAGCTTTATCTGTGGAAAAATAGTGAAACATTTAATAAATAATGTTGAAGGATAAAGTTTCCACTGCGAAGCAATATTTACCTATACCCAGGTATGGGTGATACTTTGAATAGTTCTTTTTGAATAATAACACAGAAAGAAGATACAATCTTTTGGAAATGATAAAATTACTCTGAAAATTTATTTAAGATGATATAAAATGTAATTAACTTATATACCTTTAAAATGATGTTCACTTAAAAATTCATAGAATATAGTCAACAATCTCTATTTTTGTTGCTGAACCTATATAACTACTACTACTGAAAAGTCAATGTTCATGCACATTTTGAATCACTACTCCAAAGTCTGTAACTATGTTTAAAGAAAATGAAAAAGGGAAAGAAAAAAGAGTTTAATAATAAAAATTTCTTTTGTACTAATAAAATACTAGCTAAAAAATGATATCACTTCAGTAAAGGAAGCCCAAAGAAAAGAAAAGAGAGCAAAAGATGCCTTAAAATTAGAGTTGAACTGGGTTATTCTTCAGGATCCAGTTACTGTACCGGAGAAACAGAAAAGGGGTTCATAGCCTGACTTGCAAATCAAAGTGAAGGGGGAAAATGGAACGGAGAAATGAGCTGTGGCAGGAACGCTAAGAAAATTTTGTTTTCTTCCCGGTACTCGGCCCACGGAGAACATTTTTATTAACTTAATTCTTTAGTGTAGTTTTTAAGACTTTATATTCAGAGACAGATAATATAAGTCAATGTTTAATAAGGACTTTATTCTGGAAAAATCCTCAGTTTTGAATGAATAAAACTTGGCTTGGAAATGATTTGAGTAGATAATTTAAGTTGTTAAGAAAAAAAAATATTTCCCTAGAGTTCCTTAGTGTTCTCTTTCATTGCTATGAACATGCAATTTAACATAATTTAATATAATACCTACTAAGCACGAGGCACTCAACACTCCCGAAGGAATTAAAGGAGGGATCCTGGCCCTCCGATGGTAGGTAGATTTCGTTTCCAAGTGAGTGGCTGGAGTTTGGGTTAGATCTTGATTACCCCCAACGGCGGAGGAATAAGGCAGCGCCATAAAAAGCGGGGTTAGGTTCACTGGGCCCCAGTTCGGGATTCAGTAAGAGCCAGGTTCCCACTGGGGCTCTCCTGTGCTAGCTCGTGACCTTGGACAGGTTACCCAGCTGTGCCCGGCCTGCTGCTCCGACTGTGCGGTGGAGCTCAGGGTACTTAACACCGGCCTATGGGCGTGAAGGGAGGTGGCGCGGGTGTTCTCCTGAGTGGGGACTGTCGGACCCTGTGAAAGAGTGTGACTCTGCACGGGTGTGTCCTGTGCCGTCGTTGCTTTTCCTGTGAGAAGATTTCTCGGAAGATAAGATGTTAGTATTCAACCTGCTGCTTTTTGTCTGTTTGGTGAAGGTTAAGCCTACAAAGTTTACAGAACTTTCTGATTCATCAGGGTCAGCTTCGTGTATCTCTTCACGGCCACCCTGATAGGAATTTAAATAGGATTGCAGAGCTGAGTGCTATTTCGGGCCTGGCTTGTTCTAGATAACTCCATATGCAGGAAGAGTTTGGGATACACCCGTAGATGAACCTTTTATGTTTTTCGATTTTTTTATCCAGATTTTTAATATGACATTGAACCCATATAGCTATTGACTTTTTTCTACTTGATCTGTCACTTTTCGTGATCATTATGTTAGCTTTATTCATAGGAATATGAAAAGCAGTCCATATTATTGTGATTCAGAGTTCCCAGGAAATGTTTGTTCCATTCCCCCAGCTAAATTAAGAAGGGTGTCTGTGCAAACACAGTCCATGCATGTGTATGTAAAGAGACCGATATTGCAGTTTAGGATTCCTGTGAAGCAGCATTGTCTTTTCTTGCCTTCAAGTGACACACAGCGTGGATGGAGCGAGGACACTGATGTCAGTAAGGGTCTGCCTCTCTAGGACAGGAGTGGCCATCACCTCCTCACATTTGAGGAAAGTAGTATGCAAGTTGTGAAAAGACCCTCAATGATTCCATTTTGTGCAGTTTCCTGCCCAGTGTTTAATCCTGTTTTCAAATGGAACTATTAAGGTCCAAAAATATATCATTGAAATCAACTGCAGAAGCTATTTGGTCTCTTGCCTCCCAAATGCATTAAAAATATCCCGTCTGTGAGGAATCTTGGAGGAACATTGAAATTGCAAGGCGGATGAGCGCCACTATTGAAAAATACTGGGCTGCATCTTCAGGTGATGTTGAAGACAATTACTGGAGGTAACCACAACCCGCATTTCTTTCAGAATCATTTCTGAAGAACAGCTAAAAATGCTGCTAACTCTGATAGACTCAATCTGTCAAAATGTATTACAGTGACACACTGTTAGCACTAGTTCAACCTAAAAAAAAAAAATCCTCCTATAATAAAATGCTTTATATAAACCCAGAAAAGCTAGGAAGCTCATAGTTCTTGCTACTAAATTAGCCAGTATTTGAGACCCTCAGAGAAGGGTATAGAAATGGTAATTTGACTCCCTGTCATGGCTTACTAATGGTTGCTTAATGCTTACCATAGGTGTGTTTGCTTTTCTGAATATGTCTAAAAGACCCAGAAATGACTTTTCTCCAAAATAGGAAAAGGATCTGGAAGAATCAGATGTGGTCAAAAAGAAAGGAAATTTCTTTTCCTTGCCTGGCTTCCAACTTTTTCCTGTACCTCATAGAAACATGAGCATTGAAGCACACACACTGTGCAGAGGCATGTTTATAAGAGCATTTTAAGTGCTTTTTTAAAGAGATAAGGGCAGCTGGGCATGGTGGCGCATGCCTGTAATCCCAGCACTTGGGAGGCTGAGGCAGGAGGATCACTATCAGTTCGAAACCAGCCTGGGCTACATAGTGAGTTCCAGGTCAGTCTCAACTACATAGTGAGACCCTGTCTTAAA
>NW_022900916.1:6727816-6750934 GCF_012274545.1 Fukomys damarensis
ATATATATATATATTTGAAACCAACTGCAGAAATGAGGCTCGAAGCAGATCAAAGTATCTATAATACTTTGTACACTCCTGAAACTTCATAATGATGCACCAGCAGATTTTGTACAGGTCAGAGTGGGGGGAAAAAAGCTAGCATGCTCTCCTGATGATTTACTATCTGATCAGATTCACTGACTTTACCTGATCAAATCAGGAGAGCCCTAATCAGAGGCACGGGTCACGGAGGCGTTTGGGAAGGTGAGGAGAGTGCTGGAGAGTATTTTCTCTTTATTCCACCTGGAAGCCAAAAGTAAAAGGGAATCTTGAGGGGCAGAGGTGTGAACACCCACAGTTCTGAGGCGCTAGTTCTCCAGTCAGGGATGACCGCACCGGCGGACGGAACGACCCTCAGAGAGCTCCATCACTGTGGAGTAACTTTCCCCAGCTCGTCTCTCTCCACCCTCTCTCCTTTCCGTCTTGAGATTCCCTTCCTTAGGACAGAACTCAAGTCTCTGTGAGTTTGCTGTTAAACTCTCTTCCATTCCAGGTTCCCAACATAAACCTCACACCTTCCCATATGTGTTAACTGTGCACATTCTTTTCCTGGAGCTCTCAGAAAATCCTACGTTCTTGGTGATTTGTCCATGAGAGGAGGTGATCTCTCGATAGAACTGGGCTCAGTAAATATTTTAGCACCAGGGAGTACTTGAGCTGTTGAGTGGTGCTAGAATGGTTCCGTTATAATGTGCACCTGTATTTCTGGCCAGTCATGGAGCCCTCCCCCCAGACCCTGCTCTGGTTGTCTCCGAGGTCCTAGAATGCTTGGCTAACAAGTCCACCAGGTGATTCCAATGCAGGTGATGCAGGGACCTTTAAGACTCGCTCCTCTGCAAACGGCGCTCTCGTTTGCATGTTAGATCCCTGCCAGAAGACTCACAAGGAAACTTCTTTTTCCAGAATGAAAATGTCAGGGAGTTTTATACTAATTCCTGGAAATTCCATTCCAGAAATATCAGAAAGCAGACATTTTCATCTTCTCCCTTCCTAGCTGGGTTGAAGTCCTGGGGAGGAAGACGGCTTCACGTGAGTTAATGAAATTGCTGTTAACCACTTTTTGAGCAAATGTAGGAGCCCCAAGAACATGCTGTAACTTGCAGCCTTCTTGTACTGCCTCTGCCAGCTCTGTAGTTAACCTAACAATTGTTCATGAAAAGGGCAGGTTGCGATGAAAATAATGCTTTTGCAAAACTGAGGAAACAGTATCAGAGTCTGTGGACTGTGTGCTCTCCCAACTGGAGAATCCTGTATTTGTAATAAATTCCTTTTGCTCTGGATGAGCTCTGCATTTTCAATGAGGTGAACTTGGCAACATTCGAGTTGATTTTAATAAAAATAGCTGCTTTGAGGACAGGGAGCTGAGGTTGCCAAATTTACAGCTGCCGCGCACAGTTACTCTTACACCTCCTTCAGGGCTACTTAGAACCAGTAAGCAAATTAAGTGTATCGATTGCAATTTTGTTGGTCTAACCCCGCTTGTTTTTTTCTTAAGGAATAAACTGGAATCCTTTTAGTATGTGTCTCTTCAGAGTGATCTCTTTTCTTTTCAGCCATAACACAAAGACCACCTCATGGCTGGATCCACGACTTGCGAAAAAAGCTAAACCTCCAGAGGAGTGCACGGAGAATGGTAGGTTATTAAGTCTTTATGGTGTTTCGGCGATGCACTTTGAGAATGTTTGTGTTTCCTAAAAGAGGGTCTTGCCTAAAGAAGCAATAATCTAGTTGAAGCAGTTTTGGAAATGTGATACGTAATGCTCAGCTAGGAGAGAGAATTGAGTCGGCATTTCGGCAGGGCCATGTGGGTTTGCTTTTTCTCGCTGAGGAGACTGTGCTGAATACCACATCGCTGGCATCCTTGTTGGTTCTTTTTGACTCCTGGCCTGGCTTTCCACCACCTACTAAGGACTTTTGTTTGCAATATGTCTCTCTGAGGATGCTGAGCTTTTAGCTGGAGGAAGATATGATGCATAGAACAACTCTGACGAGGAAGTATAAATAATCTCTAGTTTTGTGTTCAAAGACCTAGCATTCTGCCGGTTAGTAAAGAACCAGTACCGGAAAGATATATATATATTTTTTTTCTGTAGTCAAACATTAAAATAATTGCACAAATGTCTTAGATTACCCTTGCTGTTTTCCAGTTCTCAGTAGAGATAAACAGACTTGCTTAAAAATGAGCTGCTTTCACACATGTGAAGAATATTTTAAAATAATTTAGAGGACTGGAGGAGTATAACTCTTGTTTGTAAATGAGAAAATTTATATAGGTGAAGTCTAACTGATGATACTCGCAATTTTTTAAAATATTGAATTTACCGTTGTACTTACATTTCAGTTTGCATGATAAATAGCACACTCTCCTGTGATATATCATTGGCCACATTCACAGCCTTTACTTTGTTTTCTTTTTATTGAGTTTACTGGTACAATCTAGGTATACAGTACAGTTACATTCATTACTGGGATCCTTTACCTTCACATGACAGATCTTGGTTGTCATTTTCACAGCCTTTATTTGTCTGATTGGGTTTTGTTCTGAGGCATCCATCATTGAGGAGCTTTTAGAGGTGACAAACACAACAGAGGATATTTGAACTCTTTTAAAAAGTTTTTTAAAAGTCAAATTTTAAAACGCCTCTAATTCTAAAAGTCCTTTCATTTTTAACAATAACCCTGGCTTTCTAAAAATAATGCTGCGCTTTTCTGTTAGGCAACAATTCGCAGGCTAGGATAATACTGAGTTAAAATGTTTAAATGGCAGTTGTTATGTACATGAAAGCATGAAAGTTGATACGTATATTTAATTATATATACATCGCTACTACATCTGTGTCCCTCTGTGTCACGGTATAACGGTATGTGGTTGAATGCTATAAAACTGTTACAGGAGCTGGACTCTGGAGCACAATTAGGTTGCGTCTCCCTGACACCAGTAAGTCGTGCGTTGCAAATTGTGATAGGTTGTAAATTAAAATGACCTGCTCCTTTATATCCGTGAGTAACAATTTACTTATACTATAGATGTAAAACCTTAGTATATCCTAATTAATACGATTTTAACAATGTTGCAGCTTTGTGACATAGTGAACTTCTCAGCTGGCTTGCTCCTTTGAGCTGTTCTTTCCATTTTGCAAGAGCTATTAAAGTCAAATTTTCAAAGCCTGGGAGAGATACAGGCACAAGATATTGCACAATTATAATATTTCGGTGCTACCAGTTTTCTGCATATCTGCATTTTTCAGTCTTCTCAGGATGGTAAAGATCTAGAATACAGTGCCAGTCCCCTGAAAACCGAGTCCCAGAAAATAGTCCTTTGTGACTTACAACTGGCCAATTACTATTTGTTTCATTTTCTATAAAATAAATATAACTCAGAGGCTTTATTCCCTATATGAATGTTGCCCAGTAGACTCTCGCAATGGAATAATGCTATTTTTCTGAACACTGTGAGTTTCCTTGACCAAAAATGTGGTTTAAGGTAATATTGTTACCTATGTATTATTTTCCTTTGCTTTTAAGAACGTGACTTGCGATTGCTTGTTTAAGGTGCTGGGTAGGATTGATTCGCTGGGGAGCCTGCCAGTCGGTATTACACATAAGCTCAGACCCACAGTCAGGGCACGCGTTTTCTGAATGCTGGAATATGTGTAAATCTTATTTAAAAAACTGTGGCGGTTCCTGATGATGATCGCTTTCGCTAGCAAAGACTTGTCCTTCCAGCGCAGATGGACAGACTAAAAGCTGATCATCCTCTTTCCACCTAAACTGGGCCCAGGGGAGGCTGGGTTGAACTCTGTTAAGACACAATGGAGTGTCAATTTGCTCCTGTTCTCAGGGCCTTCACCTGCCTGAGTTGTCAAGTAAAGGTCCTGTGTACGTCGCCAAACATTATCCGCAGAGGGCCAGGTAATAAATACTTTAAGGGTTGCAGGTTACCCCTTTTCTTTGTGATAACTCATGTTGCAAAAGCAGCCAAAGTCAGTCTATAAGGGTCATGGATGTATTCCAATAAACATTTATGTATGGACACAGAAGTTCAACTTTAAATACTTTCATATAACAAAATGTTGTTCTTTGAAGGTTTTTCTCAACCATTTAAAGTGTATAAATTATTGACTTGTGGGTGATATAAAAATAAAGGGGACTGGATTTGACCCACAGGACAAACTCTAGCCTGGCATGTTCATGGGGGGTCTTTCCCCTGGTGGGTCTTCAACACTAATACTTTTAAATCTTGTTCTTTTTGGTATTATAGAACTACAGAAAATCTAGAGTGCTTTGAGGGAGTTCTTAGCTTAGCTTTGCCTGTAGAGCCTGTCGCTTCAGAACTTGACAAATGTCAGAGAATATCGGCAAGTGCTTGAGATCTCAAGTTTCTATTTTGTCACTAGAGTTTTTCAAGATTCAGCTCCCTGCTTGTTCCTCTGGCTTCTGGAAGTGGCCTCTTCTCAGACCAAGTTTGGACTCTGTGTTCTAAGAGTCCTAAGTCAACAAAGCAGCTGCAGAATTCCTTCCCTGACCACTCCAGGGTTCTCTTCTCTTCAGAATCTAGAGCTCCTAGATTGTGTTGCTTAAGTGGCTCTCTGATTTTTTAAATTGCTTATTTTTAAATATTTTGCCTAGATTTTCTGATTTCCTATGGATTTCAAACTATTGGCTCCATCCGACCTGGAATAGAAATTTGAGCATGGTAATTTTTTAAAGCCATGTCTTAGACCTTGCTAAGTTGTTCATCATAAATTATTACCAAAGTTTCTGTGTTAATTCCACAAGGTTTTCACCAGCTGTACCTGTGTTCATACTATGTATGAATGTATATAGTTGTGTGTGTGTGTGTGTGTGTGTCAGAGGATAGATGTATGGATCTGTAAATGTGGGCATCTTCAGAGCTGTTTTACGTAGGTGCATAATTTTGTGTAAATTATAAGAGGAAGCCAAGTGAAAGACGGGATGGGATGCCACCTGATTTAAATTATCCTGGGCTAGGGAAAACACTAAAAACACTAACAAATACTTTCCCTTTGGTATCATGGAGTTAAAGAGAATAAAGATGGCTTCATTCATATACATGTCAAATAAACTACTCCCACCAAACCCTCATTTTGCCTTTTTATTTGAGGGATGATACAAGCACTAGACATAAAAACACACTTCCTCCTTTTGCAATGTGGGTACAAATACCGAAGTCATGGTGGAGTTTTGTGCATTTGTCGTAGCCCTGGGGTTTCAGCATCTGCCTAGAAGGCAGAGAAGCGTCTCCACCTACTACTTGATTCTAATATTAGAATTTGGGGGCGTGCATCTTAGCAAGACAAGATGGCCTTCCTGAAAATGCCTTTGACATAGCAATAAAGAAACAGATAATCTGGGTGCCAGCTTAGTTGCATGTGTGCAGCACCATCCGAAGGGTCCCCTCAGAGTCCTCCTGAGCCACCCCAGTCACGGGCGTTCCTGCAGTGACCCACCCATGAGCACCACTGAGTCAGCCTGGCAGGAGCAGCCTTCTCTGAAGGTTGAACTAGGATTAAACTCAGGAGAACACACTCTCGTGGAGGGGAGAAGGAATCATAGAGGAATTGCATCCAAGCAAAACTGTTTCAAAGCCACAGCTAGGGACTTTTCCCCAAGGTACTTAATCTCTAGGAACCTAGGTTTTCTTACCTGTAAAGTAGGGATTATATCTATGTCATATAGATTTAGTTTGCGTATAAGAAGCGCTGTCTTTTTTAACCATTTGTTCTAAGTAACTGTACACTTCCTTTCCTTCTGGGCCCTCCACGCCTGCAGTAGATCCTCCTAGTGGACAAGAGGGAAAATTCAAAATTTAGCAGCCTGACCTACTCTTGGGTGTCTTGGAAAGATAGAAATGTACACATCCACAGAGACTAAAACTATCCATCTAGCTAATTTTGGCTTGATATTAATAGATCAGGGGTTTCCCCTTCCAGTCTGTTGAACTGGCTCTAACTTCTCATGAAGTTATAATTGCCTCTCTATGAACCAACTGGGTGGCTTCATTTCTGTATTTAGTGTCTATGAATTACAAGTGAATTTTCTTATATCACTATAGAAAAAGAGTCATGCAATCCTAAACTATTTTTCTGCATGAGAATACATTTCAACTGACATTAACTAAAACCATGCACTATTACTTAATCTATCTTTAAAAAAATCCAAAATTGCACAGAATAAAGTCAGAACAAGTTATGTTTTATAATAATAAGAAAAGATTGGCCTTCAAAAATAGAAGGAAATACTGTTTAGCTTTAAGTGAGTTTTACAGGACTAAAATATGAATAAATGCATACTTTTATGCTCATACTCTGTTTCTAGACTAGTTTCTCCTTAAATCAGGGCTTTGGCCTGTTTCCTCATTAAATTGCAATTGATAGTTACTAATCTTAATTTCTTAAGAGAGTTAATATGATCAAGTTAGTTTTACCTTTAATTATTTGTTATAGCTGTGTCTAGACGTCCCCCCAAAGCCTCATGCAGTCATAGGCGGGGCTTTTTCAGAGGTGGTTGGATCTAGAATGTATGATGCTGGGATGGATTCATGGTGCAGGGCTATGCTCAAGGGCACTAGGATCATGGGTGTGAGTGCTGCCTGCCCTAAATGTCCTGGGTGAGATGTAAAGGAGAGAAAGGGCTGTGGTCATCCCTTGTTGCTTTGCTACCTTCTGCTCACCATGAACCATTTCTCCTCTGCCATGTCTCTGTGGCTTGCCATGGAGCCAGCTGACTATGGACTGAAACCTCTATAAACTGTGAGCTAAAGCAACCTTTCTTCCTTTAACATTGGGTGTCAGGTGTTTTGTCTCAACAATGAGAAAAGTTACTAAGACAGTATGTATTTTTCTAATCTGATGAATTTGCTGAGATTATGTGTGCAAACTACAGAGGAATTTTTCCACCAAACGTAAAAACAGACTTTAACAATATTGCATGTCTGGGTACTAAAACTGCAAGATTGTGAAAATTCACTCATACAACAGCCCGGAACACTTACCTTTAAATACTATGAACAAATTTGAATATTAGTTTGCTTTCTGATATCTGTTATTATAAAAATGAGATGTCAAATCCCTTAACAGAAGCAGTTAACTCTTCTTTAGCTGACTCATAGTTATCTGTGTGAGTCATGGTTTCTATAGCAACACTTTGAGTTCTGCTTCATCCAGTGACATAGTTCCCTTTCCAATATTTTTGGCTTAAGTACTAAGAAAAAAGCAAGAGTTGGGGAATGCAGGTCTCTTGTGGAGGAAGTAATACAGTTTATTCAGCATAAATCATGCAGGATAGATATTCTATTGTAATGTATCAGTACCAGAGTTGGGGTTTGTTTGTGGCTGCCATCTGCTCTTATTGGTCCCCGTACCTGTTCCAGTTGGATGATGTTGAGACCATGAAAGCTGTTATAGACACTGAGCATTACCCCTGAACTAGTCACTTGTGTATCTTCCCTCTGTACCTGTCTATATGTATTTTACCTATAAAGTACAATCTATGTAAGGATCATGAAATTCTGTCCTTCATTTCTTGGTTGCTTCCATTACTTTTATGTGTAAGAAAGATTTATACCTTGTCGTTGCATCTTAACATAGGACACTTAAAAAATAATATTGATGCTTTTAAATCTATTTGATCTATAGAATAGCAGAATGATTGCAAATATTACCCTTTAAAAACTTTGAATTTTGCAATAGTGAGAAATTCATGGCAAGTTACAAAGCTAATATACCGATAGGCTCTGAGCCTCCCTCAGGAGCCCTGCCCATTGTTAACAGCTTACCTAAGTATAGCACAGCATCAAATCCAGGATGTTAATGGTGGTAGAAACCACTGAGAGCTAATTCAGACTTCACCAGTTACACAGGGACTTGTGTGTAGCTCACTTCAGTTATTTCACTTGTGTAGTTTTGCATAGCCACAGCAAAGTCTGGACTCAGAACTGTCCATCAGCTATGTGGTGAGCTACCCCCACCCTGTACTTACACTCGGACCATCACTGATCTGTTCTTCATTTTGATAATGTTGTTGTTTTAGAGCTGTCGTTATCAATGGAATCATACAAAGTATACAGCTTTAGAGGCTGGCTTCTTCCACTCTATTTACTCCCACTGATAGTCATTCCAGTGTGTGTATCCATAGTTAGCTATTTTTCATGGCCACACACTGCACCAGCACAGCATGGCCTGGTGGTGGACGTACTAGAATTAATTCACACTCTTACCTTTTGCAAGACTTCCTGTCTCCAGTTTGGGGCTAATATGAATAAAGCTGCTATGAATATTGGTATACAAGTTGTTATGTGAACAGGCAATTTTTATTTCTCTGATAGAAGAGCCCAAGAGCACAGTTGTGAGGTTATTGGCAAGCACATTGTAGTTTTAGAAGAAACAACCAAGCTCTTGCTCAGAGAAGCTGCACCCTCACATTTTTCCTAGCAGTGAACAGATGAACTCCTTTCCTCTGGATCCTGCCTAGCAATAGTGCTGAGTATGTTTTAGCCACCCTGATGGTACAGTGACAGTTACTTTTGCTTTTATTAAGCATTACCGCTGATGACTAATGACATCAAGTATCTTTTCATGTAGCTGTCATCTGTATACCCTAATTAGCAGAATGTCTAATCATGTCTTTTGGCTGATTTGTTGGATTTTTAACTCTAGTTCTGAGAGTTTTTTGAGTATTGTAGATACAAGTCCTTCTTTTACCTGTTGTTGACAAACATCCTTTCCCTGCCTCTAATTTGTCTTTTCATCCTCTTAACAAGCTCTGTTCCAGAAACAAAAATGGGTTTTTTTCTATCTTTCCTTGTATGAATCATATTTTTGTTATCAGGCCTAAGAATTCCTCATTAGCCCCAGATCCCAAAGATGTTTTCATGTTTCTCCCCTAAATATGCTATAGTTTTATGTTTTATAGTTTTTACCTATTTTGAGATAATTTATATAGATGTATATAAGGTCAAAGTTGAGATTCTTCTTCCCTCTCCCTCCCTCTCCTCTTCCTCCCCCTCTTCTTACCTCCTCCTTCCTTTTCCCCTCCCTCCTTCCCCTGCTGCTCTCCTGCACCTCCACCTCTTCTTCTCGTTTTCCTCTTCCCCTTCCTGTTCTTCGCCTAAGGGTATCCAATTACTTTAGCACCCTTTCTTGCAAAGGCTGTCTTTCCCCCGTGGAAATGCATGTCTCTCTGTCCTACATCAGGGGGGTACTTGGATGTGTCTGTCCCTCCACTGGTAACACATTGCCTGGTTCACTGTAGCTACATAGTACACTATAATACTAGATACAGTGATATTTCCTGCTTCATCTTGATCAAAATGGTCTTAGCTGTTGTATGCCCTTTGCTTTTTCATATAAACTTCAGAATAAGCCTGTCTGTAACTGCAAAACTCTTACTGTGATGCTGACAGGAAGTACAATAAATCTTTTCATCAATACAAAAAAACTGATATTTTAACTAGTTTGATTGTTCCAAATTCTGAATCTAAGTCTTCCAATTCTTTAAGTCTTATTTGAGTTCTTTCATCAGAATTGTAAAGTTTTTAGGATAAATATATATATTGTGTGTATATATATAGTATATATTTAGTGTATTTAGATACTTAGTGTATGCCTAGACATTTCATGTTTAAGCAATGTAAATGGTATTGTATTATTTAATGTTAGTTTGAGAATGTTCATTTTCAGTATTCAGAAAAGCAGTTGATTTTGGTTTGTTGGTCTTGGATTCTTTGATCTGACTGAATTCACTTGTGAGTTACAAGAAGGTTTTTGTTATTACTATGATTTCCACCAAGACAATTTTCCATCTATATAATCACAAAATGCTCCCTGTTTAGGCTGTTGACATTCTTCACTATCATGTGTGATTTTCCAGTACAGGACCAGCCTTGCATGCATGAGATAAGCTTCACATGGACATTAATTATTGGACATGCACTAATTATTGTTATGCACTGCTTTATTCATCTTACTTGTTATCTGTCTACTTATCTGTTTGTGTGCTGGGTGTCGCACCCATGGCTGCACATATGATAGGCAAATGTTCTATCCCTGAGCCACACCCCAGCCCCAACTTGCTAATATTTTATTTAAAAGATGTTGTGCCTGTGTTTGTGAGAAATACCACTCGGTAATTCTCTTTTTTTTGTGTGTGGATGTTTATCTGGCTTTGATATCAGAGTACTGTTAGCTACACGAAGTGAGTTGGTAAGCGTCATAAAACTGGTGCTAATTATTTTTTTAAATTTTGGTAAAAGCCCCTATCCTGGAGGTTTGTTCAAGGAAATTTTAAATACAAGTGTGATTGCTTTAATAGTGATGGGATTATTCAGGTTATGCACTTCATCTTGTTATGGTTTGGGTAATTTGAGGTTTTACAGGGATCGGTCCATTTCTTCCAAGTTGTTGAATAAAACATTGATCTATTTTTTTCCAAGTTGTTAAATTTGTTGAATGCATTCAGTGGGCTTGTCCTCAATTCCACTGTTCTAGCCTATGTCCCAGCAAGATTTGAATTTCCATTATTTTGTTTTTGCATTCGTTTCTATCTGATGTCTTTAAAATGAAAGCTGTTTTAAAATTCTCATCAGGTAATTCATAATTTTCTTTTAAATATTTATCTTCATTGGGGTCACTCTTCCTGGTATGAGTTATATTTGAGTTTATTCTGGGCATCTTTTATCCAGACATTATAAAAATGGACTTTTCAAACAAAGTCTTCTTTCAGCAGACGGTGTCCCTGTTTTGTATATAAGTTCTGGCCTACTTTGTAGGCTCTCATTCCAAATGCAATGCAGTTTTTAAAGCCCTGGCCACTCTATTTTGGTTCCGTGGGTCTTCAGGGAGCCACTCACGCATCCGTGCTGGCGCCACCTGCAGGCTGCAAGGGGCACTGCTCTGGGTCACCTGCTCACTAGTGGGGAAGCCGGATGGAAAGCGCTTGTGGTCCCCATACGTGGGGAAGGGATGGCTCAACGCACAGCACCCACTGAAGCGGCCACTGCAGGTCACCAGGCTCCCCCGCTCATGGGGAATGTATCAGTCTTCCTGGGTGCTGCCTATGCCACCAGGACAAGGGAAAGGGACCCACTGCTGCAGCTGACGAGGGGCCCGCATGGGGCTGTGCAGGTCTCCGCTGTGCTCCCTCTCCTGCCATTTGTCCTTTCCTCTTTCCGTAGGCCTGTTGGCTGGTGGCCTCCATGGTGTATAGTCTCAGATATATGAGAATTTTTGAAACAACCTAGAAACTGACTGTGGCATCCTTCTGTGAATCCTAAGATGCCTGGCCAATCTGTCTTTCCCTTTCTATCTTTCAGAGTCCTTTTATGCCCGTCTTCTGGATTGCTCCCAAGGCTTTTAGCTGTGTCTAGAGAAGGAAAGAATCGAGTCTCAAACCATCTCATCTAGGGTTAGATGTCTGAATATGCTTTGAGTACTAAGTGGTGACAGAACTTTAAAGTTTAGAAGCATTTTTATATACATCGTCCCTTGGCGAGTACTCAGTGATGTAAGTGGATATTTGGAACTCCCATTTATAGAGAATGCTGCTCTAGCCAGAAAGATGTAGGGATTTGTCCAATAGGTGCAATTAGAAAATGAGGCTCGAACGCAAGACACCTGAGTTTAAGGTGATATCGATGTTGGTAGCTGCTATACCCACCACAAGATGGTTTAACCTAGAGAGATTAAGGCCTAAAGTGTACTAAAAGAAAGGCTGTAAAATGTTGGTACTAAGGTTTGTATTTAAAATAAATACAAAGGAAGTCTTTCCGTATATTCTCAATGTTTTCTCTCGGCCAGCACATCAGTAAATAGATTGACCTATGTGATTTTATAATCTGTGTATTTTATATGTCATGTGACTGGTGTTCTTAATCTTACAGGGTCCATTTAGTTCTCTGGAAATTATTTTAAAATAAGTGTACTGAATTATATTCTCTGTTTCTGAAGACTGTTTTGAAGAAAGCTTCTGTTGTTGTCTGTTTTTTTCCAATTCTCGAAAATGTTCACTGTGGTCCAAATAATGTTGGAACAACCTCTGTACCAGGTAAATGTGGGTCTGTCAGTCACACTGCCAGACACAGCATTTCTGTCCCACAATGGTTAGGTTTGCTCAGAAATGCAAAAAGCAAAACAGGAAGGTGATGCACAGATCTGAACCTTGCAGCGAGTTCTTCTGGCAATGAGAGACGCTCATCCAGCTCATCCACCCAAAGCCCAGCAGCTGAACATTAAACATGACTTATAGTTGAGGGAAGAAAGAGGGTTAATTTCTCCTCAGCTTCTGAGGTAAGATGAGCCATTTCCCCCTCTGTTGCTGTAATTTTATAGTTTCCTAAATGCCATGCATCATAAAACAGTGCTTGGCAAAGCTGATGATGATAAATTAAAAGAAAAAGAAAAACAGCAAACTTTTTTTTTACTCTGTAGGGTGAAAAATGAATCTGGTGCATGGTCATAGCCCAACCACCAAGCATCTTAAAGTGTATAGTCTGATATACACTCAATAAGGTCTCTTCATACAACCATCTCTGCTACTGTATTTAAAATCCATGTCTGTAAGGAATTATATCTTTAAGAGCTCAGAATTTTCTGTGCTCTTTATGGAGACTCCTTGAGCTTAGAAAATATCTTCAGGCAAAAATAAGCCACATTATTTGGTGTTTTCATAGCAAAGCTATATGAAAAGACACAAAGAGCTTTAGTCTTACTATGTCCAAGGGACCATTTCAAATTAGCCCCACAAAACCAATGTGAAATTATATGGATTATGTTTGTCCCTGAACTTCTTACTACAAAATGGTAAATCTTATTTCTAGTTTTGACCCATAAAATTACATCTTCACATTTTGTATTGGTTTGTCAGTATATTCATTGAATTCTAACTTAAGCCCTCTCTCTCTGCCTTCAGTCTGTTTGAATAATGAAAATCTGTGCCTTGAGGCTGATTTTTTCCCCCTCCCCACCCAGGACTTCAAGGCTAAACCAGAAAAAGTTCCTTCTGTTACTCAGTTCTTAAACGGTACCACAAGTCACTTACTCTTTTTAGGGTATCTGCCAACAAACCGGTTGATCTGTTTTTTGTCCATGTTTTGATACACACTCTGCCTTCAGAAAAATGAAAGGAAGAAAAATAAAACAGTAACAACTATCGCACCAGTTTTCAAAGAGCGGCATAGCTGAGAAGACAGTACATTAAGCTTCCAAAATAATGAGGAGCATTTGATATTGATGTGGAGAATGGCCGTATCCACCTTGCAAAGGACAATAAGAGAGAACTGGCCGGAGGCTAGAGTGCTCAGAGAGTTGCTGAGAGAGCTGGAACTTGAGCAGCACTCTACAGTGAAGTCTGATTTAGAGTCACCCTTGGGGGCGGAGGTCCCCTCGGTTTCCTGTTGGCTGGGCTTCTCTGTTCCCTGCACCCTCCCCTGCATGCTTCCTCTCATTGCCATGACTTTGCCTTCCTGCTTCTGACTCGGGTTTTCCTTCCCACTCTCATCGGTTCTGCCTACACTACATTCAGCTGCAGTACCGACCTCTCCCCCTTCCTTTAAGATGTATCTCTCTTGTGTCATTATTGCTAGGTAATTTTAGATGGCTCGCCTTCCAGGTCTACTCTAACCGGGTCTCAGTGTGTCACATGCCCTTTCTAGTCCTTCTTAGAGACTTACAAATCTTGTCCTCTTCATTATCGAACTATTGGTCTTTTACTTATCCTTCAAATCTTTAATCTATATTTTCCTCTGTGAAACTGTTTGCAGAGTAAAATGTTTCTTATACCTCATGAAATCTCTTCTCTCAGACTTATCTGTTTCAGATAATAGCATTTCACTGCTCAGAGTACTGTCCTCTCAAGAAAAATCTTCCACTCTTCCGTCCTCATTCACACAAATCCTTGGCTTATGTGTTGATATTTAAAATTCTGCATGATTTTTGCCATAATTCTATTCCACTTCTTTTTCTTAGGGACAATACCAGCTGTAGCTGTTGTTTTCTTTGTTCAGCTCTGTTTACTAACTGCTTTGTTGCCATTAAAAACAAATATAAGATTTAGTTAGCAATCACTCTTGGAACTTTCTTAGGGCTAAAGTTCGAACAAGTGCACAACATTTTTACTTGGCATACTGGAAAGAATATCCCCAAATATTGGGGGAGCTCTTAATAAAATAAGACCTAAGAAAAGGCTATAACAAGTTATGAGCATAACTTGAGGTACCATCCCTTGGACTTAGCATTTTTTATTTCACAACAAAAATAATTCAGTTTCCCAATAGTTTGAGACTTTAACAACAACAACAAAATCAAAATAGTCTCTCTGAATTCAGTTCTCTGTGTCACTGTAAACACATGTTAATTTTAACAAATGCTATGCTCACTGTGTTTCCTGGGAGAAAATTATTGCATTTTCTATCCTTACATAGAGAAATGGCCATAAACTTCTCTAGCTTTAGTTGCCTACTTGCCTTTCAGATTCCACTGATAACAATTCATTTTGTACAAGGAATCTGGCCTCATAGACGTGAAAGCTTGGTTGAAGCTCACTTAAAACTTATAGTCATCTTCTGAAATTTGAAGCTGCTCTCTTTTGCTTAGCCCTGAAGTGGGAGCCTGGCAATTGTTGGTCACTTACATTTCATTTAATTGTAATCCTAGTGCCTGGAGCTATATCACATTAGCTCTTTATGCGGAATAATTTTGAAATTACTGTTTTCATCCAGTCTTGTGGGTTTTCTTGGAGCATAGATAAATGAAAATCCCATATTTTAAGCTAATGCACCTCATACAAATTCCTTTTTTGTCCTCTTCACCCAACATACAACTCAGGAGAAACCAGGTACCATGAAGTGAACAGTCACTTCTGTGCATTCTATAGAGACAAAGCCCAGTTTGTGTGTAATTGAGTTGATACATGCAATTTTCTCAAATACAAAATATTCTGATTGGTTTATTCTCACAGTAAGATCAATACATGGGATGCTATCTGAGAAAACTTTATAAACTGTGAAACATGGAAGTTCTTGCAATCCTGAGATACAGAGTGTGCAACCTGATGTATGCCAGAGTCCATTCCTTAGTGATGCAGGGGCTTCAGTGGTAATGAAAACCTAGAGCACTGAGTTAGAGTGAAGGTCTCCAAGTCCAGGGTCATGGCCATTAGGAACTGAGCCACACAGCAGGAGAAGAGCAAGGAAGAGAAGGGTGAACAAGTGAAGCTTGCCTGTATTTACATCTGATCACCATAGCTCACACTGCTGACTCAGCCTCCTGTCAGATAAGCACAGCATTAGATTCTCAGAGGAACCTGAGCCCTACTGTAAACTGTACATGTGAGGAATCTGGGTTGCAGCTCCTTCTGACAATCTAATGCCTGATGATCTGGGATGGACCTGAGGCCATGATGCTAGCAGTGGGGAGCAGCTGCAACTGCAGATTAACATTAGCAGAGAGGTGCACCTGCACAGAGGTCAGGACACATCAAGTGCACAATGAATGTAATGCATGTGAAACACCCTGAAGCTATACCCCCATCTCACTGCCTCATGGAGAAACTGTTTTCCAAAACCAGTCCCTAGTGCTCAGAAGTTTGGGGATCACTGAATTGGAGGACATCTGCCTTTCATATTTATCTGAGTGAAAGCTCTTTGAGGATCTGTTACCACTCCCTTCCCTCTCTTCTTTCCTCCTTCTTCAGGACTTTCATTTAGTTGGCACATAGTATAATCTGCTAGTGCAAGGGAGATTGAAGAGGTGTTTGTTTAGATCCCAAAAGGAAACCATGCATTATAAGGAAATATAATGTATGCGGTACGTCTGAATGTGTACTGTATACACTGGGCATACATGCAAATATGGGGAATTGGGAACACAGCTATGTTACTAGGAAGGACTTCTTTTAGAACATAGGTTCATTGTGAGTGTTAAAGAACTGAAGAAGTGTATTTCTCATTGTTTATGTGTTTCAGTGCCAGGTGTTGAACTCAGGACCTTCCCAATATACTACAACCCCAGCATTTTTTTTTTCTTTTTTGGATACAGGATCTTTTGGACTTGTGATCCTCCTACCTCAGCTTCCTAGAGTTCTGGGATTACAAGCATGATGTGCCATTACATCTGGCTAGACTTGGTCTTCTTTCTAGAGAAATAAAATCAGCAATTACAGTCCACTGTGGTAGATACCAGACTCAGAGTACAAACAGAGAACAGAATAATAGTTGATTACACAGCAGGTCAGGGAAGGTGTTCTTTGAGCTGTAGTGCTAGAGTTGTTCAGAGAGTAGGGGAAGAAATCAGGAAAAGGGAATTTTGTGACAGTCACAGGATTACAGGAATGCCCCACCATGCCCCTGTAAGAAGTGTGTTATTGCAGGGGATAGGGAGGGAAAGAGAGACTTGTTAGACACATGAATCAGCTTGAAGGAGGGTACAGATGGGAGAGGACAAGTAGTTTTTTTTCCTAATTATGACTGAAATTAAGTTTTGTCATGTGTAAGATAAAAGTACAGTGAGCATAGTGAAATAAAACACAGAAATTTTACAAAGTCGTAGGTTGCCTTAGGCAAGTACTTGTATGCCATCAAAAAAATAATCTGGAAATTAAGTTCATTATGCTTTTTGTGATCGCTATAAACTGTTGAAAATGTAGCCTGGGACCTCAACAAGGTAGTCATTTGATAAAAGCTGATAACAAGATGAGATGGTAACAATCAAGACTTCAAGTAATTTCCTGTTGTAGACTTCTGTGGTCTTGTACCTTAATTGCCTTTGCTGGTATTTGTTGTTTCCCAAAGATTTATTTTCTAAAGCCTTTTCACAGGTGTCAAACTTTATAAGCACTCTATGAAGTCATAAAAAATAATGTGCAGATTTAAGGGACCATGTCCTACAGAAGGACAATGATTTGCACAAATCCATTGCTGGTGGGGCTATGATTAAAATGCATCTCTCAGAGACCTGAGATAACCAGCTCTCAAGGGTTTCTAGGTCTTATGGAAGTTCTAGTTTTAGATTTGGGGGAAAGAAATAAAAGCATCCTACAGAGACACTCCCAGACCCATATTTATCACAGCCCTATTCATAATACTCACATTATAGGATCAACCCGGGTGCTTGTCATGAATGAATAGATATAGAAGGATATTTAGTACCCATAGACAATGGAGCATTATTCAGCCATGAAGAATGTACAGTAATCTTTATATTTGCAGGAAAATGGGTGGAACTGGAGATGTTAATGTTAAACAGAGTAAGTTGGGCTCAGGCAAGTATTGTGTGTTTTCTCTCGAAAGTAGAATCAAGAAAGAAAAATAATCACAACAGGAAAGTAGAGAGGAGACTTACTAGAGAAGAGGAAGTGTACGGTGGACGGAGAGGACTGGGAGAGGAAAGGTAATAGGGAGGACAACATGACCAAAGTATGTCCTGTGCATGCATGAAATGTCACGGTGAAGCCTGGTATTCCGTATGATCGATGTGTACTCACAGAAGAGTCCCTGAGAATTACACTGTCCTTTAACTTCTCCTAAAAGATGGCAAACACTAATACCACTAGAGCTAGCATGAGTGGAAATAGAACAGAGTGACAGCACGTGTTCAGTGTGGTACAGCTGGCATTGGAGTACAGCTTCTGGACTCATGTGCCTAGGAGGCCTGAAAGCTCACGGCCTTCTGCTGGGCTGCTGGCAACCCCCTAAGTGAATGTGCTGTAGTTACTGTGTGTGGGCCTTACTCCAAGACAGGTGTCTGACATTCTTGGAGATACGGTATTCCTTTAAGAATGGTAAAAATTGCCTTAGATGTATTAAATATTTAATTTAGTTCAAGGGCAATATACAGTCCTTTTAAAATTTTTTTCTTATAACTACAAAAGGTGTACATTGGCTGCTTTACTGATCTGGGCAAGGAGATTGTGACTTGTTGAACTGAGTAAATAGCATCACTCTTCCTAGGTTGTGTCGTCTTTGTTGTCTGTATTTGCCTTGTCTCGAAAGCTGCTGCTCTCTATTCAGAGGATGTTTTTATTCTGTGTATGCTAGCTGTATATAAATTCATAGGCAAATCTCATGAAGAAATAACTGTTAATTTTTAAAACTAAGTGTGAGATAGCAGATTTAAGATATTAATACAGGTTGCGGAATTAAAATTTGCCAAAGAGCAAATTGATTTTAGCAGCAGAAATGGTGGTGGTGAATATTTGAACATCTTCAGGCCTAGTTAATGTAACAATTTAATGCTGTTCAGAAAACTCTGATCCTATCTGGAAGGAACCAGCCAGAGAAGAAATTAAAATACTGTAGGCAATAAGAACACAAGCTCTGTCTGGAGCTATGGTGCTTGGGTTTGGGTGCTCTGAGGTTTTCTGGCTATGCAAACTTGCCCCATAAGAAATCCTCATATTCTCATTTTACTTGCCTTTCATCAGATTTCAGGACGGAAGAAAATATTTCAAATTTTTCTTAGAAATACATTTCATCATAAATAAAGCTTGCAGACAGTAGAGTCCTGTTCACTTCTCCAACACCAATGTTATTTTCAATGTCAGTCACCGAGTATGGAATAGTCAGTATGCACTAGGAGTGTGGCTTCTGTTACCTTGCTTAATTTGCACAGTATCCTGGGGAGACATATAGCATCACGACCAGACACTGTACAGAGAAGAAAACTTGCAGCCAGTTGATTCTTCTAGGAAACAAGAAAATAAAGTCTGATAAAATATAGCTCCATTTACATCACACTTTTCTTCTCATTTCCCACCTTGTTACTTGTTTTGTTCATTTAGGATTGGGGGGCGCATACAGAGTGTTGAACCTTTGAGTGTTCTACCACTGAAGTGTATGCCCAGTCATTTTTATTGTTTTATTTTGAGACTGCATCTCACTAAGTTGCTCAGACTGGCCTTAAATTCCCAATCTTCCTGCCTCACCCTCTAGAGTAGCTGTGATTGTGATCATGAGCCACCACATGCAGCTGTGTTCAGTTTTATTCTCATAGCATTGAAAAGACACAACATACTTCCTTCATTAAAAAAAAAACAACAGATAGATAGTGTTATCTTAAATGTGGACATCTTAATGGTATCTTAATGCCCATCTTAATGGTTGGTCAAGATAGTTCACATTTCTAAAAAGTGATTCACTTCTAATATAGTAGAATCAATAGCTTAACCCACTTTGGGCAGGGGGCAGGTAAAAAACAATATACATTTTTCATTCTTAGAGCAGAGCAAGGCATTTGTGACCTTGGAAGGAATCTGGGTCAACCACGGAAACTTACTGCTGCCACGAAAGGCTTGCCTAAAAGACATATGGTCATACTCATAGGTGCTGTGTGAATTTACTTAAGTATCCTGGGCTAGACAGTCAAACTGAGTGTATTGTAAAGTGTTTTGCCCATGGAAGTAATAACTCTGCCTGCTAGTTAGGCCACTTCCTGTAGAAGAGATCTCCATGTTCCATGAATCGATTGGATTTCTTTTCCATTTCAAATTTGCCCTGTAAACATTAACAAGCCATGAATTCTCTGCATCTCTGTGTTTCGTGGAAGTAGGAGTGTTAACAGCTGATACAAATTTCTTTATGAGCCAGGATATTTAATGATATCTTAAAAACATAAGATTCAGTTTTTATTATTACTCAAAATGACACGAAGCACTGATTATATTGCTTCAAAAGTGAGCTATGAAAGAAAAGGTGAATTATGTTGGCCAACTTTATTCCACTAAGAAGAAAAAAATGAAATCTTTTAAACATCCCTCCTTAGCCACTCATCCATAGTCTCCACCATTAACTAAATAGCAATGAGTTGATTCCTACTGATCAATGTCATTATTAGTTCTCTTCCAGTTTCATACTTTTATTTATAATTTAATTTGTGCTGACTAAGCCTAGTTTCCATTATTTAATGAATGGCTTAGATGTAAATTATAAAATTTTGCAATGTGCAGAGCCCAAGGTACAAAATATAGAATATTTACAAAGAACAGTAACAATATATGATTTGGTTGAGTTTCTTTTAAGCAAATAATGATTTCTCCACTTGCATTATGCTAGATCAGGACTAGGAACTTGGGAAAGAAAGATGAAGTAAAAAAAAAATCCCTGCATTAGTTTTACAAATTGATAATGAGACATGTTGTAACTCAACAGTGACCATGCAGGGCTTAAACCACACAGAGCAGGGAGACTGACTATATCCAGAGCATTGAGGGCAGGCACATTTTGTATTTTCTGTATGACACTTGTGTTAGCTAGCTTTCCATTACTGCAACAAAATACCTGAGATAATCAACATAAAAAGAGGAAAGGGCTCTTTAATAAGTGGGGCTGGGAAAACTGGGTATCCACAAGCTGAAGATTGATCTAGACCCATATCACTCACCATATACTAAACTAAAATCAAAATGGATCAATATTAAATCTGCTGGAAGATAAAATAGGTAAAATTCTAAAGAGACATAGCCAGAACCCCAATTGCAAAGAAAGTCAGTTGCACAAGAAATAACATCAAGAATCAATAATTAGAATCATATCAAAGTTTCTGCACCGCAAAGCAAACAACCGATAGAGTGAAGAGACACAATCTATGGAATGGAAAAGCATTTTTTTCCAGCTGTTCCTTGGCTGGAGGATTCGTATTTAGAATATATAAAGAACTCAAAATATTAGAACCTCTCCCCCGCCAAAAAAAAGACCCAGTCAAAATGGGCAACTGAAGTGAACAGATACTTCTCAGAAGAAGTAAAAATGATCAATAAATACATGAAAAATGTCCAGCATCACCGGCCGTTAGAGAAATGCAAATTAAGACAGTAGCATAGAAAGAATGGCTATTATCAAGAAATCAAATAATAACAAATGCTGCTAGGGCTGTGAGGGAAAGAGGACCCTTCTACATTGTTGGTGGGAGAATCAACTAGTTCAGCCACTATGGAATCTGTATGAAAATTCCTCAAAAATCTAAAACTAGAAATTCCATTCAACATGGCTATTCCTCTTCTAGATACCTTCCCAAAAGAGTCGAAGGCATCATAATACAGTAATCTCTGCTTATCCATGTTTATAGCATCACAATTCATAAGAGCCAACCCTTGGAAGCAGTCTACGTGTCTACCCTCAGATAAGTGAATAAAGAAAATGTGGTATTTACAATAGAGTACTACTCTGCCAAGAACAACTTGAGTCCTTAATGGTAAGTGAACTAAACCAGACACATATTCACTCTTAAGTGAAATAAATAGGACACACGTGCAAATACTGAACAGTTTCTCAAGTGTGAGAAACAAAGTGTAAATAAGGACTAAAAGGTACAATAGTTACTGTGAAATAGAAAAGGGACAATGGGGAAGGGGAATTAGGAGGGTAGGGGAAAGGAAAAAAGGGGATGTAATTAGTATGAGAAAACGAAAGCAGGGAAACAAAGTCTTTGTAAAGAGGGAGAGAGGTAGAGGGGTTGAAGGGAGGGCAGGGGAATGGGGACAAAGTAAGAACCAAGATGGATTATGTAAAGGTGCAAGTTTCTTATGATGAATATCATTATATTGTATACCTTAAATGTACCAATAAAATTAATTAGAATAAAAAATCAGACACATGAGCTTAAATATTGCATGGATTCTCTTGCATGAGAAACCCAAAATACAAATAAAGAGTAAAATAAAAGATAGATAAAAGGAAGTAGGGAGATAGATCTTCTGCAAATGGAAAGGGGGCCAGGAGATGGATTTACCACCTTCCAATGGTGCCTCACTGAGGACCAGGCCCTTAACACATGGCCTTTGCAGGACAGGCTGGGTCCGAACTACAGCAACATTTATTCCTGATCCCGAGTTCAAAGTACCGCATGAGGTGCCAGAGGGAGCTGGGAGAAGCACATGCATGCAGAAATCATAAAGATGGTGGTGGTGGGAGGGAAAAGGAGAAGCAAAATCAGGAGTATTTTCAGGTAGACTCGGATCCAGCATATTCAGGATTCTAAACTGGGGCTCTGGGAACCCTAGCCAAGAGGTGGAGTCCATATTTAGGATGTTTTTTCCCACATAGGTCAAGCTACACGTGACCTACAAAAGAACTTTCCTGCAAAGATAAGTAGGAGGGCCACAGTCAGCTATTTCTCAAAGTCTCCAAATGTGTGAATGTGAGAATCTTTGCATGTAGCACGGCCACCTGGGCTGATTCCTAGGAAAGAAAAGGAAATACCCATTAACGTGGTCTTGGAGTCCCTCTGTAGTCTGGTCATTTCAGAACTTATATCAGGGCAGAAGATGAGGGTCTGTGTGTCTATGACACTCTACTGTCTAGAGTTTTAGGAACATGTTAGCGCCACGCAGATATAATAATGAATTCTCTCCCGCTTCAAACCCATATCCAGTGGTTCTGGTTCTCGGCTATATTACAAATATTAACATTTACTTTAACCCATGCAAGTTGGAATTTACTTTTTATAGCAAGTTAATAATTTATGTGCCTCACTTTCAAAAATGTACCTGTTAGTGTAAAGACAGTAACGACAGACACACAAAACCTGAACTTTTCCTGAACCTATTCACTGAGAACCTGCAGTCCCCAGGAAATAAGAAACAGTGTTGATTTGTTGACTGTTGTTATTTACTTTATCTTTATTCAAAAGAGGAAGGTTGTTTACACACAAAAGTCTTTGAGTCATTAAGCTCCTAGATGAGAGCGAGGCCCTGAATCCACTCCTGTAACTGTGGACATGGTCCTGCCTGTCCACGTGTGGTTTTGCTATTGTTAACTTTGTGATGTGGCCTCCCTGGGGTCACCTCTGACTCCTCTGTCAGATTTATTAGCTGCAAGTAGCAGCACCCTGTCCATCAAGCTTGTCATAAAGAGCAGTTGCCAAGACATTAAGAGGCATCCTTCATTTTTAACTTCCCAGCCGTGGTCTGGCAATCATCACTAACTGTATATTTCCACCAACTTTTTTGTTTTTGTGTGACAAAGCAAAGCCATTAAGGGGCTGGGGATTTAGCTCAGAGGTTCTGGCCGCCTGCCTTGCAAATACAAGGACCTGAGCTCAATTTCGATACAAAAAAAAAAAAAAAAAA
>NW_022900916.1:6751240-6759750 GCF_012274545.1 Fukomys damarensis
AAAAAAAAAAAAAAAAAAAGCCAGTAAGAACTCAGTAACTCAAGTTGGAGAAAATTATGTCATAAGGGACCTACTTGAAAAATAAAAAATATATTTTTAAAAACTTACTTTAATTCTAATAGTACAATAGAGTTGAAATCATTTTTCAGGGGCTTGATATTGTAAAATAATTTTGTAAAACGCAGACACTTATGAAAGAGCAAGAATGCAGAGATAAAAATAAACACATGCATAATAATGTCAACTTTGATAAGTACCCATATTCTAATGCCCTCATTTCTTCAGAGTCTGATCACTCCCTGATTTCCTACTTCCGACTTGTACCACCCACTTATATTGGAAAAGACATTAAAATCCTTTTCTGTTTTGTCTCAATTGTACTTTAACTACTTGATTTCTTACATGGTCCTGGTGGCCGAGCAGTGGAAAGCTTTTCCCCAAGTTTTGTCTCTCTGCTACCCAGTTCCCTTCCCCAGAAACAACCAGTTCAAAAAAAAATTTTTTTTTTTCATAAACAAACAAAAGTATCCCATATCAATCCCTATAAAATTTTCTTGGTTTTGAGTGGGGTTCTGAGGCTCAAATCCAGAGAGCACTCCCACTAAAAAAGCCATCACCAGCTCTTTTTATTTTGTATTTTGAGACAGGGTCTCAGTAGTTGCCCACGCTGGCCTGAGATTAACTATTCTCCTGCCTCAGCCTCTTCAGTAGCTGGAATTAGGCATGTACCACCTCTGTGCCTGGTGTTGGTTGTTTTTGTTTATTGTTTATTTGTTTGTTTTTTGTACCAGGGATCAAACTCAGGATCTTGCACTTGCGAGGCAGGCGGCAGGACCACTAAGCTAAATCCCCAGCCCCATTTTTGTTTTTTATTCTGTTTCTAAATAATTGCACTGTGTTCATTTTAGGATTGCCTCAGACTTTGTGTGTTTAGGTTAATTTCAGTGTTCTGCTATGAAAGCTTCTCTTCCAGTGAATAGCCTAATGTATGTCCTTTCAAACATAGATGAGAAATAGATTATTTCCAAATGCCACGCCTGTGGTCTCAATAGTGCATTTCTCTTCTAATAAGTGCTTTTTACTATATGGTAAATGCATTTTTGTTGTTGTTTTCAAACTCTCTGTTTTGTCTATCACCCTGCCAATAATAATAATACTCTATGCATGCATTTTTATAGCTATTTAGAAGGATAGCGATTAACTTCAATTCTGATTTACATTTCTCATCTCCCTTTGGTTTAACTCCCAGTGTAGCGGACAGTGTTTTGTTTTAATTAAGCTGTCTTCTGCTTGCTAAGACGTCCTGCATATCAATTAGCCAGTTAGTGCTGATCAAGGAAGTACCCTCGTGCCCATCTCTACCAGAGCCTGGCTCTCTGGCTGTCCTAGACAGGCGGATCCTTGGGGGCACCCTCAGGACTAAGGGGTCGATCCTTGGGAGGGTGATGGCTGCAGCCTGGCCTGGAGAAAGCACTGTGGGCACAGCCAGCACCGCAGTCTGAGTTGCAGACCCGGGGAGCACAGCTCCCCGCTCCTCGCCGCCATCCCGCGCAGCTGTGCAGACTTGGACAGACTTCCTGACCTCTTTGTGCCTCCCTTCCCTCTTCTGCCAAAGGGGAATAGAAACAGAGTCTCCCTGAGTGGATGCCGCGGCTTGCTCTGTCACTTGTGTGAATCTGGAGGAAGGAGATGCTGTGCTTTGGGACTGAAGTCCGTGCTTGGGAGAAGTGGCCCGGTCGGTGCCACGGACAGGGTGGAAACCTTAAGGGTGGCACCAAGGGCGCCCAAGGGCACAGTGCGGGCCCCGCCTCTGGCTCCTCTCCCCTCTGCTTCTGGCTGCAGCCCTTGTTCTCCGTCTGCCGAGGCCTTTGTTCCCCATAGCACTGCCTTAGGCCAGGATCCCGGATCCACCCCGGGTGTGCCCCAGTGCGCCCTCTGCGCCCCCACACAGCGTGCCCTCCACACGCGCGCTCCTCACCCTCGCTCTTCGCGGGTTCCCTCCCAGCCAGCTTTGCTGCGAACTTGATTGTAGCTCCGCATCACTGGAAAGCACGAAAGGCCTGTGGAGATGCTTTTGCATACTTCCTTTCTTACAGCCACCCCTCGTTTTGTAGCTAGCATCACCCTAGTAACTTAACTCTCAGGGCGCGCGCGCAAACACGCAGATGTGCCCCTTGGGCAAACTTGAATTGACCAATCACTGATGGCAAAATAATTCCTGAATTCCCAGCTCAGGTTCACATTTGGGCCCAAAGGAGGTAATGCTGATCCAAGGTTGGATTACACAGGAAATATCTTGTCTTCCTCCTTTTTTCTTAATTTGTATTTTTCTTCAGGGTCTCACTAAGTCACCACGTTGCCCAGGCTGGGCTCAAAATTGTGATCCTCCTGCCTCAGCCTCCGTCCCAGAGAGCTGGGATGACAGGCTTGTACCACCACACCTAGCTCGACTTTGTCTTCTCTCCGGAGAAGGAAAGTCAGCGACTTGAGTCCACCGTGGACTTGCCAGGCTCAGAGTGGAAGGGGAGAAGGGAGAGAGCTGATTGCACAGCACGTCAGGGAAGGTGTTCTCTCTGCTATGACGCGAGAGCTGTTCAAAGGTCTTCTTCATAAAATGTTATTTGATTTCTATTTCAGAAAGACACTAATATTTTCTCAGACCTTGGAATCTGAAAGAAGCCTCAGATGTTTTTAAGGTTTGAGCAGAGGACTGTAACTTGGGGGACACATTTCTGATACTCACTCAGCCTTTTAAGCACCATCTCCTATCCATGCCAGAAGAGAAGCTTCTCAAGAGAACAGCCCAAGGGTTTCTCATGATACAGCGAGGACGTTTCCAGCACAGGGCTTGGTGAGGCATATGGTGAAAGGGGGATTTCGTGCTCACCGGTCCTCCGCCTGTCTACACAGTCAGTGTGTGCCCTTGGCTGCTCTGTGACACAAGTGTCTACACCTTAAGATTCCTGTGCTAGGAAACCCATCATAGCTTCTGACCCCTGGCCGTGGCAGTAGGAAGCGGTCAGCTCACACAGGCCATCTGTGTGGGCCTGGATTGCCTGGATTCCATCACACCGAGTTCTTTTTCTCTCTTGCTTGATGAATCTCTTGTGTTTTATGCAGGTCAGTTGTGGATGTGTCACACCGGGTCATTTTTTTTCCAGGTAGCATTCTGGAAAGATAATAGGAGGACAACTGACTGTAAAAGCAAAGTTTTAACACATATGATGAAAATATTATAGAATTTTAAAATTATTCCCCAGGGTTGATTGTAATAGGATTAAAACTCCTCAAATGAAACACACATGCTTGCCTCTGGCTTATTGTAAAGGGATTCTTAGAACTCTATGGGATGTATGCTCTGTTGAGAAGTTCAGGTCCCATCCCAAGGGACAGACATGCTGCTCCAGGAAATACCTCCTTCCGAATGCGTTCCTTCTGAAAAGACTCAGGTTCTTCTCATTTTATTTCATGGAAAACATATTTGATTCAGAACACGAAAATAAACTGTGCTTTCTCTGTGGGCTGCAAACATAGACAGAATCTTTTTTTTTCCCCCCTATCATCTGGGCTGCAAATAAATATTGGTTGTTACTTTATTTATTTTTTTCTTCTTGTGGTCTTGAAAGTACAGTTTTAAACTCTTACCTGGTCCTACTCCATGGAGAATTCCAACCTCCTCCCCTGGGAGGCCGGCAGAGGATGCATAGGGTGGACACAGCCAGAGCGAGATAGGACTTCCAAGAATAAGACCTCATCGACATCAGCAAGGGCTGCCATGAAGCCGGAGCAGGGGCGAACAGGAAATGGCCCACTGGATTTGGGGACAAAGAGGTTATTAGCAAACTTCAGAAGTAGGAATTCTTAATGCCCGAGAGTAGAAACTAAATGGAAGTGGATGAAAGGGTGAGAAAGAGGACTTTCAAGGGGATGATTTAGTAGGAACTGGCAAAACAGAGCATTTCTGGCTCATCTTTGCTCTGAGGGGTGGGTCGGTGGTGATAATGGTGATGATGATGATATTTAGCATTTCTTAGCTCTCCCAGTATATCAGAAACCGTGATAAACACTCCGTACATCATCTCTCACAGCCTTCACAGTTCCAGTTTACATATAAATGAGACAGTGATAGGTTAACTCGCTCTTGTTCATCTCTTCCCCCGCTTCCTGACTGCTTGTCTTCCTCCATTCCCTTCCTCCTGTTACCTCCTCCCTCCTTCCTGCCTTCCTTTCTTGCCTTTTTCCTCCCTTCTATCCTATTCATTTATTCAGCTCTTTTTACAGTCTGACATTTTCGTTATATGGAAGAAATACAACTTGGACTAACACACTTAGCCTGTACAATAGACCCGACAAATAATAGTGGTCTTTATTCTTCTTTGCTTCCTCAATGAAAGCCTTTCCTTGTTTACTTTCGGTTTCTTTCTCCGACCCTCTCCACCTCGAGTTGGGAGGGAGTTTCCCAGAATGCAGTTCTTGCTCCTTTGCTCCCCCTGTTACATACCAGGACCTTTCCTATCAATTACGTCTACGCTCACCTGTGTATTCTTCTGCGAAGGCCATGCCATTCACATAGTTTCACTTTTCCCCAAAACCTACTATGCTTTCTAAAACCCCAGAGAGTCTCTGGCAGGAGCTCATCCAGATGACAGTGGTGAAGGGTGAAGTTTTGCAACTGTCTCCCTCTGGTTTTGTTTCTCTAACATCCCACCTGGACTTTCAGAAACTTCTTTAACTTACAAAATCTATTCCTATATCCGTTTGCTTCTTTCTGCATATTTTACTGACTTTCGTCTTTTCTGTCTCAAGCAGCCAACTGTAGCTGCAATAGCGTTGCAGAAGCCTGGCTGCTATCTGTGCTGCCTGCCCTCCGGTCCAGCCAGGGTCTGACATCTGTGGGTGCAGCCTCTTCCTTCAGAGCAAGTTGCAGCACAAGGGCCCCTGGGTAAATGGCACCCAGATCCACCCTGTTTGCTTCCAAGGACCAGCGTGAGCCCGGGTGACAATTTTTTATAAGCTGCTGCTTTCCTTTAGCTGTAGTCGTCCGAGTACGCTGCACTTCCAGGACCATATCTCCAGTTTTAAATCCACCTGTTTCTCAATTTTAGAGCCCTCATAGAAGGTTATAGCCACGCATCCCTTCTGTGTTCTGAGTGATGGCGGAATATGGCACATTCACATTCTCTTTGAAACTCTGCCCTCAGATCAACAAAGCCTGCTCCCCAGCAACCCCCAGCCTGGCCAGGCAGGGAGCTGTGCCTCCCTCCTCTCTGCAGGCAGCGCTTCTGACTGTGTCTTCCTGCAGTTTTATGTAGATATTCAAGGAAGAGTTTTATTCTATCTGTTGGGGAAAATATTAATCATTCACTTAATATGCAAATGCATAAACATTTTTAATTACACTCGGGAAAGAGGTTTCTGCCCAAACCATGTCTAGTGATTTGCTTCCACTAACTCATACGTTAAAATCAGAGGCCTTTTCTTCAGATTTAGTAGAATATACTATGGCTTTAGCAGAGCTGTGGTGGTTCTCCTACAAGTAACAACACATTTTCAGCATTAGGTTGCCTGGAGTTTTTCTTTCCCTCATTGTTTCTTCTGATGCTGTATTTTAAAGTCATTTTCCCAGGTTCCTCTAAATCAAGAGAACTTAGGTTTATTGCCAAATAGCAATATATTTTAGACTGTCTGCTTCTATTCCTTACTCTGTTTCCTTTCAATACTATGTTCATCTCTTACCATCTTATCTCATACTTTCATAACTTAAGTTTTTAAAGCTGACTTTTGTCCGGTAACTGTGGTCTCATTTTTGGATTTATAGCAAAGGTGGAGGAGGAGACAGAGGGAATGTGTGAGAAAAGATGAAGAATCCGCCCAGGTCCATTCTGCATTCAAGGCATGACAATATATGGTTCATCCAAGCAAAGTTTTTTAAAAATTGAATTTGAAACAATAATACTTCATGAGTACTGCACCCCCACTGCACATAGAGTCACAGCTTTGACTCCAACTAAGTACTCACACCAACAAAGTCTCTCAAGCAAAATGGTGGGGATGTTTGGGGAAGCTTATGCCAAAATGATTTTTTTTCTTCAAAAATTTACATCAAAGGTGGAAGGCCCAACCCTACTTTACATAATAGTCATCTAATTTTGTATGATAGTCATTTTGTGTGTTTGCTTGTTTGTTTTTCATATTACTTCTCTTCAGCACAAATTTGCAAAGTTCTAAATCCAAAATTTTTCTAAGATAAGCCTTCACTTCAGGCTACATCAGCACAAAAGTTTATTGTGCTCTTCATCTGGCTAATTCAGAAAGGAGATAAAATATGAAATCACAGAAAAACTGAATACACCAGATTCTTCCAACAGAGAGCAAATAAATTGACAATGCAACACGCATTTGCAAAGCAACATACAATCTAATTGCACTTTTAACTTTTTAATGTCTCCTCACTTGCTTATGCACATATCTCAGTGTAACCAACAGGGAAACATGTGCCACTTTACAGTGGATTTATTTCCAAAACCACTGTAAGAGTCAAACAAAAGAGTTATTGATGGAAACAGGTAATATCTGCACCTACTGGCAGGGAAGAGGTGCAAAAATAAGTACTGAGCATGGAAATAATAACAGCTTGATGGGCAGACCCATAAAATATGGATGTGCACATGGAAAGATGTGTACAAATACGGTGCAGAGATGGAAAAATTGAGCAGGGGGATGGAAAAGGATAGGTGGAAACGTTATTAGGATAAAGAAAAACAAGGCAGGAAAGATAAGGAAACGGAAGGCAGAGAGGGCTTTTTGTGTGTGAGGGAGGCAGAATCCATGCTATGTAATGGCAATTTAAATGACAACATTTCATGCACAAATATATCATTAAATACATAAAAATTCCTTTAAGTGAGAATTTTCAAATAACTGTTGATTTTAAATGACAAATTTATGAATCAGTACTTTGTTTTCACTTGGATTAATAAATATGCATTTAAATGTACAATTCTTTTATGAGTGAGTGAGACAGATTCAAAGCTTAAAGGGCTCCCCCATGATGAATATGTGCATCTCCAGTGAAGTCCTTTCACCATGGGCTCACATGTTGTTTTCTTTCTGTTTCTGGGGTTTTCTCCTGCAGTACACCAGCAAATCTTATCACAAGCCAGTCAACTCTCCAGTGACCATAGGATTTTGCTTCTAGAAGATCTGGCATAATTTCTTTGAAAGAATAATCACATCAATGTAACAGGTGGTGTGAAAGCCACCTGTACACAGGGCTTGCCTAGCAAATGATTGTTTTATGTTGATCCTTGGAACCCTTGTAGAATTTAGGCAAAAATCAGCTGCTCCGGGAAGCAGCCTGTGGTTGTCCTTCAGGAGAGAGTAATCCCACATTTGTAGAATCTGCAGCAATCACTATACCTGCTTTCGCTAAGATGGCTGCGGCTACTCTCAACACCAGTTTGATTTAGATGTACTTTAAGGCATATCTTGTCAGTTTAAAGAAAGGTGAACATATGCCTTTTCAGAATCTAAAGGTCATTTCCTAATGCCACAGGGAATTTAAGAGCACTGACTTGTCTTAAAATATTTGCCTAGTTTTTGAAAATTTACCTTTAAAATAACTGTGCATACCACAGCTAAAAACATTTGAGTAAGAGAAAACACATACATGAAAATGAAATATTCAATTAAGTTTATTGACTTCATTGCACACTTAATTAAAGTAATCTTTACCTCTGCTGCTTGCAGTGCTCACTTAACAAGAAAATAGAGGAATATTAAATTGGTGGAATATGCCCCACATAAGTGCACTTTCTGAAATGTACAAGGGTAAAGTCATTGAGAATACCTTTGCTCATAAGAGACTTAAAATATCTTGCCTCTGTGTGTACAATTAATTTACAGGTTCCATTGTTAGAGCTCGTGTAGATGTGACTAGCAAGGGCTCCAGCACTGCTGGAAGCCTTTCCTCTTAATTCACTGCTCACCTCAGTTTCCACAAAGTTCGGGGCCCAAGAGGGGAACCCGGCTCTGTTCCCCATCGCAGTGCCACTGGACATTTCTGTGGAACTAATGGGATGTTTTGTATTGATCGAGCTCCAAAACCACCTTGCCGCATTGCAAGGGTTCTAAAGATCCATCCGGCATGCATTTTTAAAACATGGTAGGTGGGTGAAAGTGGAAAAGCAATTTCTTTTGTCAACATACATATAAAAGTCCTCCAGTTATAATTTCACTCATTTAATATGTGCAGAAGCTCTTGTTGGCTCTTTTATCAAACTGGATTTCTTTTCATAGTCAATGGCTTCTAAGTTAAATTCAGGTATCATTTTGATTGATCTTACAGTGGACTTTTTAGATTTTTCTCCTTCTAATTACAAACCTGAATAAAGGAATCATTGATTAGCAGTTTCTTTTCCATTTTGAAAAAACACAAAAACAGCAAGAAGATCCTCAAAACTAGCTTGAAGGCCATATGTATGTATGTGTGTGTGTATATATATATATAT
>NW_022900916.1:6760327-6797658 GCF_012274545.1 Fukomys damarensis
ATATATATATATATATGTTCTGAATCAAAGATTTGCTTTTTACCTTCTTGTTAACTTGCATAACATAAAGCATAGCTGGAGAATGGGAAATACACACACACACACACACACACACACACTTCATCTATTCCTCAAACACGTTTGTATAAATATGACTGCTTCAGAGTTGAAGGGGCTTTCATAGAGCAGTGCTTCCCATGCATCTTGCTAATTGTAGCCATTAGTAGTTTCAACGTGGTGATCCTTCCAGCCTGCTGTGTTGGATGTAATGGCAGGTCATGATTTCAACAAGAATGTAACGTACTTGATTCAGTTTTATTGTTTAAAAAGCAAATGTAGACTATTAATTCAACATTGTTGAAGGTGAAAATGAACCCTTGAATTGCACTGCACCACATCAGTCAAAGTTTGGGAGATTAACGGGGATACTTGCACAAAACTCTTTATTTTTGAAAGTGTAATGGAGAAGTGCACTAATGCTTTAGAGACAGGAGTGGATTCAGATCCCAGCTCTTATGCTAATTAGCTGTGACTTGGGGTGACATGCCCCATTTGATGCGTCTCCCCTTTAATCCACAGAATAGAAGTGATCGTTCTTATTTCAAACATTTATTGTGAGGATTAAGGATATGATACAGGAAGGAATGAGCTACAGCACCACCTGTCCTTCTGCAGGGTACACAAGTGTTGGTCTTTGTCTCTCCCTTTCTGTTGTTATTCTTATTAATAGAGAATAGATGTTTCTTTAGCACAGCTTTGAGAAGAACTAAGCAGAAAGTCCAGAGTTCCACATACTTCATCTCACCCCTCCACACAAGGACTTTTCCTTCATTCACATCTTGTGTTTGTGAAAGTGTAACTGTTACAACTGATGAATTAAGGGTGACTGACCATTTTTAACAGAAGTCTGTGTTGGGTTTCCCTCCCCGTGTTGCGGAGTTCCTGTGGGTTTGACAAGTGCATCAGGCCGTGTTTGCCCTGCAGTGTGGTGCAGAAGCTCTGCTTCCTTGCCTGTGCCCTGTGGAACGAACCTTGCTCTTGGGTCTTTTCCAGAGTGTCACACACCGTAGCTGGAATTATGCAGTATGTATCCTTGGCAGCCTAACTTCTTTACTTAGTAGTGCACATTGCAGGCTTCCCTGGACTTTCTTTTCATCACTGAGTAATGTTCCATGTCGTAGATGTGCTGCGGTTGTTTTCCATTCTCCTGTTGAAGAACATCACAGTGACTTCCAGTGTGGGCAATTATGAATAAAGTTCTGTAAACACAGTGTGTAGGTCTTGCATGGACACCTTAAGTTTTTAACTCATTTGGGTAAATACTTGGGAGCCTGATGGTTGGGTCAGACCTCAAGACTCTGTGTGGCTTTGAGGGAAATTGCCACCCACTACGTTCTGCAGCGGCTGGGCACACAGTGTTTCCTTGGCCTTAGCAGCAAGCGTGAGCTCCAGCTGCTCTCCACCCCCGTGGTGCTTTGCATTTTTGCTGTCCTGCTGCGTGCAGAGGTACTGAAATCAAGCTTTAGAGCTGAGTTTTCCATACAGAGAAAGGGGAGACTGTCTAGAAAGTGTTCTTTGTAGATGCTCTAGATTACAACCCCAACATCGTGTGCCTCATGCAAATGCTGAAAACAACTCAGACCAGAATGCCTTGCATGGTGTTCAGGATGCTGATTCTATCAGGGTCCTGCTTGCTTGTGAGGGACCGTGCTCACACTTCTCTGGGCTGGTCAGAGGACCGCGGAGAGTGGTGGACAGGTGAGTCTGGGGTACGTGGTCCATTGACACTTTGTCCATGTTCATCCAGATGTTGAGGTTGCATATAGGACGCCAGCCAGAAAAGGTGAAAGAACGGGAAAAGAGCAGATAATGGAATTTCACTGAAACATGTGAACAAGTGTTATGTTAAAGTCTCCAGATTGCCAAAGGAAGCCTCCCTATTCTCTAATATAGAATGGGAATGTGTTTGCTATTGCTCTAGGATTTGGGATAAAGAGCATCCGCCATGAGGTGCAGAAAGGACTTACCATATTTCCTGATGCACCGTAACTGTTCAGTGTTGGGATGGATGCCCAGCGGGATCTGGAGGTCTGAGGGAGATGGTCCCTGGGAAGCAGACAAGTGATTCTGGAAGTGAAGTGACATTTGGCACATTTACTAATTCACCTGGGGATGCAGAGAGAGCAGGGAGAAGAGGCCCATGATACCACCTGAAGAGAACAAGAGGAAAAACTATTCAAGGACATCATTGCAAGAAAGAAATGAACAGGTGCAAGGCTCTGTGTTCTGGCAGGCACCCGAAGCCAAGAGCCCGGAGCAACAGTGATTCCCTTCTCCAGATTTGCTCCGACTGCTTTCAGTCCTTTTATCCCTTAAGAGAGAGCCGCCCTCGGAGAGGCGATCATGAGGCAGATTATGTGACAGTAATGAAGTCTTTCGGTTTCTCCATCTGTGGGTCTTTGCGCTGCACCTGGCCCAGTGCAGCATCTCCATTGCTGCACATGTGTGCATCGTGCAGAAGAGAGCTGGAGGACTGAGGTCTGGATGTGACGGTGCGGACAGCTGTGACATTGGGAGATTACCCGTCCGAACTAAGAACAAGAGCCCAGGGCTGGGGATGTAGCTGTGTGGTGCCACCACCTGCCTCGCAAGCACGAGGCCCTGAGTTTGATCCCCTTTATAAAAATAAACAAATAAATAAAATTTTAAAAATAAAAATAAGAGCCCAGAGACTCCAAAGGCTGGAAGAAGGGATCTCTTAAAACTTCACTTAAGGTGAACATGGCAATACTTACATACTACAAGGAAAAATTAATTTTCAAAAAGTTTTCTTTAGTTTTGATATAAAAATAAATGTGATTTTATAAGGACCCCACTCAGCTAATGATAATAGAATTAAATGGCTTCATTTTCTAAGATTTGCAATTATGCTAATATGCAGTAACATGACCTCTGCATTGCATATTCACGTTGAATTTATATTGTTTGTGTTATTCTTTCACAATTTTAATGTTGAGGCATAGTGTTTAAGGTATTTTCGGGGCCGGGGATGTAGCTCAGTGTTTCCGCCGCCTGCCTCACAAGTGCAAGGTCCTCATTTGGCTCCCTGGTACCAAAAATAACAATGACAACAAAAGGCATTTTTGATTGCGAGACATCTCCTAGGCTGCTTCTCTGGTAACTGGTACTCTGCTGCATCTGGGTAACTCACTTTGGCTGAATTTTGTCCCCATATACCCTAAAGAGATGGCTGCTTTTCTTGTCCTATATATAATTAAAGTCTCATATAAAAGGGTCAGTCATGTCTTGTCAAAGTTAATCAAACACTATTTTATTTACCCTTTTCTTAGAGAAAAAAATGTACTTTTTATATTTTGGAACTTTGTGGATTTCATATTTTCAACTACTTATTTTGAAGACTTTTCGAAATTGCTAGCATGGGGTGGGGACGCAGCTCAGGCGTAAGTGCCTGCCTGGCGTGCATGAGGTCCTGGGCTCAGTTGCCAGCCTGATCAACCAAGCATCAGTATATTTTTAATCCTAGAATTGAACGAAGTAACCATGAGCATAATTGTGACACCAGTAAGCACACTTGTCTTCATTCTCGGAATTCAAGCAGTGAGTTTCCTAGAGAAGCAGCTTACTGTGGGCTCCCAACCCAGCCTTCTGCACTGCCTGCCCCTGAGCGCTGCAAAAGTGGGCACCAGGGGTGTGAGGTGAGCCATCTGCCCAGACCCCTCTGCCCTCTTTCACCTGGGCGGGGTCAGCAGCTCACAGCCAGAGACCTGACTTGGGATGCAGGAAGCCAGCCCCAGAGCTTCCGGTGGAACTGTAAAAAGCTCTCTGGAGCACGTCTCGCCCTGCTCTGCTTGCTCTTTACCTAAGAACCCTCTCTGCATAAATCCTGGGGCAAGAATCCCTGCCCTGGTGCTTCAAGGGAGCCCAATCTGGAATGCAGACTTGAGGGCAATTTAACCAGCTTTGGTGAAGCGGGCTACAACGTATCCTCAATTGTTATTTTGTGTAACTGTGTTTCTTTCAAAAATTAATCAGTGGCTCAAGGGTAGATCTGAAAACCAGACCTTCAGATTGATTCATGGATGAGGATTTTGCCAGCCAGGTAGGTTGTTATGAAGGCAGGCAAGAGAATATCTACGAAGTTGCGGGGGAGCCACGCTGATAGGTAAGAAAGGGCAGACAAGATCTGTGGGAAAGAGTGTAGCGGGCAGTAAAGGAACGTGAGGGCCCACTTGCTAGTAAGTGTTTTAAAACTGCATCATGCGCATGTGCACCCACACACATCTATATACCAACTGTGTGATGTACTTTACATGTCTGTGTATGCACACAGATACAGTTTACCAAAGAATTTTATATACTATTTATACCTTGTGCTCAGGATTGAGCTCAGCGGTGCCGCACCCACTTCATAGCTGCAAGGGCCTGAGTTTGATCCCTGTCTGCATGTCTAACATGAGGCAGAGTTTTGGAGGGATATTTTGGGTCCCTAGTTGGTTAAAACCACAGATGTAGAACCAAAATATGGAAGCCTGACTCTGTAAACTGTGAAGAGCCCAGAAAAAGAGTGATAGAAAGCTTAAAATTTCAAGATATAGGTACTTCATGTAAATAAACAGCCTCAGAATTATATTGTGGAAAATGTTTTATCCCTAACTTAGCCTGCATTTATTTGAAATAGCAGCTAGCTGCCCAGTACAAGGATATTAATCAATTTTTTGATAAATCTAATCCGTCAGGACAATGAAGGAGAAATACTATTAAGAAGTTTCACTTTCTCTTTTTCTGCCCAGCCAGAGCAATAGGAAAAGATTACAGGGGATGAGTTTGGGTTTCTTTCTCTTGCAGGGCAGAGGTTCTCAAAAGTTGGCCTAAGGCCCACCCATTAATTGTGAGGGTCCTATTGGTAGACCAAGAATGAATTTAGAATAGGAAGTCTTTTTGTTTCCACTTGTATGAGTGGCTCTCTAGTCCATAAGCTTTAGTTTGCACTTAGGGTTTAAGGCTCTGTATAGACAGCCAACTAAATGAGTTCTTAATGATGCTAAATTTGTAAACCACCATTTGCACACTTCCCCAGTGCACTCAGGGTTCCCATTCAGTGTTCTTAAACTCTGGAACAGAGCTGAAGTTTGAAATGCCTTAGGCAAATGAAAGCTGGAATAAATAGGCCATTTCTCTCGCCCCACGGAATGGCCTTACTGAGAAACACTTGGGAGTCTCCACTCTACCAGAGCTCAGAGGCACAGCATCTCCACACAGCGGCAGGATGTGAACACCAAGATGATTCGTGAGAATCCCTCTTCAGGTATCACCTCCCAAGGAGAGGAGGAGGAGGAGGAGAGGCGTAGCTGGTCCCCTTCTTCTGACCGCACTAAAGAGCAGGAAGCTAGCTTTGAAAATGCCTTGGTGTTTCTATCCCAAAGTCAGTCCACGTTACCTCAGATCACTTTGGACTACGTAGCCCTCATGTGCAAATTAGTCAAAGATATAGATGGGAAGAAAATTAATGGATGTTTTAGAAATTCCTGTGAGATTATTATGATGGATGAATAAATATCAGAACATTATCATCTTCTCATCAAAATGAGGAAAACTTATCAGAATGTTTTTAGAAATACAGCATTAGATACATGATATACAGAAGCAAATCAAGAGCTAGGGATGAAGCTCAGAGGTAGAACTCCTGCCTGGCATGCACAAGGCCCTGGGTTTAATCCCCAGTTCACACAGAGAGAGAGAGAGAAAATCAAAGAATAAAAATAATAGAATGAGCCCGCTAAAGTTCATTTATTGGGAAAACTTTTATGAAGGGCTTTCATTCAGGTACTTTGTTAGAACCTGGGGACACTACCATGAACTGGAAAGAGTAGGCTCTACTCTTGAGGGGCTTCCAGGTGAGACTAGAGGAAGACACTCAGTGAGCTCATACTGGAAGCTGGAACAAGATACCTCACACAGACAATATAAAGGACAGGTTTATGTAGTTCACAGTTTCAGAGGATTCAGTCCATGGTCAGTTGGCTTCAAAGCCAGGGTTGACATTGTGGCAGCAGGGTGTGGTGGAGGAAGGACGCTTATGTCTTGGGAGCAGAGCACAGAGGGAGAGTCCCTGATCCAGGCCTACCCTCCAGTGGCCACCCCCAGTGACCCACTTCTTCCCCAGGGCCACCTCCTAACCACACAGTCAGCTGTCAGTAGGGCACCCACAGCTTGAATCACTGATGAGAGCAGCCCCGATGATCCAGTCACTTGTCCGGAGTCTCTCGCCCAGTCAAGCTGGTGATTAAGATAAACTGGCATCTGGCCATGGTGCCATATGGCTTTAATTCCAGCGCTCTGGGAGGCTGAGGCTGGAGGACCCCAAGTCCTAGCTATGCCTGAGCAACTTACTACTTCCATGAGATCACATCTCAAAATAAAGAACAGAAAAAGAGCTTGTGATGCAGCTCAATGGGAAGGCCCTGGGTTTGACCCTCTGTGCTGCAAAAACAAATAAAAATCCTGGCACCGTGCCTCAATGGAAGTCCAGGACAAAGCCCTTTCCACAACAGGCCTAACACAAAATATTGATGTTTGTGTTTCTACAGTGTGAGTCCTTCTGTCTCATCTCCCCAGACTGATGTAATTCATTGCTTCCCACAAATGTCTTTTGGGGGGTGAGGTTTTATGGCTGTGGGATTTCTGTTATGGTTTGGTTTGCTTGTATGCTGCTCCCCGATCTATTATAGTCAGATGTAAATCACGACTGTGGTCATCTAAGCCCACAGGGGTTGAAACATTGAAAAATGTTCTCCCCCAAGCACATTTCACAAAGCTCAAGTAATTAATCTATAAAATATATTCACATTAACATGGATCTGCTTGGCAGTTTTTCAATAGAAAGAGAAGTTGTCATCAGGAAAGGAGACACAAGGACACAGACTTACCATACTGGAAATAGAATAAAGACTATGAAGTCGGTGTTAGTTAGCTGACATTCAGTCCATATGTTACCTCCTTGGCTTGTTTACAATGCACTTGCGCATAAAAAAGTGAAACAAATTTCAACCTTTACTATTTCCTGAATGATGAAACTGCCCTTTGTAATCCCCTGTTGTAGACAAGAAAGAACAGGTTTATATCAATAGCTGTTCTGTTTGTATAATGTGTATGTTCAGAAACAGACCACCAAATCAAATAGTTCCAATGCTCAATTATGTTAAACAGCCCCATTTGGATTTTTTTCTGAAATAAATCTAAGTAAATATTGATAAACAGTACAAAGCATATTAATAATGTGTTGTCTGAGCTTGTTATTTAAGGGATTAAAATCACAGCCAAGAGAGCAAATAAATATTACAAGTTATATTGCTTCATATTTGCCAAACTTCCTAAATTATTGTCAAATCCACTGGGTAAATGCAGCAGAAAGCACAATCTGTTTCCCGTGCAAATCTGAAATCCACTTACGAGGCATACCCAGGTGTAGCTGGGATTTCAGATATATAATTACAGAAGAATTACTGATTCACCATTTTCATTTCCAAAAAGGTCATCATAGGTTTACCCAAAATGGAACAGAAGAAGTGCATATCAGGTTTTTTATTAATTCCTTCCATGTGTACAGACTCGGGAGGCGATTTGGTCAATTTGTACCAAGATACTGATCATGGACCCACCTGGCATGGCCCTCCAGCGACTCTGAACCAAACAGGAAGTTACACAAATAGTAGGAGTATAGTAACTGCCACAAAGCAAAGAGAGGTGCTGGCAGCAGGTAGGAATGGGGGAAGAGGGTTCAGCTGGGAAAAGGGAGCCGGAGGCCCACTCCCTGCAATGGATTGGACCTTGATTGGTTAGGAAATCCACAGAAACCCTAGGAAAAGCAAAGCCTTTGGAAAAAGAATTCGCGTTAGTGAACAGGACAGCCACACCTACCTGCAGAGAAGGATCCCTTTCTTTGCACTGGGAATTTTGAGGAGTAGAAGCATGCAGTAGAGGTAGGGGTTGGCTTCTTGCAAAAGGGGTATCTAACATAGAGTGTTAATTATTTCGCTGCTATAGCTGGGTCCTTCCATGGACCCCGACTTCTGTATTACATTTCCTCCAAGAAACCCCATGTATGGGAGATGTTTTTATTGTCAGGGTATTTTTGTTTTGGTTCAGTTGGATTTTTTGTTTGTTTGTTTGTTTTGTTTCCCTTGAAGGAAACAGACTGGATTCTGTGACCACCTTAACTAAGTATGACAGAGATACCACAATAGCAGGAGGAGGAGGAAAGCCGTGAACTCACCAGAGATGCTGCCCTAGTTACAAACAGCTTAGGTAACCAACATCCCTAACTGCGCCTAAGTACAAAGTGACCCCATGCAGGTAATTGCTGCTGCCACCCGCGAATACCTAGCAAAGGTTGGTTGGGTGGTAGGTTTCTGTGCAAAGTGAAAGTTCCTAATAACTGAAATGGTTCTGATCATGGAACCTTTTCTTCCCACTATCCCACAAATGGTCCATCAATTCTAGGGAAAGCCTCAGATTTCAGTTTGTGGCGCAGTAGTTCAGCTTCCAGTTAGTTCTGCCTTCCGATGTGGAGACTACAACTTGTATCAAGGTTGTGTGTATATCCAGTTTAATTGGAGCTAAGTGTGTGTGCCAAAGAGATGGAGAGTTTGGAAGGCAGCTTGGAACCAGATTTTGCAGGATCCTGAAAGCCAAGTCAGTTTATTTTTTTCTGAAAAGCTCCCTTGTGATTTGAAAAGGAAAGGAAGACAGGGCGCTAACAAGTAAGAATTAAAATATCCCATCTGAGTTCCTCCCTCGAGTCTCACACCACTGTACCTGGCTCTCTTAAGACATTTTCACTTGGATTTTTCTCCGGTCCCTTAAACCTGGCTATCAAGTTCACCATTCCTACCCGAATATACTTCTGCTTGTTTCCGGTTGTATTCATTGGCACCGTTTTCCTCACTCCGTACAACCAGTTCGTCGGTGTGGCATGTCATCACACTGTCTCTTCAGCTCCTCTTTTCTTTTCCAACTCGCCCCCTCATTTCATCTAAATTCTCACTGGAATTACTGCAGCAGATGTGAGCAAAGGACGACCTGACTTCAGATCCTGCCCTGCACCTTGCCAGTTATGTGACTTCTGATGAATTCAGTTTTCCCATTTATAAAATGTGGAAAATGAAAGCCAGCTACCCTGAATGAAGGAGTGAATTGTGGAAAGAAAAAGAAAGTAACTGCAGTATGGAGCCTTAGCTTTATCTAGATATGAATGCAGACAGGCAGGTCCAGAGCAGTACTCTCTGATAGAAATATAATGAAAGACATATATGTAATTTTACATTTCCAATGAAAGAATAAGCAGGTTAATTTGGTAATGCTGATAGTTTGTCTCTATATATCCAAAATAATTCTTTCAACTCATGGCACTAGACACAGTTCAGGGGCTTAGCAGCCACTCATAGCCAGTGGCCCTCATGTCTGGGCAGAGCAGCTCTAGGGCTCGTGACCTTGGCAAACAGAAAGGTCAGCACCAACAAGAGTCGACTTTCAGCGGGTGTGTGGAGGCACAGGTGATGCCTTTACCTGGGCATAGTTTGAGAGAATGCAGGTGATTCATTTGGCAATTTCTTAAGAACCAAGGGAAGCAGAATTCGGAAAGAGGGATAATTGAAGGCGGAGGTAAATTTTAGAAGCAAAAAAGCACAAAGATGGAAATGATAATTTCGTGTGTGCGCCATCGGGCACTCGATTTTAGTCCCTCCCAGGGCGCCTTTTGCTTCCCGGCTTGAGGATGAGCCCCTCCGGGCAGAGCGCGTCCCTGCTTCACTGTCCTCAGGATAGAGGTGGCTGAAAGCTCCGTGCAATGCCCTGGAAACCAGGCCCACTCAGGAGCATTCAGGCTTCAGATCCTAAAACAATCAGGGAACATCCAGGGCGTGAAAAATTCAAGAACACTGTTTTTAAGCTCAGCACTAATGCTCAAATGGCTTCCAGGTGCACAGAGCCTTGCAAGGTGGTGGCCTCTGAAGTCATTGGTGACACAAATTGTGCATCCACAGATGCACGGTAATCCCCAGCTGCTTTTGGGTTCACTGGGAATGGAGTGTTTGGGGTGGCTGCGTAAGAGAACGTAAGTTTCTCCATGCACTGCCCAGTTAATCCATCTTCGAAGGAAGATGTTTTCATTGCTGAGTAGTGAACAGGAAAAGATTAATTTTAAAGGCAAACAAAATAGAAGAGCCTAAACAGCCCACTAATGATGCCATTTTCCCCATTTCCTCTTCGTGATGCATTGTGTGCCTGTGAAGGATGGGGCAAGCTTGGGGCTCTGGAAACGCTTGTCTCGTGGAGGAAATCCACTTCTACGCCACACAGAGCCCGAGTACAGGTGCAGCGGGCAAGGAAACAATGCCAGCTGCTTCCGTGGCCATGCTTTCCTTAAAGAGAAACTGAGGACCAAAGCCAGGGTAGGAGGGAGCACAGAACTGCAAGGGAGAGCACTGGTGCTTCATGACTCCGGCCTCGTGGGGGTGGCTGGTTTAAGATTCTACAAAGGGACACGGCACAGACTTATCTGAGTGCAGAAGCACATGTTACAGATGTCAGAGGAACGTCACTTCTTTTGTAACATGAATTCATTCTTGTGACGAGCTTATGTGCTCACGGAACAGCTTTTTCGGAGAGTCCATGGGAAGACGGAATTTATTCTCATGTACAAAACAGCACCCATGGTGACCCTCGGCATCCCCACCCCATGTCTGGAAATAGCCTGGGCACACAGACTGTCAAGGATGATTAGAGAAGTGTCATTGTGTGTGACTTAGACAGCAACTAGTCACAATGACTTGTTCCTCAGTCATTTTTGACCCTTTATTGCTTCCCTGGGCATTCTGTAACTTGCTGGGATTGTGGGGAGCTGTAGTGAACAAGAGGGGAGGCTGAAGTCCCCATCTCTGGAGCTTAGAGTGGGGAATGTTTTCTTCCCTATGTATCATGTCAGACACTTTCACAACTGCCTTGTGCTCAGCTCTGTGATGAGTGCGCTAGACTGTGATATGGCCCTTGGGAATGCAGGGCAAGGCCAAGAGTGCCTTCGGTGGGCACGTCATGTTGTCATGTCCTGAAGGTGTGTTATTTGTGTTCCTGGCCATTTCTTTCTTTTTTTTTTTTGTGGTACTACATATCAAACTCAAACTTAGGACCTTGCTCTTGCAAGACGGGTGGCAGAACCACTGAGCTAAATCCCAGCCCTCCTGAACATTCCTTATCATCCAGTTCGCTGAGATGCATTTGACACCAGCCTGCCCACCCTGATGCTGGTCTTGCCTCTTCACATACCTGCAGCTCCCGTCCGCTGTCAGACCTGGGCCCAGGGGCTGGATGAAAGGGTGAATGAAATACCAGGGTAGGGTGTCTGTGTGTGAGCAGAAGCCAGACTTTATTTTCAAACTGGTCTTTTCAGGTAAACAGCCTTTGCTTCATCCCTTTGCTCTCTGTTTAGAGACTGTTGTGCCCTGAAAGAAGAAAATGTTGCACAGTACATGTTCCTTTTGCTTGATTTCTTCCTCAAATTCCAGAGAGCTGTTACGGGTCAATTTGTAGGAAGCTGAAAGAGCAAGACCTTCTGTATGGAAACCAATGTGCTGTATGGAAAGGACCTGCTAATCTGTAACCTGCCTTGTCCCTGCCTGCTTGGTGAAGAAACAGAAGGAGAATTTTCTGAGGGGCAGCGGTGATGCCGCCTGGGCTTCTCCACACCCCACAATGGTCACGGTGTCCCCACCAGCGCAGAGCCCTCCGGTCTCCGTCCTGGTCCGAGTTCAAATTCTCCAGTCTCTGCTCCACCCACCCCACCCCCACCATCTTTCCCGAGTCCCTTCTTGTCACCTTCCATCCTGGTGTGGATCAGCGCTAGAGAGAGCTGCCAGGAGGGCCTGAGGGTGCCAGACTTGTTCCACACGGAGGGCTTGAGGGTAGCCGAGGCCTCAGCGCCAGCGGGGCCGAATGAGACAGTGATAGCTGGTGAGGAAAGCACTGCAAGTGGAACAGGAAAAGCCTTTTTTTGTTTGGTTGGTTGGTTGGTTGGCTTTTTCCATCAGTTTGGTTCGGGGTTTTGGTTTATTTGTTCTTAGCCATAAGCACGGAAGTTTGGTTTGACTTCCCTTGTGAGGAGCCCCTCCAAAACCCAGCTGATAGTGGCTCCAGGCCCAGGGCTGAGGGTCTGCGGTGAGGGAGGGCTTTCTCCTCCTGGGGAGGCCTCCCCGGGCTCTCTGGGGCCGCCTTCACCTTGTTGGTTTCGACTGCACTGCCCTTGGCTCCTCTTTGGATTGTTGAACTGGGTTATGACTGTCTCACCGGCCTGGGCCTTGAAAGGGGGCTCATTTCTAAAGTGGGGTCTTCTTAGCCCCGGAGCCGCCTGACCCTTTGCATAAACATAAGCAGGAGAGCTATGGATAAGCTGAGGGTGACTTATTCACCTGGACCTCTTTCAAAGGAAGAAGCCTCCAGGACTGAAAAGAGGGGTGAGAGCTCACTCTGCGATCTTTCCCTGAAAATCCTTCTGGGTGGGACCTTGTCAACACAGCATTACCTGCTCCCTGCCTCACCCTGCCCTCCTCTGTGAGGACGTGTGCACCCTCACAGAAAGCATGCTCGCATTTCCTGCAGGACTGGGGTATGCTGCAGGCAGTGGAGATGCTCTGTCTTCATAGCAGGGACTCGGGGAAAAGGCCCCCTTCCAACAAAAATCTGTTGGTTTTGCCTGTAGCAAGGAGCTGCTCGTTTTCTAGGCTCCGGATCTGCAATCTGCTGATGGAGGCGCATGTGTCTTATGTGTGGGAGGAGAAATGCCCGTGCTGTGTGCTTAATGACTGAAACACAGTGATTTTGGGGGTTCCCGGTGACCTACGGCTTTAGGTGTTGTTTGTGACTCCAGCACCTGTGGGCGCGTGGCTTCCGGGAGCTTTTGCCTGTGGTTCTCAGCGTGTGAACTCACTTGCGCCTCTGCTTTGTTTTCTTGGCTTACGAAGTTTTAAAACTGGCACAGAGTGTACCCGGGTAATCTCAGCTGGAGATGACTTAAAAGAAAATGCTGGGGAAACTGGCAGAGAGCTGTCCGCGGGTGGGAGGCAGGCTCTACTGAAACCCGGCGGAGGGAGACCGTGTCCCCGTGTCCGGGGGATGGGTGGGGGAGGGCTGGCAGCTTGAACTTCGGACCCAGCGTCTGTGCCTCTGGGTTTAAGGGAGTAACTCTTCTTCCAGTGTGTCCGCTAAAGGAAGGCAGAGCAAGGCAAGCTGACGTCTGTGGAACATTTATTTCAGGCCAGAAACTGTGTTCGGCTCTCTTACCGCATTATCTCGTTTTAATCCTCGCCACAGTGCAAGGTGCTCAGAACTTTAATGTCCCCATGTACAGATCAGGAAACCAAATCATGGAAAGGTTAAATCGGTGATCCAATGTGACCCAGGACGGAAAGTGGCAGAGCCCAAAACAGACGCCCAAGGCCAAGCTCGCTCTAGAACCTCGGAGTCCGTTAGTGACTGGATGTAGATCTCAGGCCGGCCTATGGTGGGGACAGGACTCCGGGCCCTTAAGAGATCGGGGAGAGTCGCACACCCAAGGGCCAGCTCCTGGGCAGGACAGAGCATCAGTCAGTTATCCCCGTATCTTACTGTGCTTGGATGATTATTGTCCTCTTTCCCTTTGTTTCTTCCTCCTTCTGCAAAAGTCAATATGTCTGTCTTGTCCTTTATTTGCTGACCTCGTTCACTTGCCCGTATCTTGAGCTCTTACCCCCTTTATCCCGCTTCTCTTTCTTAAGGCTGGGGCAGAATAGCCCATTCGTTGTCCTTCTCTGAGTTCCACTGTTTCCTTTGATGTGGGGAGGAAAGGCGTAATACAGGCGATGGAATGAGCCGAAGTCACCCCTTTTCGCTTCCCCTTGTTCATCTGTTCCCTTTCCCTGAAAACTGGAGAAGAGTAAACTGTGACAAAAGAAGGAGGAAGTGAAATGCGTCTTGTCCTTGCAGCAGGCCCCCTGTCCCATTTCAATGCACCTCCTGACTTGCAGTAAAGTTGTCCCAGCAGCCTGCTGTCTCTGTGCTGAAAGCTAGAAGTCTATTTGGATTCCTTGACGTCTGTGAAGTCACATGTGGAGTTATCAGATGTTACCTCTCCTCTGTAAGGCCTTTTCATTTCATTTTCCAGATTCTCCTCAAAATACTACTGCTGTTACTAGCTTAATTGAGATAATCCATGCCACTGTTCTGATCTGAAACTATTTCTGCCCAGGCACAGAATGTCTGCCTGGATTCAACCAAATTTGCTAAAGTTTTAACATACTAGGTCTTTTATGCTTTGGTCTTAGCATAAATTAATCTCTGAATCTATTGCTGAAAAACACTATGTGAAGACAAGTGATTGTGGGAGGAATATTTTTATATCAATTCCTGTTTTCTTCTTCTGACATAACAAACATGTGACTATAGCATTTGTCTTGATGACACTGATAAATAACAGTGCTTTGGTTCCATGATTGGCTAAGAAGAGTTTGCTGTACTTGGCCATACAGAATCCTAAAATATAAAAAATCCTAACATGTTGTAGGAAAACCCATGCATAGGGTTCAAACCAAATGCATTTCTGCCTCTAAAATGGATATAAGAGAATCAGGGGAATTAAAAAAAAAAAAAAGGTCATTTTCTCTATCCTTGAGGTAGTGTCCTGTGCTTCCCCACCCTTCCCTCTGCCTCTTCTCCCAGTGTGGCTCCAGCTGAAAGAACTCATGACCATTGGGGAAAGTAGTAAACATAATTCAGAGAACACTTTCCTGAAAAACCACAGGATTCCCTCACAGGGCCGGACCCCTGTACCACACTCTGCTAGCTTGGCATAAGTAGAGAAAACTCGGAGGAGAAAAGTGTCCTAACCTGCCAAATAAATAGCTAGATTATTGACTAGAAAGATCCGCCGGGAAGATTGAGGGCTGAGAAGAAATTTAAAAAACAAGACTATGGATAGGGTGAGCAAGGACTGAACCATCAGATCTTGGGATATGATTAGCGGTTGTCCTCTGATGCCCATGAGAGGAACAGACCGCACTCCACAGCCCTGTGTTCCTTCCAAAGCCATCTGGCCCTAAACATGACAGGTGGAAGTAGGTAGGCACTTAGGCTGGAGTGGGGATATTAAAAAAAGAAAAGATGCACATACTTCAGATGTGTGATTTTAATAGCAGGAAGAAAGGGCTTGGCATTTGATGTCTTAGGACCTTTGGACTTTATAATGGTAATTCTTACTTTGATCACCTTCTCTCTTTGGGCCTTTCGGGTGTTTATAGGCAGTGGCAGGAGAAATTAAACATGGGAATTACAAGCAAATAAAATGCCGATGAGGATGTTTTATGACATAGTTCACTAGTTATAGTTGGCAAAGACTTAGGGGAAGAATTAAAATTTATCATTACAATGAGATTTTTAACATCTAATATTAAACATTGTCATACCTTGTTCATACGTACCTCATGCCACTACCATTAATAATAATGGAATGAGTATTTTACACATGCATGTTGAGTAAGTTACTCATTTTTTGTATAATATAAGCTAAAGTATCAGTCCATTTTATTGTATGGTATTTTAGGACATATAGAATAATGCAACCAATATCAAAGGAGGTAAACAAACTGTAAAGGAAACATTTGGAATAAATTTGGTAGATTGTTTCTATTTAAGCATTAAATCAGTTTATCATTTGTGGAATTCTAGGCCGAACCACATACTGCCTATATCCTTGAGACCCATGATCAGGCACATCCTCCTTTTTCTGAGTTTCATTGATTAGATACAAAATGTATAGGGAATTTGTTTACTGCATGTGTAATCATGGCCAGAATTAGTATCTTTAAAATGTTTTCACTGTACAGCCTTGTCATCATTATAATCTAAATATCAAAGGAGTTAATAATATTAGTATGCTTCTATTTTTATAAGGCCAAGTATAAACTGGTTTTGGCAAAAGAAGAAGCTAGTATCACCTGATATTTTTGCCAGGGCTGTACTGGATTGTCTTTGCTACTAATGCACAAAACATCTAGGCAAATATAAAATTGCTGAGGTTCAGATGAGAAAGGTCTAATTTTTAATAAAGTAATTTAATATTTAAGGCACCTGTTTCACATAGAATGTGAATAAATTATCTAGATTTGAACTACCATTGTTGTTTCATTATGCCTTTCTTTGAATTAGGGATCCTGAACTCTAAGGCTGTAGAAAAATTCTGATGTGATTTTGTAGTTCTTAAATTGGCTGCAGACTACTTAAATATCCAAATATTTTAAGTACTTGATGCCAGAGGTCTATTTCTTGAAGTCTTTGATAATTTCCTGATGGACTCTGGCTTACTCTGTTTCTTTTTTGCCATTATTTTCAACAATTTTTCAAAAATGCTGCTATTCTGCTTAAGAACTTGAGTAAATGAGCTCCTAAGCCAGATTTAAACTTATGAAGGTCTATTTTAGGGCAACTAAGAAAAATGCACACTGTGTGTTCGTGGCATCAGAGTCTTGTCATCTGAGCCTACATGAGGCCTGGGATGAACTTTGCATCTACCCATCTGTATTTCTTCACTTCCAGGATTTGGGTTTTCCTGCTTTTGGTGGACCAGTTACATAAGCATTTTTGGAATAAGCTTCTGATTCAACACCTACATGTAAAACTTAATATGATTTGCAAAGCCAATAAAATGCCTGATAAATAGAACTGCTTCATTTAGCTTGGGAGAAGGAGCTGGTTGTTCCATTCTATGATCATACCGAATTTTAAAAGTGAGTTACCAACCACTGCTTCTCTTGCTCTCATTAATTAGCAGTTATTAGCATCTAAAGAAAGTCCAGAGCAAACAGGCAAACTGTGGTCTGACTTCACACCTTCAGTCAGCTTTGGAAAGTACTCCTGTCAGCAAGTGTCTCAAATAATTACCAAAACACTCAACCCACCCCTAAAGGAAGTTAGAGGCTAATCAAAAGTTCAGTGAATCAGCAGGAAATGGAATAAAGGTATTTATAAATCAAATGGGTATTTTCTTTTGCTTAAAAACAAAACACATTGCCTACCTCTGTGATTCCAGAGGAGAAATTGAGCTTGTAGAGAAGCCGTGTATCTGCTCCCTGGCTCTAAAAGGTGAGAAAACTGGTACAGATGACTCAGGCAAAGCTGGATGGGATTCTGAGTCCAGCACCTGGAGCATGAGGGAACTGTCCCACAAGGGTTTCTGCTTTCCGCTTTCATGGTAGTGACCCTGCTAGACTCCGAGAACTCAGTGAGCTGGCAATTCTGGTCTGAAACGCGTATGAGATGTAAAGAAGCGGGCGTTCCTGGGGAGAATCTTCAGAAATAAACCCGTTCCAACAGCTGGGACTGGGGAGCATCCCTGCAAGGTTTGAGGCTTTCTTCTTCTGAGGTATTTCAGAAAGTTGAAAAGCTCGCTTTCTCTTCATCTTCGTCCTTATCTGTGGATTGTGCCCCCGAATTATATAATGGATTTTCAGGGATACTCTTAATTTTGTCAAGAGAGAAATTAGGAAACTTCTAGTTTATCACAAGAAACGATTTATAGTTAAAAATCCAGAAAACTAAATATCTTCAGAAATGGGAGAATTTTCTCCTATTTTTAATAACTTTCCTGGAATACTTTTAACTTTTAATATTAGCTCTGCACTCAGACATCTAAGGTAAAGTTAAGATTGTATTAGGCCCACTTAAAGTGAAACCTGTGCTGTCGGATCTTTCAGATATAGACCTATATACCCATCTACATTTACATGCATGCCTCAAAATCCAATGCACTTCACCTCTCTCCTCAATCCCAGGTTCCTCTTAAAAAATAAAATAAAATAAAATAAAAGTTTTTCTGGAACAGAGTAATTCAGCTTAAGCGTTGATTCCTCGAAGTGTGATTCAAAGACTAGAACAACCTGTGAACTTCAAAATGCACAGTGTCAGGCTTCCCCGGGACCTCGGAGACAGGGTCTGCATGTGTATTTTATCACACCGTGGCTGCAGGACTCGTGCGCATTCAGGTCTGGTACGGGCTGGCCTGGAACCCATCCTTGGAAAGGCAGTGGGACACTGCTGGGAAAAGGATTCCAGATCTGAAGGTAATCATGGAGGCCAATCAAGAGTTCAGTGAAATCAACGGGAAGTGGAGCTGGGTCTCCCTGGTCGCAGTCCTCAGTAGCCAGGCCACCGAACCTTTTATTGCTTCAATTTCTCCATCTACAAAGATGGAAATACTTACTGTACCTACTTCTCTGGCTTCTCCTGAGAATAAAATGAATATGTACTTTACAAGAAAAGTACTGGCATGTAGCAAATGCTATATAAGTGGTAATCACTTATTAAATGTGATTATTACATTTTCTTCAATGTGGTTATTAAATATCATTAATAGTAGATATAGGGAAAGCTTTTTTTGTGCCAAGTAAAAAAATATTGAATAAATGGCACATAAATTACTAAGAAAATAACAGTCATTTGAGAACCAAACATGCATATTTATTCTCTTATTTTTAATTGTGTGGTGCTAATGAGGCAAAGGCTTTGAGTCTAATCCCCTTGTTGATCAATTAACATGTCACGAAAAAGGCAAAAACAGTGACACGAGAAGCAAATCTATTTTTCCACCGGAGTTTCTAAGGTCCCGCCACCACCCCTCCTACAGAAAGCCCTACTTCTAAGCCTCCAGGCCTGTCCCCAGCCCCGGAAAACAGCTGCACAAATGGCTTGGCCTGGCCTATAAGTGCATCTGAGGAAAGAAAAACCATCTCAGGAACAGCACCAAATAAGGAAAGCAGTGAGGAGGGGATGGAGTGGTGGGAAGTTTTAATGCTGTTTGGATCAGTTATAAAAACATATTGACCATTGGCCACCTAGGAAAGTATTTTCCTATTTTGTATTTTGGAACAAAATGACCTCCAATCTCTATAATCATTACAGAAATCAAATTATGAATCAGATTTGACTATGAGTTTCATACAATCAAATTTATGGCTTTTGTATGCACTCATTCCCTAGATACTTGAATGTTTCATACCTTTGGATTGAAATGCCACCTTAATACTTCTATACCTCGTCTACTTTTTCTGTGACAGTTACCTTTTGTTAGAAGCTCAGCATCTTCCCTGCCGTTGTATACTCTGTGGTGACCATGGGAAGGTGTGTGTCACGCTGTCCAAGAGACACAGAGGTGCAGGAACTGCCCTGGGCCACGGTGTGGCCAAAGCTTGAATCCCTCATCTCCTTGAAGGGCTGTTATGGCCTTGTGGGCTGAGCAGCAGTGACAACCTACAGTGCTGTGAGACTTTTCCTACAGAGCCACCTAAGGTGAGAAGGGAAAGGCTAGTAAAAGAAAAACAATGAGCTGGGGCCAGAGGGACCAGAAGTTGGGAGCGGGGGGAGTTAGGTATTAGAAGTTAGATGTGAGTGGCTGAGCCTGGATTATAAGGTCTGTGTGCTGGGGCATCGTAGACACTGACTGGGTGAATGCAGAGGGTACCAGTCTGGACTGGGCTGGGAGGAATTTGGAGAGAGCTCAGTACCTGACACAGAGTTCTAGCATGAAATGTTAGAATGGACTTTTTGATAAACTACCCCCCCAAAAAAATCCCCAAAAACTTTATAAAAAAAATAGCAAATCAATCACAAGAATGATTTTAAGTTATATTCACTTTCTGGAACCAGGAAATTGAGATTACTCTAATAAGATAAATTATATGAGGAGTTCATAACTGGAACAATGAAAAAAAAATTATTTTCAAGGTGACATTTGTATTTATCAAATCTTGCACATTACCTGAAGATATTACTTTCAAAAGCATGTTTTTGCCAGGCATGGTGGCACATGCCTGTATTCCCTGCACTCGGGAGGCTGAGGCAGGAGGATCGCTGTGAGTTCGAGACCAGCCTGGGCTACACAGTGAGTTCCAGGTCAGTCTCAACTACATAGTGAGACCCTATCTCAAAAATAAATAAATAAATAAAAATAAAAAATAAAATCCCCAGGTCTCTCAACTACATAGTGAGACCCTATCTCAAAAATAAATAAATAAATAAAAATAAAAAATAAAAGCAGGTTTTCAAGTCATAGCTTCATATTTATAAAGAAGGTTATATACAGGTTAGTTTGAGACAACTGTCAGGACCTGCCCCATATCTTCTTGCCACCTTCTACCCCTTTTCCACCAGTAGCTCTGTCTTAGTCATTTCTCTTTCATTGCTGACACAAAACTTCCAGCACCCAAAGTTGAAGGCGAAAGGTTGATTTAGCTCACAGTACGTAGATGTTTCATTTCATAATCAGCTGGCTCCAAGGCAGGGGGGCACATGGCAGAGGGTCATCTCAGAGGAAAAACAGTTCATGGTGCCCACAAGGTGGCAAAAGCAACAAGGGAAACTTAGCATCTTTCTGCCTCTTTTATCCAGAGTACCAGGATTAGGGCAGTGCTAAACCAGTAGGTGTATCAGTTTATTAATCACACACCCTTAATCCCAGGATCGCACACTCTAGATCCAGCTACTTCTGCAAGAACCTCCTGTGACCTCGTGAGGCTCTGGGGAGCCTTCTAGACACAGCCACAGCAGCCATTGTCACCGTTTTCCAGCACTTTGTCTTCTTTTCTGTTCTCCCCTAAAACGGTGATCCTTACATATAATCGTCCTCTGTTTAATAACTGAATGATCAAGAAATATGACAAGAAAAGACTATTATAATACATGCCTATTTTCTGGGATTAAAAGGAAGCCTGTGCAGTAGGATTTCTCATTTGTACGTCTGAATTACAACTGGAAGTCTATAGGAGAGGACAAAAAAAAAAGAAAGAAAGTAAAGAAACTATAGGATGGAGATAGATTGTGCCTATACCACTATTCCCTTTTGGCTTTCTCCAGTCTTATTTGTAATTCTTTTTCAGGAGTCTTAAATCATTGACACAGTAGATTTATAAATCAAAGATTGTGTAAAAACATTGCAGGTGGGATTATATAGCCTACAACAGAGAGTTTGAAAGTGGGAAATAATTTTGGAAGTTTAAGTTACATTTGAGTAGAATACAAAAGTCTAAGCTTCCTTTTAATTAGTGTTGTCCAGATTTGTATCCTTACTAATTTTTTATTTGTTCTGTCAGTGACTGAAAGAAAAGTGATACAATTGTCTACTCATGATTTCTTAAGTTTGTCTACTTTTTTCTTTATGTCTATTTTGGGTCATGAACTCATTACATGAAGCATATAAAAATGCATAATTTTGATACATTCACCCTTTCATCAGTTATGAACTATCCCTCATTATCTCTAGTAACACTCCTTGTGGGAAAGTTTATTTTGCCACTTATTAATGCAGCTTTCTTGTACTATTTTCCTGATTTGTCTTTTTCCATCCTTTAACATTCAATTTATTATTTTTACATTTAAAGATTGTCTCTTGTACATAATTAGATCAGTTTGTTTTACCTAAACTGATAATAGCCTTTTAAGTAGAATATTTAGTCTATTAACATTTACTACAATTACTAATGTGATTGGAATTATAGTTGTGATTTTGCTGCTCTTTTCATTTTCCCATTCATGTTTTGCTCCTCCATTCTTGCCCTCTTCCATTTTAATTCAACTGCTGAATTTTTCAGCTATAGCTTTTGGTACTTATTTTTAGTGCTTTCTCTAAAGATTTCAGTACAATATGTGTCATAATTTACTGTAATGTAGACTTAATGTTGCATTATTACATGTAAAATATTAGAAACTTTAGACAGTGTAGTTATCACTTGTCACTGCCTACCCCCACCTTTTGAACTTCTAGTCTCAAAAATACAATATCTCCCTATATACAAACCCTATCATTTGTTGGTTTTTTGATGAGTAATACATTCTTTTACTCTGGCTGCTTTCAGAATTTTTCTTTATGTTTGCTTTTCATTAGCTGACCCAAGATTGTCTTAGAAGTTTTCTTTGAATATGTTCTGCTTAGAATTCAGCTCTTGAATCTTGTATTATATTTTTCAGAAGTGTTCATCCTTTCCTCACCTTCTGAGAATTCAAACTAAATGCTTAATATTTTCCTACAGATCAATGAAACTCTGCTCATAAAACATTTTCTTCTGTAAAATTGAGGCAAGATACCTTATATTCAAGTTCTTTGTTGTATTTGCGTTCTTTAGCCTTTTCAAATGTTATATTCAATTTATTGTTGATACCATTTAGTGCAATTTTCATTTTAAGATATTATAGTTTAGTTTTAAGATATTATATGTTTAGTTTTGAATTTACATTTGCTCCTTTTTATAATCCTTGTTGTTCTGAGATTTCCCATCTGCTTACCCATTATGAGCACACTTTCCTTAATGCAGTTGAAGTCCTTGTCTGCTAATTATAACATACGGTCATCTTGAAGTCAATTTCCACTGAGTATGGTGTCACGTTTTCTGGAAATGTGTTCATATATATTTTTATTATATTTTGTATGATTGTGCCATTTTCCTTTAAAGGATGTTAAGTTTTATTCTGGCAGGTAAATGACTCTCAGATTTGGCATTATGTATTTTCTAAGGCAGCCTGTTTTGACTTTGAGATAAATCAAGGATGTACCTCTTTGGAGCATTTATGTTTGTAACCCTTCCATTGCTGGGACAAATCATCTGACATATGAATTTAAAGGAGGAGAGGTTTATTTCAGCTCATTGCTTCAGAAGATTTAGTCCATGACTGGGTGGCACAAGGCAGAAACAGCATGATGGTAGAGTGTGGTCAAGGAAATCTCACTGTATGGCAGCTAGGAAGGAGAGTGAGAAACAGCAAAAGAGCAGAAGTGGAAAGGTCGGGACAAAAGTCTACCATTCAGAGTCTTGCCCCCCGTGACCTTTTCCTTCTGAGTAGGACTGACTTCCTTCTTAGCCCATTTGGTGAATGAACTCGTCATTGGGTTGCTCCATCTGGATGAATTTAAAGCCTTTATGCTTGAACATTTTGTAAAAGCTCTCAACATTGCTGCATTGGGGATTAAGCTCCCAAAATATGAGCACTGAGGAGGATACTTTAGATTCAGACTGCAATAACATTATTCTTATTTCTAAGCTCCAGCCTGTCTGAGATCTCAAATACTGCGCATGTGTGGGCTGATCCCTGCTCCACCCTGTATGTGCTGCCCTGTGCTCTGCTGTTAATGTTCCAGATGTGTTGAAGGCGTAGTGCCCTGATGTTGCCCTCTTGTTGTTAGTGTTCCAGGTTACAGTGACGTAACTTGAAAGCCGCATCATAGGTGTACTTTTGAAGCACACATTGAAGTGGCCCCAATTTATTTCCTCCTGCTGAAATATCCCACTTCTGGCATTGTGCCTTGCCGTTTTCTTCTTGCCTGAAACTTAGGAGAATGTATAAATTTAAATTTCTTGCAAATCTGTTTATGAGAATGATACTTCTTCCAGCCCCTGCAGGATGCACCAAGGAAAGTGTTCATAAGTGCAGTGTTGATGTTCTGGATCATTGTTAGTTTTCTCTGTAGCGAGATTTTTCCTCCAACCCCATGCTAACACAGTTATATTTTATAAACAACCAGTACAAATAAGTCTGTTCAAAGCCCTTTAAAAACAGCAAATTATGCCTCCAATCAGCTCCTCAGTTACCATTTAATGCCTGAGAGATTTCAAGAAGGCCATGGTGGTGTGATTTATTCTTACCATAAGTATGCAACTTTTATGTCATTAAATTAGTGACATAAAAATGTTCAGTGGCATCAAACCTGTTTTATAATTTCCCCATCTTTTATACCTGAAATCCAGTCTTGCTGATTTGTATCCTGCTTCTAGGGTTTTCTGGAGAGCCCTTCTTACCGATGAAAGTCACATCAGCAATCGCCCAGGTGGCTGTTCGCAACAACAGTTTACCTGCTTGGCCAACACTTCCAGAATTTCACCCTTGACTTCCTCCAAAACTCTTGAGCTAATGCCATATGGTCCTGGTGACTTGTTTACATCCAATTTGTCATCTAGACTTGGAACACCCAACATATTTATTCCTTGCTATTTGATCTATTACTTCTGAACTCTTTCCAACTTTTCTCCTTTCCTGTGTGTGTGTGTGTGTGTGTGTGTGTGTGTGCCTTTTAATGCTCCGAAAATCATCACACTAAAATAAGGTTCCCCATTTCATGAACTTTATTAATCACATTTCGTTTTCATTACTCAAATTACATGATCAGGTTAAGTATTTCATTTTTGCTACTCAGATTACATGACCAAAGTATGAAGAGCACTTCTAAGTAGAGTTTTGGTGTAAGGGATAATTAGAGGCATGAGGTCAAAGGGATAAAACAAAATAAATATCGCCCCCATGTGTCCTTGTATTATGAGAACTAACCATCCCCAGGGCACGAGAGGGTCAGAAATATAACTGTCAATCAATACAACCTTTGTCAGAAGAGGCAAGAAAATCACATGTCCGCCTTTGTAGGTTGAGTCACACCGCACAGACAACCATGTTCTTCCTTATCTCCTGTGTGATGGACAGTTTTGTTTTCCTGAATGAGTCTGGGTGTATTCCTAAACTTTATTTGGCCTTTCTTTCTCAATAGAGCAGTTGTTGTTCTGATGGCCCTCCCATTTTGTAAATTTACATATTTTCTATTTGAAGCACTCCCCAAATTCTTCACTTCATGGAGAAATTCTTTACTTCTTGTTCCTCACTTCCTGCCAAGAGCCATTGGTGTGGACTGTTTGGCAATTGCCGCTGTTAAGCCCTCTGAAGGGCCTTTATTCAAGTGTGAGATTTAGTGATTCTAGTTACTGCTGTTGGGTAGCAATAAAAAGGCAAGTGATGAGCAGGCTTTCCACAAACAGTCCTTTATTGGTGCCAGCGCTACCCTGGACTGACTCCACCCTAAATCGTTGTGGCATGCAACTATAGAAACACAAAAAGGTCTGAATAATAACAGGAACTCCAAAGCAACAAAACAGCTAGTGTCCCCAGCGTCCTCTGGCATCACCGTCCTGGGAGGACAAACTAGGTCCCTTAAATGCCTGTTTATACGAGGCTCCATCCATCAGAAGGACCCCAGCCCCTTGGAGGCTTCCCACAGTGCTCCTGGGATGCGATCCCCAGGGTGGGCCGCCCAGCCCAGTTACCCTCTGCTCCGCAGCTGTGCCGTTGTCTGCATGCTCAAGGCTGCTCTGAGCCTGTGGAGCAGCCGCTCGTCTCTGCGCACGAAGGGCTGTCGTTTACTGTTCCCAGAGCTGCAGTCTTCCCGATGCAGGAGGAGCTGGATTCTCTGCAAAGGCTGAGAAAGTAGTCAGCAGTTCTGAACCTTCCCTCTTGCATTCTGTCCCAGATCCCATCCCAGAGAAGGACCTTCCCTAAGACCAGCCCTTCTAGCTCCTCTTCTTAACTTGTCCCCCGTAGTGCTTTGAATGAGATCAAGCGGAGTGGGTACAATCCCAACATGTTACCCCGTCCCAGTCTCCGCTGTCCGTGTTGGTGCCATGTGTCCTTACACACACACACACACACACACACACACACACACACACACCCCTGTACTAAAAGACACGGACCAATAGATTCCTGGAAGTTCACCCACCAGTTATTAAAAGCAGTCTTTCTCTTAGGGGCTCAGCAAAAAGCACAGTTCCTTATTACTATTTAGACAGGGATTCTCCTTGGCAAACAAAATATTCTTCTTTGTAGTTAATAAAAACAATGAACCCTTGTTAGAACTGTCACAAATGCTAGCAGAAACCTGCATCCCCTTCAGAGTTAGAAGATGGGGCCAGGACCCTTGAACTTGGATGTATGAATTGCAGCTATGTACCTGGGAGCATTGCATGAGTACTAATTTGCCTTCTGGAAATTTCAGGCTGTTGAGTACTTACTGCGATCACGCATATCCTAGTAACTATCAGAATAAACTTTCTAATTTCTAAGAAACTTGCCATCATTTAAGGAGAAAGAAGAGTATTTCCTTTGTGACCTCCTACAACATTCAAACTGTACTTGGTGTTTGTCAGCAAATTCAAAAATGATAGGATTAACTATTACTAGTCCTTTCTTCACTATTACTGACCATTTTGTTTCTTCTCCTTCTCCGTGTACTAGACTTTATGTTAAACACAGCAACACAGCATCTCATTAAGTGCCCTGCATTTTGAAATAGATTATATTTGAAGTTTTCAAGTATGAATACTGAAATTCATTGTATCATCAAACTTAATCCTCACTAATTTCCTTAAGGAAGGCAATTGGTTCGTATGGCACTTTCTACCTCGTTGGCCACTTATATTTCAATTAATTAATTAATGGCCATAGTTCACATGTTCAGTAGCCACACGTGCTGGCGGTCACCGTGTTAGACTTTATAGTTAACAGGACACATCACTGGGTGTATGGAATAGCACAGGCTCTCAGCCCTCAACCTTAGCATGGTCCCTTCCCTTCAAATGAAAGCACCCCGAGATTTCTTACCTTTATCTTTCCCACCTTTTAACACCTTTCATTGGACTAACTGATCCTAGCAAGTGTTAACCTAGCTTCAGCTGTTTGTGAGTCTGTGTTCCTCTGAAAGGTTCCATAATGTACTTGATTATTGTTTACCAAGAAAATAAAGAATTTCTTCCATTCTCCCAGTTATGGATATTGGCTTTATGGGTATCCAATTATTCATTGCTCTTCTGTTGTCCTTTCTTCGTGTGTTTGTAATAAAATTTATTTCAGGGTGAGTCATAATGCAATCTATTGGGACAGATTTTAAACAACAGGTAGGTTCATCATGGTCAGCACCGACCACACCCTCTACTCAGCTGCAGAGAAAACAGGACCAGGTCCCCAAACATCAAAACTGAGAACCACATCACAGCCACTACCTGAAGTCAGTGATTAAATACATCCCAGCCTTGGAGCTGTTAAAGCGTGAAAGGAAAACTTTAGAGTGTATTAAATAGAAATACTCTGACTCTACATTCTACCCCCGAAGTCTGTGTGACTGTAGATGATTTATCCGGCGCATCCCAGCTTATTTCCTAACCAGTGAGATGGGTATGGCAATGTAAGAATACTGTGTTGAAAGTAGACAAACACGTGTAAGTAAGCATCTTCTGTTTACTAAGTTGTGTGCAGTTTGTTGGACTGGCTCCTATTCTTATATAACTCATAGTGTAGGATGGGAAAACAATATATTATAGTAAATAATACAGTATAAAATATCAGCTGTTTTAGTGACTGTCTTAGTTACTTTTCTCTCATCGCTGAGACAAAATACCGGACACCCAACGTTAAAATGGGAAAGATTTATTTAGCTCACAGTTTGCAGAGGTTTCGGTCCATAGTGGGCTGGCTGCAAGGCAGGGTGGCATGGCAGAGAGGCATCACAGAGGTGAAGCAGTTAATGGTACCCACAAGGTAGCAAAAAGCAACAAAAGAACTTAACAGCATCTTTCTGCCCCTTACATCTTATCCAGGCTCCTTAGTGTGGGCAGCACTCACACCCTTAATCCTAGCAAACTCGAGCCTAGCATTGCACCACGTGTCAATTCTAGTGTCACACGCTCTGGGTCCAGCCACCTACTGACTACATTTGGCTTGGGGGAAATCCAGACACAAGCCATGACAGTGACTCACTGAGACGTCGCTGGTACAGAACTAAAGGACTGAGAGAGGAGCCTTTGAAAATGGCAAGAAAGATAGCTCAGCGAAGTTATCAGGCAGGCTCTGAGTGTGGAGGAAATTTGTTGAATTATTTTGAATTCGAGAGCAAGAAAGGATCACTTCCGAAATCCTTACTTCAGTTGTCTCAAAATAAAATAAATATGTGTGGCCTAACAGTTACCTTGTGTTGGAATTTTATCGTTTTTTAATAAGAAAAATCAAGATGTACTGGAAGGCTTTCCGTGTCCCTGTCTCCATCCCTCTGTGCTGCTGTAACAAAATACCTGGGGCTGGGCGACACGCAGACAGAAGCCTGTGTCTTGTGGCTGTGGAGACTGGCAGGGTCTGGTCCATGGTGTTACCAGACTGGTGCCATTGAAGGTCCCTCCCCGTGGATCGCATCCCCTGGTCCACAGGACAGAAGCAGAAGGCCAGGCAGCTCTGGGAAGCCTCTTCGATAAGGATGTTAATTCCGTTCGGGAGGGCAGGACCCTCGAGACTGGGTGTCTTCCCAAATGGCCATGCCTCCTCCTCACACCACAGCCATCAAGTTAAAGCCTGAACACCCATCGGGAGGGACACAGATTTTCAGTGCACCACAGTGCAATGCTATTTAATTGTTACCTCGCTTAATGCCCACAAGTTTACAATTACCTTAGGAGTCGAAAAGTACCTTAGAACCCCAACCGTGCCGGATGTAACTTGGGAAACCCACAGAGAACAAGGCAGTGTTCTTGATCATTCCACACCTTAGCAGAAATGTTTTCTTGATGGAAATAATTTATATAATGTTGAAGCATTTAATTAAATGAAAGTACCCTTTCTAGTGCTGTGTGTAATGTAAGTGGTTGATGTGTAATCTGCACCAGATTTCCTCTTTCATCATCTGACCACACTCCCTGCCTTCAGGGCACTTTCAAACTCATGGACAACCCCTGCAGTGTCTGCTAGACCTTTTCTCTCTCACGCACATTGACCAGTTCATACCTCCAGTGGCTGAAACCTGTGCGGACTTTTAACCCAATATGGAGGTTACAGGCCTTTCTCTCTTCCTTCCCGAAGCAGGGGTCACCCCTCCTGCACCCGCTTGCTAGGCCTGTCTCCCAGAAGTCATGGCTCTCATGGAACCTTGATTCCTAATCCCCATACTAAAGACTGACCGCATTCCTGATTCAAAGTACTGAAATATTTGGGCTGACCACGTTTGTCCTTCAGTTCTTCGGTATAAAAGTGTGGCTCACATTCTAGGTCTTGCCGAATGTGTTAAATGCTTACTGACCTTTAAAAGGTGGGGTCCCTGCAGGGGCCCCATGCACTAAATGTTGTAAAACCATCTGTCACCAGCAGCTCCCTTTACCACCATTTCTAGTAGAGCTGCTAGCTTCTATCTTGGGGACTGAGGAGATCTGCTTTGAGACTCATTGTGACACCTGTCAGGACTATCCTTTCTGCTTTATGCCTTGGATTCAGAAAAATAGGAGCAGAGAAAATATGTTTTCTGCTGAATATCCAAGTGTCCCCCCATCGGGCTAGCCTTCTCATTTTGACCCCAGAGCACTACGTTACAGCATCTGCTACACATATACAGAAAGGACAACATCATTCTTAAAGTATCTCTACTTAATATATTCTGTATCCCAAGCTAGCATTGACTTTGTCTGATTTTTAAGTATTTTACAAAGCTTTTGAAATACACACCATCAACTTCTTAACTTTGAGTCTATTCCCACACTTCTCTGCCCAAGGTCCAGCTTACTTGATGTTGACAAATCTAAGGTCCCGGAGTATCTGTGAAATTCTATAAGCCTTGAGCTTCCCTATTTGGTGCAACATAAGTTAATTATAAAGATATAATTTAATCTTGTTCATCTTTACTATTAGATGAAAATAGAGGAAGATGAGGCACAAGGTTAAAATGAAGCCTTAAAATAATTCTTGGATGTATGTAAATAAAGGCATTAAGTAATTTTTTAAAAGACGACCAGGTACTTTCATGATTTGCCAAGTTAAACTTTTTTATGAAATCTATTATTATATGGCTCTGTCCCTGTTTCACTTAGGTGAAATCAGGGCATGTATTTTTCAGATAATAGAATCACTGAAACCTCATTATTTAAATGTCTAAAATAATTATCAGTTGGAATTTCTGAAGAAATGTCTCACAAACTCCTAGTATTTACCTATTCTGTATTTTACATTCAAGTACTATTAAAAGAATACTTAAACGGCATTAGTTTTAAGCAGTTGGCAAGTCTATTTACCCTTCTGATCCGAAGCCAAATGTAGGTAGGTCTCTTACCAAACCTGGTGATGCAGGGGAGGGTCTTCTAGGTACCCATAAACAGCAACTAGAGCACTGTGCATTTCTGCCCCTTCTAATCCAAAAGTCTACAGTGTATCTGTGCGGTGCATGTGAGTTTTCAGAACAGAAAAAAAAGTTATGTTTTATCTCGCCTTTCTTCCTCCGATCTTTTAAAATTAAGTTATTGGTGCAACTAATACAAGTTATACATAATTTATATAAAATATAGGCAATAAAGTGCAAACTATGAAATTAAACTCGACCACACTATTACTTATCAGAGCAGACTACCATTACATTTTAGTGCATTTCCTTCCTTTCTTTTCTCTCTATGTATGTTTTGGGTGCCTTTGTTCAACAAAATTAAACAACTACTCTAGAGGTACCATTAGGTAGTCTGCTTTTTCACATAATATATCTACATTTTTTTTGGTATAATGGTAATCACATCTAATCACATTTAGTTCAACTCTTTTCTCATTTATGAGTATTTGCACGATTTCCAACTTTCTGAATCAGTGCTTCAGTGAATATTCTTGTACATAACATACAACTTTCCATACATGAGTTGCCTTCTAGCAGTGGAATCCTGAGGGGGAAAAAAAGGCCAAATTTGCGATCTCTAGGATCCCCTCATTATTCATGTAGTTTCTTACTACAAATCGGTGGTGGCCAGAATTGTTCCCATTGACTTAAAACTGCCCCGTATCAGTTCACTGTATATAAACAGTCAGACAATTCTTGCTTATATTTCAATGCATACATAGATCCTGAGTAAAAGTTAAAAACGACTACTCAGCCTGTTTCTCCACACCGCACTGAAATTTTTCACAAAGTTGCCTTTGGTTGTCTGGAACCGGAACACGCCTTCCCTGTGTGTAGCGGGTGACGGGGCCGCTCCTATGGTTCATCTAGTGACAGCTCCCTGGTTCTCCTGCTTCTAAAAAGCCGTATCTTATTTGATAGTTCACTTCCTCTTCCTTCTTTCTTCAGGATATATACAGTTTTCCCCCAATCTTGCAAAGCTACCTCCATGGCCTTAGTAACCCTTACTTGGATAATGGTTCCCGAATTTCTATTTCCACAAAGCATATGTTTTCAAGTTTTAGAATCACATTGCTAACTTCTTATTGGCCATTTGCGCTGTGGCACCCAGACATGAGAATGGAAAGCTGAACTTAGTCTCCTTTTCCTCTCCCCTCAGTCAGCTAATGTCCCTTCCGTGTAATACCTGAGTAAACCATTTCTCATAACAGTCTGAATGCAAATCAGCGTATTTGTGAAATATAAATAAACGTGGGTAATTTCAGACACCATTTCCTTCCGTTAATGGATTAAATCTTTTGTCACATTTGGTGGACCTATTTTATATATCGGACCAATGTTATTTATTTGGGCACATAAATCAGTCTTTACAAAGATCAATGTCCTAAAATGTTTAAGTGCTAAATCTAGGAAGAGAGAAACCTTAAAAAAAAAAATCAGTCTAACTTTTTTCATCTCACCCTTGCAAACCAAGACGTAAAGAAGAAAACTGGCTTTGTGGAAGTGAGATTACCAGTGATCTCCCACGAGAGGCGTGGCCTGATAACAAGGCCTTTTTCCTGAAGCCCCGTCTCCCTCCCGCTGTGCACAGGATAAAGTGGTTAAAGTGGTAAAACATTCTCATTCACTCGGAGGGCTTTCATTCTCTTCAAGGAGGACAGAAAGCGGACAGGAAGGGTGGTTGGCAACCATTCAGAAGCTTTTGTGTGTTTATATCTTAGGATTCAAAAATGAGAATTTTGTGAATAATCAAGAGAAACATTGGACCAAATTTCTCATGTGTGTTATTTCTGCAAATGAGAGGCCTTCTGAGACAATTTAGGTTCATAGCATGAAAACAGTATTTTCTCTTTATGTAGTGAACTGTCCTCAGCTAGTTTGGAAGTGCACTTTTGTGCCTCCATGACCTGGATGGTCCCCATTTACTTCTAAAATAAAGCACAGGCTTAATCCCGCAGAAGGCACCTCACGTCTAACCCTAGCCTGGTGTTGCAGTTTCACCTCCCATCGCCCTTCTTCCTTGGCCCCAGCACCAGCTCCAGGCCCGTCGGCAAATGGCCATTCCTGCGTGTGGCATCCGCACCCCTGGCCCTGCTAGCCATGTTTCCTTCCTTCCCCTTGCCCCCTCCACCTCCCCGACTTCAAATTCCGTGGGAGGTCACCGCTCCCTCCCCTAGGAAAGCCCCAGAGCTCCTCCCAGGCAGATGTGGGACATCCCGGGGGACTTTGTTGGAGAGCTCTGTTTACCATCGGTGCAGCCTCCCTTTGACCACAGGAGGCCAGGCTGGGCGAGGAGGGCCTCTTGGGTCTTGTTTGCTCCTGCATCCCCAGTACTGACCACCACAGCTGACTCACAAATGTTTAGAATCGCCCCAGTGGCTGAGCTCCTTGACGATACAGTGTATTGGTGCAATAAGAGGGCACTGCCTTTGATAATGCTCAGGATAGTTTAGTTTCAATAATTCTGTAGACTTCAAAGCTAGAAATATATTATTCTCTCACGAGGCCTCAGTCACACTTGACAGTGGCTTATCTGAGACATAATTTGAGATTTTTATTTGATTAAAGAAATAGTTTTAAATACTCAAAGCCTAAACACCAAAATTTATTGTGTCATTTTAAATATGTAGCATTATAAGGGGGCTGGGGTGTAGAATATGTGCTTAACGTGTGCAAGAAAAACAGGCAAATATATGTAAGTACACATATAAAATTTTATTTTGCCCCCAAGAATAATCCTAACAATGTCCAACACAAAAATACCTGGTCTTACCTAGGATACTAGCTCCGTTTTCCTTATGCATTTAAATAAAACCGAGAATCACAATTTGGTGGGTATAATTATATACAAAAAGCTTTAAACACAATACTTTATCTATTTCCATTATCAGTGACCAAAAATACATTTAAACGTATTCGTGTTCTAATTTATATTTAAATAAGGCTGCACAGGAAAGTATATATTAAGATGGATGCTACTGTCTATTCCATAAAATTCCAACACAGGAAATCATCCTCCCAAGAAATAAATTGCCACTTAATCAAAAAAGATATAGTTACAAACATACATACATTTTAATTGGGTTTTTTTGTCTTGAGCTTGTGATTCAGTGAATTCCAGCTGGCCCATCAGCCATTACCAATTATTAGCCTTCTGTCAAACTTCAGCTGTGTAACATGTACAGTGTCTTATCATTGATATGCAGAGACCATCCTAAGTGTCAAGCATTTGATAGCACTGTGTGTTTTGGTACTAGAAAATGAAAGATAAAGTAAAAACATCTCAATTCCGTGGCCCAGGTTCACAAGGCTGTATCATCCGAAAGTGAAGTCGGTTTGCAGAATAATGTGTTTTTAGTGTGTGATGGAACATGAGACGCTGTGTTGTTCAGGTCTGTTGTGCCATTCAAGTTTGGGATGACATTCAACCCTCTCTTGACACTGAAAATGGGCGATAGCACTGGGCTTGTCCTAGTTAGTTTTCCTTTGCAGTAACTAAATACCTGAGTCTAGGTACTTTAATGAGGACAGAGGTGTATTTAGCTCACAGTTCTGGAGGTTGAAGGGTATCATGCTGCTTGGCTGTGCTGAGGGCCTCAGAGCATATGGTCTCATGATGGCCAGAGCATGTGCAGGAGTTGGCTCGTGGCAAGACAGCCGGAGAGGGCTTCAGGGATCAGGCTTAATCCTTTATACAACTCAAGCTCACAAGACCTGGCACGATCAGCAAGACTAGAGATAGTTTTTTTGGAGGCAGCACCCCCTGTGGCAGAGTTACCTTGCAGTAAGCACCTGGCTGGGAAGCTCCAGCACCTTCTGATAGTGAGCAGGCCTCAGACACGGAACTCTGGGGGCACACACTCACATCTCCAAAGTGAATCAGCAGTCATTTCTTCCATGCCTAAAAGACTATCTGAGAACACTCTGGTGTAGAGCGAATGACAGAATTTTCTTTGCTGAAATGCTTTTGGAGTAATCTGGTATTTTGGAATGAAATGTGCATTTCTCTGAGGCTGTTTTCTGGATTTTGTGACTTTGTTCAGTGTTAAGCATCTGTCTCAGACATGTTAGTGAACATCAATATTAATATGTCATTGTCCTAGCATGCTCATAATAATGTCTTTATTTATATATATAATTTGCCTCCCCGTAAACTACTAAGCTTTAAATATATGCCCTACTTAATGAGTTTTATTGTCTTTTAACTTTGACCAAATACCATCGAAACATTCTGCACGACCTCCTCTCATTCAGAATCTGCTGTGATTCTCCCTTTGCTTTTGATTCCCTTCCCATCCTTCTATCCCTGAGCTTTGCAGCCTTGCTGTTTCCTAGGAGGGAGGCAGTGCACTCATCTGTACATCATCAACCCATCACTTAGCTATTCTAGAACCATTCTTTTTTTTTTTTTAACTTCAACAAACATGTACTGAACACCAACTGAATTCCAGGCAAAAGGCAAGAATCCACTGGAAGAGGACCCATCACCACTGATGAGACTGATTTTTCTAAGCCAAAGAATTTGGAATCTACACCCTGGACAAAGGCAGCGTGAAGTGTTGTCATGGTAACAAAAATGGCTGAAACATACTCTGTCCTCAGGGTGTTGAAGAAGAGAGGAAGCCATGTTGACAAAGATAAGCATACTGTAGAGAACCAAGATGTGCACACTGGTGTCTTTACACAGAAGATTTAAATTTTCATTTTTGTATTCATAATTTTACTACAGTTCTAAAATTACATTTTTATAACCCATTTCAGTTCTAATCCCTTGTTCTGCAAAGTCTTTCCCGGCTACTTTCTTATATTTGAATTTCTGTCATAATTATAGTTTGTATTGTACGATTTAATCAGGATTTAATCATTTTGTTTTTAAGTGGTAGAGCAGTGGGACGTGAGAACACAAAGTCAGAGCACCCCGGCTCCCCTCTTTTTCTTTGCTGCCCTGTGGATGCTGGACTTGGTCCATCCACTTCCTCCCTGCAGGTAACTCCCATTCCCTGCACCAGTGACCCTGCTCCAGGCTTCCAGACAACAGGACATGGAACACACACCACTCTGCTGTGGCGTTCCTAATCAAATGAACCAACTCCTTGACATTTTGTAAGCTTATTATTTTCTTGCTAATATTACAAAGAAATACAGCCTAATGGACAAATTTATAAAAACAGATTTATAAAACTTTCCAAATAATTTGTTTCTTTTAATAGTGATGGGCCACTGACAGGTGTGGGCAGGGTGCGGGGAACATATGCAAAAGAATTCTTCAAGAAGTACGCAGCAAAATCTGTATATAGCCCACCCCCGTCCACACTACTCCTTTCATCATGGCTTTCTGTCATCACTTTCTTAGCAGATATTAAAAATTCAAATTTGTAAGCACGAAGTTTAAGAAACTGTTAGTCCTTAAAACTCTTCATACAGCCAGGTGTGGTGGCATACACCTGTAATCTCAGCACTCTGGGAGACTAGAGCAAGAGGATCACAAGCTTGAGCCCGGCCTGGACAATTTAGCAACCTAGCCAGACTTTTCCTCTAAAGAATAAAAAAGGGCCAGAAATTTGGCTCAGTGGCCCTGCAACAAGCAGAAGGGCCCAAGTTCGATCCCTGGTACCAAAAGAAACAATAGATAAAAAAGGCGGAATGGCTGAGGACACAGGTCACTTGGAAGGTCCTGGGTTCTGTCCCTAGTGATGCCAAACAAACCAAAAAACTCAAAGTAAAATCATACAAAAAACTGTATAATAAAGTTCTTTGTTCAAAAAGTAAATAGATTAGGCTTGATGGTTTTATTTCTTTTCCTGACCCTACCTCTTAATTCTTCAAAATTAGTTAACTTTGAGTACATTGATCTTTTTTCTGATGCTCCTGAAATATAATGAGAAAGCAAAGGCTTTGGAATTTGGTGCTTAGATTTAAATTTTTGCTATGCACATCTATAAAAGTTCTTTTACTTATGCAAGCCTCGGTATTCTCGCTATAAAATGAGTGATTTCTTCATTTGTTCAGGTATCTGCTTATTCATTCAACAAAAATTTGATGAGGATTCTGTGTACTAAAAATCATGTTGCTTGGTATGATTGTAACACTCAAACAGCAACAACAAAACAACACGAAGAGAACCCCAGCCCTCACGGGCACTTAGGTAAACTGTAATAGGTCTTATGATTGAGGTGAGCTGTGAAAACACACAGGAAAGTTTAAAAGTAGTGAGAGTTGAACAAAATGATATATAATGTCTAGCAGCACCTATTTTAGTCTATACCTACCCAATCATTCTTTAATTCATTTTATTGGTACGTTTAAGGCATACAATGTAGTGGCATTCATCATTGGTAAACTGCACCTTTACACAATCCGTCTTGGTTCTTATTTTTGCCCCATTTCCTCCCTTCAACCCCTCCACCCCTCCCTATCACCAAAGACTTTGTTTCCATTTTTTCTTTTCCTCATGTTTATTCCATTTCCATCTTTCTTTTCCAATTATTGTTGCCTCCCATCTCTTGATACTCTAACTTCACCCTTTACCCTCCTCCTTTCCAACAAAAAACGCACATCACTGATGATCTATGGTAGGATTTTCCTTAGAAACATAATCTTCCGAGATCAGACGAGATCGGGCGCGTTCAGGGTGGTATGGCCGTAGACTAGAAACATAATCTGAACTCTGCTTGTAATCTTAAATTTTCTAGTAGCGACATTAAAAAAGATAAAAGTGAGTGTAATATATATTTTAATAATGCATCTCATTTAACTCAATATATCCAAACTATTCTCATCTCAACAGGTTGTCAGCAGAAAACTTGTTTTCGTAATTTTCGTTTCTGTGGTTGACTCAGCCTTCAAAGCCCTGAGTGTGCTTTCTCCTCACCGCTCTCTCTGAGCCGGCTGCCTTCTCCTTCTCAGCAGCCACAGGTGGCCAAGGGTTCCTGAGCTGACTGCCAGGAGGATGCTCGCCAATTGCCCAGGGTTATGCTTTTGAGAGGTGGTGTGTGGGTGGTAAGCACTGTACAGGCCTTTGAGGGACAAACAGCAGCAGCGGCTCCTTTCTCTCTTCCTCCCTTGATCACTCAGCAGGCAGCAAAGGTAAATGAAGAAACTATGGCTTTCACCCCCCACTTACATCCCTAAGTAACAATACAGTTGGGGAGAAATCCAATAGCACATATTGCTCTGCAAGAGAGAATGTAAAGTATTTCTTTCTTGAAGATTGCTGAGAGTGTATTTTTAAGTGTTCCCACCATTAAAGAAAAATGACAGGTAAGGTACCGTACGTGCTAACCATGTGCACTGGGTAGCGCAG
>NW_022900916.1:6798587-6799470 GCF_012274545.1 Fukomys damarensis
TAGAAACATAATCTGAACTCTGCTTGTAATCTTAAATTTTCTAGTAGCGACATTAAAAAAGATAAAAGTGAGTGTAATATATATTTTAATAATGCATCTCATTTAACTCAATATATCCAAACTATTCTCATCTCAACAGGTTGTCAGCAGAAAACTTGTTTTCGTAATTTTCGTTTCTGTGGTTGACTCAGCCTTCAAAGCCCTGAGTGTGCTTTCTCCTCACCGCTCTCTCTGAGCCGGCTGCCTTCTCCTTCTCAGCAGCCACAGGTGGCCAAGGGTTCCTGAGCTGACTGCCAGGAGGATGCTCGCCAATTGCCCAGGGTTATGCTTTTGAGAGGTGGTGTGTGGGTGGTAAGCACTGTACAGGCCTTTGAGGGACAAACAGCAGCAGCGGCTCCTTTCTCTCTTCCTCCCTTGATCACTCAGCAGGCAGCAAAGGTAAATGAAGAAACTATGGCTTTCACCCCCCACTTACATCCCTAAGTAACAATACAGTTGGGGAGAAATCCAATAGCACATATTGCTCTGCAAGAGAGAATGTAAAGTATTTCTTTCTTGAAGATTGCTGAGAGTGTATTTTTAAGTGTTCCCACCATTAAAGAAAAATGACAGGTAAGGTACCGTACGTGCTAACCATGTGCACTGGGTAGCGCAGTGCGGCCATTCTACAATGAGCACATGTTGCAAAACATCCTGCTGTATATGGTAAATATATACAATTTTATTTCTACAAAATTAAGTAGATAAGTAATTTCTCTTTATTTTTTATTAAAGATTGCAAAAATACATGATAACAAGAAATAAAGATACTAAATAAAAATTTCAAATATACATATATATGACAGCAAAAAAAGGATATGAAATGAACAAGAATTTATATGTA
>NW_022900916.1:6800056-6818047 GCF_012274545.1 Fukomys damarensis
TGCAGTGATGTGTGGAATGTTGGTGATTTGTATAATTTGAGAAAAAACAAATATCATCTTTGAGGGAGTTAGAGAATTTGTAATATGTACCAGATACTAAATTATATTAATGATTAAGTATAGTTATAATAAAATTTACTTAAAAATTAATATTTGTCATCAGTAGAAAATAGGTACAAAGATATATTGATAACATAACAACATTTATCTTAACAAATTTCCAACCAAACAAGCTGTAGTGACAGAAAAGGAAGTTTCTAGAAAGCAGAAATGAAAGAGGAAAATGACAGATGGGCCTTAATACCTTTCATACTACTCATATATACAGATTTCATAAATTCTCAAATAAAAAAGCAAAGAAAATGAGAACCAAAATAACTCATCAGTTTGGTAGACCAACATATAGAGACAAGGATTAATGTATTGATAAATTTTAAAAATATGAAATGTAAAGCCTGAGATTTAGCTCAATAGTGCTGCACCTGCCCAACCAGAACAATGTGCCGAGTTTAATCCCCAGCATCAGAGGAAGAAAAAGAAAAAGGAAAAAAAAGAGAAAGAAAAAAAGCATATATACTTTCCAACATACTCAATAAATTAAAAATAAATTATTTGTTATCTCTTCCTCTTGAATTGTTCCCTTCACAAGGATGTAGTGAACTTCTTTGTCTCTTTCAATCAGTTTAAGTTTGAAACTTACTTTGTGAATAAGATTGCTACCCCTGCTTTTTTTTTGGGCGGTGGGGAGCTCCTGTTACATGAAGTTTTCTGTCCTTTCACTTTGAGTCTATGGGCTTCTTTTTACACTAGATGTGTCTTGTATACAACGTATTATTGGATCTTCTTAATCCATTCTGCTGGTCTGTTTCTCTTGATTGGTGAATTGAGGCCATTAATATTGATGGTTATAACTGATATGTACTAACTTATTATTATCATGGTTTTTTTTTCACCTTCTCCTTTTAGTTTCTTGGCTTGTCTATTTGATTTGCTCTGTTAGGCCTCATTGTGTTGTTACCTTCACTGTCTTTTTCTAGGATATTGTTTAGAATTCCTGGTAGTGCTGGTTTGGTATTCATAAAGTTTCTCAGGTGTTCTTTGTCATGGAAATATCTTATTTCCCCATCCATTTTAAAAGAAAGTTTTGCAGGATACATCAGTCTAGGTTGGAGGTTGTTTTCTTTTATAACTTGAAATATCTCATTCCAGGCTCTCCTTAACCTAAGGGTTTGCTTTGCATGTAATTTGTTTCTTGTCTCTTACTGCTTGTAGTATTTTGTTCTTCTGTTGGGTTTCTGGGATCTTGATTATTATATGTCTAGGTGTAGATTTCTTTTTATCACAACTAGTTGGAGTCCTGTATGCCTCACTTATGTATATGTCAAATTCTTCCCCTCTGTTTGGGAAGTTTTCTATAATTAATTCTGTGAACAGCTTTTTTAAGTCATTTTCATTTTCTCCTACTACTTCTTGAATTCCTATCAGTCTTATGTTATCCTTTTTAGTATCGTCTAAGAGTTGTTGTATCAATTTCTCCTGATCCCCTACTGTTTTTAAGAGACCTCTCTTTTCACGGTCACTGACTGCAATTTTATCTTCTATACCTGAGATTCTATCTTCGGACTCTTTTATTCTTTTGTGAACACTCTCAATGGAGTTTTTAATCTCCTGGATATCGGTTTGAATCTGTCCTATGGATTCCATTTCTTTCTTGTATTGGGCATTTATTGTTTCCAATTCTTTCTTATGCTGGGCATTCATGGCTTCTGTCATGGTCCTAAGCTCATCTATTTTCCTCTCAGTTTCTGTTCTAGAGTCATGAATTATAACTTTCATTTTGCTTGTCATCTCTATGATTATCTGGGAAATTACTTCTGTTTTATATTTCTCTAGAGCCTGACTGATCAGTTTTTTTACTTCCTGTGCTTTGAGTTCAGGGTGTCCTGATGGTTCACTGTCAGACTTTTCATCCTCATTTGCCCCACTATTTGCCATTGGTGAACTGGAAGTCTGTCCCTGTATCTTGCTTAAGCGTTTTCTCATTTTTACTATTGTTGTTGGGTTGTCCTTAGCTTAACCTTTAGATTATTACTTAAATCTTCTTGATATAGTTGGGCTGCAGCCCATGGGTCTCTAATGACTCAGAGACATTCTTCATAGTACCAAAGAAATCAGCTCATTGAATCAATCACAATCCTTTATCCTAATTGATACAATCAGCACCACAATATAATGAGGCACAATTTGCAAATTGACAACTTATGGTAGTCATCAATCTAGCACCTTCAAACTACATGAATTTAATCAAAATCAAGAAGCAATCCAAAATATGCTTACAGTAAATAACCTTTTCAATAAGGATATTTACCATTTGCAATGGGGGCTTAAGACAGAGTTAAGACAAGAGGAGTAGATAAGTATAAGAATTAGAGGTTTCATATGAAGCCAAAAGACATAGAATGACCAGACAATCGTCAGGAAATTGTTAAATTCAAAAAGAACAAACAAAATAGAAATATAGTAATCCTTGAGTGAGGTAGAATAACCTAAGAAAAGAACATAAAAGAGAAAAAAATAGAAAAAAATAAAAAGAAGAAATCTGAATTAGGACAAGAGCAGAAACAAAAAGGGAGATGAGGGATACCATAGTGGAGTAAGAGACTGAGTTAGAGAAAGAAAAAAAAAAGAATTTGCAAAGTAGGATTAAAAAAAGAAAGAAAAATGAGTTTAAAGGGTCTCTTTCAGACTATATCATTGCTGTCATAATATACAATATGTGCTGCCATTTGCAGAGCCGAGTCCCCTGATCTCAGCTAGCTGGTGGCAGAACCCCACAAAACAGACTGAGATCGGGCTGCAAGGCCCAGACTGAGTTCCCCGAACTCCTAAAGGGTCAAACCCCACTAAGTTCTACTATAAGTTTCCCCCACCACTTCTTTAAAGATGTTCAAAGTTGAAAGTGCCAGAAAATACTGTATGACCACCTCTGCCTCTACAGAGTAGGTCCAAAGACTGGTACAATCAGGAGGTCTAAAAGCGAGAGGGGGGAGGTTGGGGGGTTCAGGAGTGCCCACCTGGCTACCTTTCTAGCGCTGAAGATGGTGGCAGTGGCGCCAGCAGGGGAGGGCATGGCCCAAGAAGACCCTCTGGTGCTGAAGATGTTGGAAAGCCCAAGAAGCCTCTGGTGCTGAAGATGTTGGAATGCAGCCTGCAGGAGAAGGCCAGTAATTTCTCTTTAAAGAGAAAGAAGGAGATAAAAATCTGTATGAAATTAGAAAGAGGAGGGAGTCAGCAGTTACTTGGCGATGTGTATATTGAGCAACACAGACAGCAGAGAGAGATGCAGGTCACACGTCACAGCAGATCTGGTCCTCCTGCAGAAGAGCTTGGTGTGATGCGTGTGATCCCAGCAAACCAGAGCAAAACTGGAGCACTGCTGCTAGATTCAAAGCCCAAATACACCCAGACAGAAGACACCAGTGCCCTTGTTTTTACTTCCTGTTTGCTCCAGTTAGCTGTGAGAGATTTTTGATCAAAATGAAAATCTTTTTTCTAAAGATGGTTAAAACCAGTAGCTCAACTTCTTGTTAATGCCAAGCCCCTTAGTTGTTGGTAGCGTGACTGACTCTGTACTCAGCTACTCTGGAAAGTTTCTAACGATCTTTGTCCAGCCAGTACCCTGAATCAGCCTCAAAATGGGACCCAGAGACAGAGCACATATGTATACAACTGTGCAGTCCAGAGGAAATCGCTTCAGACTTCCTGCTTGTAAACTAATTGACATGGAAAAGATTAAAATGGGGGGGGGGATATTAACTGGAGACAGAACCCAGGGCCTTTGCATTGAGCTACATCCCAGCCCTGTTTTTATATCTTACTTGAGAAAGAGTTTCACAAAGTTGCTGACCTGCCCAGGCTGGCCTTGAACTTTCCATCCTCCTGCCTCAGCCTTCCAGAGTACAGAGATTGCAGGCATGTGCCACCCAGCCACCCGACTGGCTTTTGAGTCAGTAGATTTTTTTCAGAAGTCTGGGACCCTAATGGCAGATTAGGTGAGTAAAAATGTACGCAACGCGAGGTCTGCCTCGTCTTGGTAGACAGCTATTTCGCTGAGCTCAGTGAAGCCAGCATCAGGAGCAAAGCAGCCTTGGCCTGAGAGGAGAGCTTCCTGGCCTTGGCCTCTGGACTGCTCCCTGTCCAGGAGCATAGACACCAACATGCCCTGAGCTCCTGGGAGGCACTGCCGAAGAAATCCAGTGTATGGTGTCACTAAACAGCACTGCTTTGAGCATATCTGTAAAGTCAACAGATAAATGCATTCCTCCAGCTGAATATTTAGGAAGTTCTCGCCACTTCCTCAGAAGAGGACGATATGGGCTCTTTCCTGAGCTTTAGAAAGAAACACAGGATATCCATGCAGTGGGTACAAGATTATACAGGGGCAACGAGTAGTACAACGTGATTATGAACTTAGGAAGATCTGTGCTATTGTATGACACTGGGCATTGCGTTTCTGTTTCAGTCTTAAAAATGTCAATATTAGACAACACAGGTCATCCTTCCCCTAGCTGTATGTTCACAGGGAAAAAATAGCTGCCCTGAGAAGAAAAATGAAGAGAATGGTGCTATCTTGGCAGCATGCTACAAATCTGTGTCACATAATATAGGAAATGAAAGAAATGCGAACTGATCATAATCCAAACATTTAACCATCTAGGAGAGTAATGAATACCAAGTTCCCTCAGGAAAATGATAGTCTGCCTTTCATCCTCATAGAAAACACCTGCTACTGGCTAATGCTAGCAGATACTATCTGAAATCATAATTTTCCAAAATAAGTTGTTTTTCTATACTATATTTTACTAGTCAAAAGGGAAAAAGATAGAATTAATTTTATATTCCTCTTTTAAAAGAAAAATATACGCTGTGTGTGTGTTCATGTGTGTGTGTGTGTGTGTGTGTTTAAAGTTTAAAGCATTTGAAATCACATTTCCATACAAAGTGTTTCCAAGTCAAGGCAGGAATACCTAGCTACTGGTTATAAAAGTTGAATTTAAAGATTCTTTTTCACTTAGGACCAGTTACTACCATGTGTGTTAGAACAGAGCTGGAGGAAAGCCAGAGCAGGGTGCATACGCTGTTTTGGTCATAGATGAGAATGAAAATGCTTTTTTCAAAAGTCTCCATTTTTTTCTGATTCATTAATATATCAGAAATTGCTGTGTTTTAAACTTTTTAAAAACATATTGGAATCTCTGTCTCTAGGACAAAATTAGTTTACCTTCAAAAATAATTTAGAATTAATATAATTATTTTTCAAACTTTTATGCATCAGAAGTTAAATACTAGGCAGGTATTTTTATCTGTGGCCTTTAATTAAGGCAACTTTAAATTAAATTCTGATATTTCATAAAATTACTCGCCAATTTGACATTTCTCAACATATTACAGTGTATCACTTATCAAAATGATCCAATATTTGCTAGATTCACAGTACAGACATTAACTTAAACTTGTCATTTACAGACAAATGCTTATTTGTTTCTTACATAAAAACCTTACAAGTCAAGTATAAAACAAAAAAGGCCATTCATGCAATGCTTACTTACAATTGTTAAAAAATTTAAACTTGAAAAATATGGGTTTGTGAAGGTATTGTCAATTATTTCAATGGTGTTTTAAAAATGATTACCTTTTGTCTCTAAGAAAGTATATTTTGGGTTAATGGACTAAAAAAAGTCTAAACTTTTTTTAAGGCTTAACTAATAGGTTAATATATAGTATTTTCTCTAATTACTTAGGCTTCGCTAATGTTTCATAGGACAGAGGGAAATTTCCCCTTTGCCCTCTGAAGGTTACTAAAATGAACTTATACCCAGTAGGCTCATGGGAGGAGAATCACAGGAATGTGTTCATGTAACCAGGCACTGGAGAAGATCATTACCCAGTAAGACTTAGAACTTACCTGCCTTTCTCCACAGAGGAAGGGAACTTGGAAAGTGGACCGTTTTAGAGAAGTAGGAAATGATTTTCAGGGGGACCGAACAACCCCAAAGAACAGACAGTAACTAGAATCAGAGCCCGTACAGGTAGGGACTGATACCCTGCGTACTGCCTTCCTCGTGGGAAGGGAAAGTCAGGGACCTTGTCGGGAAGGCAGCTTCCAAGTCTTTCCATTTCCACGATTCCGAAGAGCTCAGCAATGTCAAAATGTCACACTTTGGGATATCGTTTCCTAAGCTCCAATAATTTCATAACTGTTCTGGGCATGCTTAATACACAATTTTTAAAGAGGCAGCCACAATGCTGCAGTTTGAATTAGGATTACTTTGCATGTTTTGCATCCTTGGCTAAGTTCTGAGGAGAGAGTATATATAAAACATAGAAAGCCGGATATGGTGGCACGTACCTGCAATCCCAGCACTTGGGAGGCTGAGGCAGGAGGATCGCTATGCGTTCTAGACCAGCCTGGGCTACATAGTGAGTTCCAGGTCAGTCTCAACTACATAGTGAGACCCTGTCTCAAAAAGCCAAAAAAAATTTGAAAAACCAACATAGAGCTCATTTGACTTAATAGAGAGGTTCATCAAAAGATAGCACATTACTATTCCAGTCCTTGGCTTATAAACTGTGTATTCAGTGTCTAATGTTTTTAAACTTAATTGACTGATTTTATCTCCCCATAATGACTTAGGAAACCAGAAACAGTTTTCTTTCAGAATCAAATTATTTCAGATATTGCCTCAGAAGGTGTCTGATATAAATTTGGTAATGGAAATAGAACAATAAGTTGCTCTTTTGGACTTAAAATGAAATTAAACTTGCACGAATTCCAAGTTGAACTTATGTTTCACTTTTACAAAGCAATGTGAAGTTATAGTCTGAAATTCTCCAGCATTTTGGGGGAAGATGCTGTTTGTGGAAAGCATACTTCATTGGTCAAAAAGCCTCCATTCTGTACAGTTCCCAAGTGATAAAGAAGGGTAATATGACGAATTGATTTTGGTTTGTTTGTTTTTGGTACTGGGGATTGAACTCAGGACCTTGTGCTTGCGAGGCAGGTGTGGCGCCACTGAGCTACATCCCCAGCCCTTGATTTTGTAAGTGATTTGGGAAAAGATGCAAATAATAATAATAAGGTCAATACAAATTTAATAGGCGTTTTAAGGCCATTATACACTTACCTCCTTACTATAATAAAATACCTGAGGCTAAGTACTTGTACAGAAAAGTTTATTTGTCTCACAGGGTGATGGCACCAGCACTGGGGTCTCACAAGAGCAATCTTAATATTTTTCGAGGGCAGCCTTCTCCCTAGTGACCAGAGGACCTCACATGGGCTCCATCCCCATGCACTACATGTAAATTTGTATATATCCATGCATGTACTATTAGATATATATATTACATATACCATATTGACAAAGAAATTTATATTCACATATATAAACAATAAGTACATTAATATGCCTAGCTGTTACTACCTTGTACTTACTGGTATGCAACACATTTATTGACTTGTTTACTATTTGATTTGACAAAGAGTTAAAGTTAATTGATTAGCTTGTAATTTTAATCTGTGTTTTTAGATTTGTCTGTGTAGAGTCAGCTTCACAGATTAAGAGTCGGGGAAGAAACAGCCACTCCGGGGATGCTAGCCTTGCAGCACCCAACATATGCTGTTGCAGTCTTGGTAACACCATGGGGGAAAAGAATACAGAGCACAGGGCCCGGGATTTAGCTCAGTGTTTCCGCCGCCTGCCTCACAAACGCAAAGTCCCAAATTCGATCCCCGGTACCAAAAAAAAAAGAGCACAATATTGGTTGGAAATTCCAAACATACATACTTTATGGAGGAAAGGAGGGGGCTTATAAACACACAATGTGCTTGCCTTCTCACATAAATGCACCTCAGTCCTAGGTGTCCAGCACTGTGCTAGAGCGCTCAAGGAACAAACAGTGGGGAAGATGAATAATAACTTCTTGATACAATGGAACCTTCATCATAGGAGTAGCCAGCCGTGGGAGCAGAAGCAGCAATTCTGTAGAATACAGAAAGCTTAGGATTAGAATAAGAATGCATGCAATCTTGCAGATGAACAGGGCTCCAGACACAACAGACACTGGGAACCAGTTTTATTATTGGTGCATTTTGCAACACATCATAATAGCATTCGTTTTTGAGGAATTAGGACATCTGTATAGCATATCTTGATCATTTTCAAGCCATTTATCCCCTCCTCACCTCCCCTGACCCTGTCCACATCTCCAGAAAGTCTGCTTTTGTTTCTTGCATCTCTCCTATATTTTACTCTTTTGTTTCTGATTTAGGTTTTTCTAACTTTTTGGGTTAGAGAAACATTTCACTTAACGTTACGGTCCCCAGTTCCACCTCTTTTCCTACATGTGACATGATTTCATTCTTCCTTATGGCTGAATAGTATTCCATTTTGAATATATATCACATTTGCTTTATCCATTCATCTGTTAATGGGCATGCAGGCTGTTTCCAGAGCTATTATAAATTGCACTGCTGGGCCGGGGATTTAGCTCAGCGATTCGGTGGCCTGCCTTGCAAGTGCAAGGACCTGAGTTCAATCCCTGGTACCCACAAAAAAAAAATTGCACTGCTATAAACATGTATCACTATATTATGATGTCTTTTACTCTTTTGGGATGATCTGCAGGATACATAGAGATAGTTCAAGTGCAATTTCCACTTGTAGTTTTTTTAGGAATATCCGTACTGTTTTCCTTAATGATTACACTAAAATCACCTCAAAATGGATCAAAAACTTAGGTATAAAAATAGAAACTTTGAAACTGTGGGAAACTTAGGTGAAACACTTGAAACCATAGATATAGAGTAGAACTCCAATAGTACAAGAAATGGTAACAAAGATCAACAATTGAGATTGCACCAATTAAAAAGCTTATTCTGTACAGCAGAGGAAACAATAGAGTGAAGAGACAACTAACAGAAAAAATTTTGTGAGCTACTCTTCTGATAGAGGACTAACAATCAAAAATGTGGAAAATTAAACTTCAAGAATTTTAAAGTAGTTTTAGAAGTTAACCTTCAAAACCCAAATGCCCCAATAAAAAATGGGCAAATGAACTGAACTGATTTTTCCAAAGAAGTACAAATAGCCAATAGCATATGAAAAAAATGTTCATCACCTTTAGCTATTAGGGTAATGCAAGTGAAAACAACTCTGTGATTTCTTCTTTCCCTAGTTGGATCGACTGTCATAAAAAAACACAAATAGCAACAGATACTGGCAAGCTGTAGGGGAAAAGGACCTCCCTGCATTGCTGGTCAGAGTGCAAACTAGTACCAGAGCTGTGTTTCACCTGTTCTCTAGGAAAGGGCGAAGAAAGAAAACAGGAAAGTCAGGCCGCACTTTCCCTGCCATTTCTACCCTATTAGGTGTCATAATGCTGATCTCAGTCCTGTGCTGTAGGTATCATTGTCTCCATCTTAACAAGTGACATATTTATCTCAAGTGCACCTTAAGTTCTGTAACAACAAATTGCCGTGACATCTACTCCTCGCAGTGATTTCTTCTGTAACAAATTACAGCATTGGAAGTAGACATGACTCTAACTGCGTGGATAAAACCTCTGCAAGTTAAAAGTGGAGCAGGAAACCTAAAAGGGTAGAAATAAAGAGATAACAAAAACTGAATATATTACAATGGACAGGAAAAGCACGGAAAAAATTCTACAGAAAGACTGGAAAAGATAAGAGCACTGAGATAAGTGGGCAAAAACGGGTAATTCAACATCAGAAAGCAAGAGAACTGAAATTTCTAATAAACATTAAAGATAATTAACCATGCTCTAATCAAAGAAATGCAAATCAAGATGTTAAGAGATTTCATCTTACCTGTGCAGAGTTGACAGATTGGCATCTTTATGGCAAGCAGGAGGTTACAGCTGCATGGTGATGTACACCAGCCGCCTAGGGACGCATCTGTCTGTCCTGACTTTGCTCACGCTGCAGATGCACCCACAAATAGACCGGTTTGGTTGCTGTCATCTGATATGCAGGGAATGTCTTCAGTAGGCCTTGAAGAGACAAAAGCACCACAGGGCTTCACAAAACAAAGCCTCTTGATAGTTAGAAAATACATTACCTTTGACTGAATGGAAATAAGACCATGGAGGCTGACTTGAGGACCCTCCTGTAGGAGTGTATAAGACAGAAACACAGAGAAAGTAAGCCTGCTTTTCTTAGTGTTATACTTTGATGTACAATTCACCGTCACAGTAATAAAGATAGGGCTCTCAGAAAGCACAGGTTGGCAGCAGGATATTAGAGGAAATAATATACGTGAACTTAAACTTAGTTTCCCTAAACCAGAGATATGCCCAGAAAAATATTTAAACCTGAATCCATAGAATTAATAATTTACCTACTGCCCCCCCCAAAAAAAACTCTCTCTATCGTGTTTGGAAAATGATGTCCTGGGCCATTTCCAACCCAAAAATAGTGTGATAAAACTCATTATGAGCTAGATTTATCTCACAGTAAACCTGCTTTTCATCAAATATCGCCCTTAGAATTTTATAATCTGAGTGATTGAATTAAATCACCTCCATGAACATAATTGTCTCTAGACCATTTTTTTCTTTTATTAAATTCTATGCCTAAAAACACAAGATCTGATTATACATTTAGGTTTTTTTAATTAATTCCACTACTCATTTTCACAGCCCCGATAACAACTGATTAAAAAAATTATACCTGAACACTAAAGAACTAATTTTAGTTCAATAAAGACTGACGAGATTCAGAATCTGTTTTAGGAGAGCTGATTTGAGCTGAATTTAGCTGACAGGACTTTGGTAAGTGGATAATGGGGTATTTATCTGTGTTGGAAGAGAAACCACAGTGTGGTGCTTTCAGCTGTGGCTGCTGCAGAGAAGTTTTAACTAGGAAGCCTCCAGTCACAACGGGCCATTATGCTTCTAATTGCCCTTATTAACAGAAGAAAAAGTCAAAGATTTTCTCTGGAGAATCTTAGACAACCTGCTGTTTCCAGATAAGCTAGACAATATTGGTTAGTTCAGTTCATATTTACAAGTTAGGTTTTGGCATCCAAAGAACAGAGGTGCGCAGAGAACTAGCCACATGCTCTCAGGAAATGGGAGGTGCTTGTTTTTTTTAAACGAAAATGTGCATGTTATTCTTTTCTGTTTAGAGAAAAATTGATAAACCAAATGTGCTGCTACTTCTATGTCTTTTGTTTTAATTTTTTTAATGTAAGGATCATGGACCTTAAACATCTACTTAGCTCATAAACAATGGTCCTGCTGTCTTCTGTGTGTTTTGTCGTATATATACAGAGTCTACCAAAAACAATGTATACATGCCTCAGGAAAAGAAAAACTCATATAAATATTTTAATGCTAAATTTATTCAGACATCATGAGATTAGTAAAGTTACCTTTGGCCTCTGCAATTACGAGAGCTGCTCAGAGTGGTAACCATGAGCTTCCAGACGGTTATTAGTGCAGTGAACTGCTGCTTGGGGAGCCCTGGCCATTGAGATCGCTGCACAAGCATTATCAGTCGCTTCTCTAAGGGCCGGCAGTGCAGTGGGTTTTCTACTATACATGGCATCCTCTAGGGTCCTCCACATGAGGGTAACACTGAAAGAAAACCAGCCGAAACCCGAGCAAGGCTTTATTGGGGCCAGGAGCTGCCAGGCTACCTCGAACAATGGCGAGAGAGCGCGAGACTAACTGGGGTGAAGTTTATATGGGGCGGTACAGTGGGGAGATTGTCAAGAGAGTTGAGAACTGGTCGGGTCACTGGGCCAGCAACTGGCTGATCGGAAGGGGAAGATCACGCTGGTAGCAGGGTGGAGCAACAAGTCAGGTTTTGCTTCTCCAGAGGGGATGATAGGTTCCACTTTTCTGAGGTGGCTCATTTGCCTAAGCAGGAACCATTTTAGGAATAGGAGCCATTTTAGAATGTAGGGCCCTTGGGGCCATTTTGTCTGGTAGAGAGCTCTGTCAAACACCATCTGTTGAAAAAACATCATACTATTTCTCTTTTCCTGAAGTCGGTATATATATTTTTGGTGGTCTCCCCCCCCCTCTATAGATAGATAGATAGATAGATAGATAGATGATAGATAGATAGATAGAGATAGAGATATATATTTGGGGTGGGGACAGTAACTCTTACTATCAGTGATACAAATGGTGCTTCTTAGTATATCAACACTTAATATCCTATAGCTGAAATTCCATGATAAAAATTCTGCTACGTTCTAATGTATTTCACAGCACATACCACAAAAATTTCTATACTTGGCAGAGAAATTTTCCAAGTTTTCTCACCTTGAACGTTTGTGTGTATAGCATCAGTTTGAAAAGGTCTTAAGAGTTCTGTGTGTGCACACACACATACACACACACAATAGAAAGGAGAGTGTTCTATCATTGAATTATTCTGTGGTATTATTTAATTACCTAAATTTTCATATTCCACACTCTGACTCTTTCACTCATTACAGCTAACATTCACTAGCTCTGTCTTGAATATCCATTTTTAGTCACGTTTATTTCTAAGTCTCATATTTAAAAGAAAAGTGTCTTACTGATATAAAAGTCACGGCAAGGTATTGCCTGGTATCCAGATAGTAAAAAAGTTCAGAAGATGAGAAAGTGATTTGTCCATTGTCAAAGAAAAAAGTACAGGAGATGAGGTTAAAAATTAAATGAGTGAGGCAGGCTTCTATTCTATAGAAGAGACAAATTGAATTCAGCTCCCTTGAAAACAAAATGCAGGAGGAGCTTCCAACACAGGGCCTGAAGAGCTTCTGGAAAAGCACTGCAGGGCTCTGGGAAGGGTGGGAGTGACTTCCCCAGCGTGGTTAGGCCATCTGCCTTTGCTAATTGGCTCTTATTAGTTAGGCTCCTACTGCCCACAGACACTGGGAGATAGGGACCCTCATTTTCTTAATGGTTCCATTTCAAAGGTCCTTGAGAAGACCTTCCTGTGTAAGAGAATGCTTATATCCCACAGGTGTGGAGAGAGAACTAAAAAGTTAGGAGTGTTCTGAAGGAAAATGTTATAAGAAAAGGACAATTAGGGGCCTGTGGTCAGGAAGAAACACATCTAAATTTTAATCAGGCTGAGGGGAACACTAAGACTGTTGTGGTCACCAAGATATTGGGTAAACTAATAGCGAATGAGAGATGTATCTAGACGGGAAATGTTGTGAGGCAGAGTTGGTTTTGAGAACAAGGTCAAGTTCAGATGTGAAAAGTTATCACGCAGACTCCAGGGCCAGCCTGAAAGCCATGTCCCAGTCACTGCCACTGCTGTTCCCTCCCACCCAAGTCACTGCCCCACTTGGCTTTCATCATTCGACTCAGTTTGACATTACTTTAGCCTGATTTTAGTGTGTCCATAGCCAATTTCCATGTAGGGCCTCTGCTCACACAGCACACATGTTCACCCCTAAACTTCAGCTTCATGCAGGAGTTACTCCCTTGTCCCCTCTTTGATAGACAATTAGACCCTTATATTTCATAGACTATGGAAGTGAGTAACCTCAGTCACCTGTAAATTAGAAATAAAACAGGACAGAAAAACATACTATATCGCCCACTACCTATTTTTTAAGTTTTCTTAGTACTCAGCAATATATGCAGAGCTGCGTGGAGCTCCTAGCAATGGCACCAAACGTGTGGTCATTGTCTACCTTCACAGAGGCGTAGTGACGTGACAGGTGATGCCGGAGTCCCTGTCATCCTGAGTGTTACCTCTCCACCTTGAAAATCTATAAATGTTCAGAAAAACATCACACTTGCTCCCGCATGCATCTGGGGCCGTGCCAAAGGAGCTCCTGGAAGGTCTACTGTCAGGGTCGTTCCACTGTCAAGGTCATTTCTGAGCTCTGGGTTCCTCCCCAGCTCCTGCTAGATCCTGCACTTCAGGTCCCATGGCCGTTGCCTTCTCCAGGCCAACCCAGATTAGACTCAACCCTGAGCCATCGGTTCTGTCCTTCTCCACAGACCTCTCACTGAGAAGCAGAGCGAATAAAATGTACAGATTTGTTAGTTGGCCCAAAGTTTGCTGATGGCTGCTTGCAAACTGCAGAGCCAGAGAACCTGGTAGCATGGCCCACTTGGGAAACCAGGGAGCTGGTAGGACTGTCCCAAGTCCTAGGGCCATGGCCCGTGCAACTCCAGAAAGCCTCTGGTTTGACCCAGAGTCCAAAACCCTGAGAACCTGCAGCCTGGTGTCTGAGGCGGCAGCAGGAGGGAACATGCACACCTCTGAAAGAATCAGGAGAGCAAGTTTCCCCCTTTCAGTCTTTCCTGTTCCATCTGGCCCCGCCCATGACGTCCCCACACCCTCCTCTCTGGAAACAGAGTCCTCACAGACTCAGCCAGCGGTGACCACTTACCGCTCCCTGGGTGTCCCCAAGTTCAGGCAAGTTGCCACCCAGAATTCACCATCACCCTCAGGCCATGCATTAGAAGAATTTATGAATGAGCTGGGCAACTTTAGACAGTGTTGAGGCAGAAATTTAAAGCGTGCTACTTTTTCTTTTCTATTTACTTTGGCCAACTTGACGCCGATATATTTTTACAAACTCGGCCTTCCTCTGACTCTTCTTTTTCCAGACCCATTTTTCTAGCAGAGAAATGTTAGCTTTCTTTTTTTCATGGTCTCCTTTTAACAAGTGATGCTTTAGGGCTTTACATTTCTGCCACTAAAGAGCGTTATCAAAGTATTTTCCTAAACATAGACATTCTTGTGACAAATTCTTTTGCTGCTATTAAAATAACCATTTGCATCCCTCTTCATCACTTTATGTCCATTTTTATAGGGTTATTAGAGTCTGGGATGTCAGCCTGAACATGCTCCAAGCTCACATGAAATTAATTGTATCCAAAAGCTAAATGAAAGTGTGCATAATGTATTTAGGGCTCCTCTTTGCCCAATACTGAGCTAATACACACAGTAATCAGAACTTTCCCAAGGCCAAGAAAAGATATTTAGCCCCCTGTTCTTTTTCTTTCTGGGATTCTGTATAGACCTTAGTCCTTTCAGATATCACAAACCTTCTTCGTTTCAAGACAGTTTCATAACGATTCCTTTTTATTTTTCCTGGTGATGCTAAGGATTGAACCGACAGCCATACACACGCCAGGAAAATGCTCTACCACTGAGCTGCACCCCAGACCAATTTTTTATATTTCTGTTTGCATTCAGTTTTTGATTCAAAAGGGGATGGCTTACTTGATATCCAGGTACTGTGAATCTCAAGTGGGGCTTAGAAGGTGAAACCAAAAAACTATGAAGTTTGTATGAAAGAAAAATACTTAGAGAGTGAGGCAGGATAAAGAGAAAACGGGGCCTATTTAAGTGAAGGCCCCTGTCTGCGTGTGATATTCCAAAGGAGACCAGAATGGGGAGCACAGAAGCTTTCTGTTTTCTGCTCTCTCCTCCCACTCCTTCCCTTCTCTTTTCCTTGGACTTTAAAAATTGAGAAAGATTTTTTCTATTATTCTTACTATCTCCTTTCCCTTCTAATTTTACCTGTACTTATTTTTCTATCCCCCTCCCCTCACCGCATAATCAAGAGGTGTTTGTGCTGAACTTGAATCACCAAAGGGTCTTATCTGCGGAAACCCACTGTGAAGTTGGAGGAAAGTTCGCTTTCTGAACTTTCATTCTTCTGGAGGCCAAGAATGTTTCTCAATAAATTATTCTTCTTTTTAAAACACCCTAGCGTTTTGACCATTGAATATTCTGGAAACAATCATGTGTTGTATCTTATAGATTCGGCTTTGTTGTAGATCAAGTGCTAGTTAATGGAAACCCTGGCCTAGACCTTCTTTTACTTTTGTTAAAAGAAACCTTTCTTAATAATAAATTTAGCCAAAGTGTAGCTGTGGAAATCTTTCGGGTTTAATAAGGAAGGTGTGCTTTTTATCTTCCTGCATCCATAATACCAAGGAATCTTTTGAGGCAAGCCTAGAAGCTGAGAATACAAAGGTCACTGAGAAATGGAGCAACAGAGCTCCATGAGCTGTGGGGTCCTTAGAGTCCTCATCATCTCATCTTAAAGAGAAACAGGAAAAATTGGCCATTACCTTACAAGGCACAAGGGCAGTAACACTTTGAACCAGGGGCTGTAAAGATTTAGCAATGGCTGCTTCGCTAAGAATGGCGTTCCGGAGACACTTTCAAGAAGGTGGCACTGAGTTACAGAGAGGGAGGTGAGGAGCAGGCTTCAGGCCGAAGGAACAGCACATGCCAAAGCTCAGTCTAAGGGGCTACCCTGCAGTGTGAGCATGAAAGGTTGAGCGAGAAAGGAGATGCTTTTGGGAAGATGCAATCATGGCTGGCCCTGTGAGTCATTCTGAAGAGATCGGGCTTGACCTGAACAGGGAGGGAGACGCTCCAAAATATCTCCAGTCTTATCAGGGGACGGATGAATTTGCATTTGTCCAGGATTCAAATTACTCAAGTAGTAGCAAGTAGGGTTGCATGGTTAATTCTGTGTGACTTGTTGACTATGTTTAGGGCTGCCCAAATAGCTAGAAAGACATTATTCCTGGCTGTGCCTGTGAGAATATTCCCAGGAGAACTTAGCCCTGGCATCAGTGGACCGAGAAGAGAAGGTGACCCTTACCAATGGGGATGGCCCTCATCGTCCTTGTCAGGGTCCATGTAAAACAAGGAGACAGAAGAAAGGGCTCCTCTTTCTCCTCCCCTGGGATATCAGGAGGTCTGGACTCACAGGGTTCCAGCCTCGGGCTGGGATTACACAATCAGTTATCTGGATTCCACTAGATCGCACCACTATCTTTCCTTGTTCTCCAGCTTTGCTTTGCCCTTCTATAGGATGATTTTCTTTCTTTCAATTTTAAAAAAATCTTCTATGTTTACCACGACTTCCTGAGTTTAGTCTATCCTCTAAAGAAATGTCACACTTACAAACATTATATTCACATGTTCCACAAACACTTTATTATGAATCTGTTAGGGTATCTCCTTGCAAATATTTTCTTTCACTGTGTTTTATCCCTTAGGCGATGTCACACACACATTATTGCAAACGGAGGAGCGAGGCAAACATGGAGGAGCAGTGCTTGCTAGTTATCAGACCTGTCATTTCTTCCTTGGCAGTGTCTTTCATTTTTGCCCTTTCTTTACTCTATCCCTTGCCATTATTGTCCCCAAATGGGATCCTGCTCACTTCCTGACCGGGACACTGTGTTAGAGTGCAAGGAACAGAAACAGATTATGCTTGATTTATTCAGGAAGTGAACATACTGAAATGCCTTACAGAATCATCATAAGGAAGGTGGCAGAATTGGGTGTGGCAGTGAGAAAAGGGAGCTTCCCTGGGCAGCCTCCAGGCAGGGCCATCCCACAAAGACAGTCCAGCCACTGCACTGCCCCTGGCAGGGACGCCCCCAGCTGTGTATAGTCCCTGCCACCAGAACCATTCTCCAGGATGCCTACTGCTGCTTTGCATCCTCCTGTGCCAGGGTCCCCCTGGGTGTGTCTGATGCCCAAACCTAGGCCACACATCATGCCCCAGCTGCTATGTTTCTCAGGAAGGTGAGCACTTGGGTTCAAAGCCTACAGTGCAGGCAGTGCCACCTCCTCCTCGGACTGTGAGTGGTGCAGATGGAAGAACATGAGTCAGAGGGGGTGAAACAGAGCATTTCAGCCAGGAAAAGAGAAGCATCCCTCAAAGCCGACTCAGTCTCCTGGTTCTAATCATTCATTCCACGGTTACATCTCAGGCACTGTCCTGGCTATGTTCCACGTACCTATGACACAGAATACAAGACCTTAGGGCTGGACATGACACTCAGTGCTAGAGGAAGGCCCTGGCTTTAATCCTCAGCACCAATAAAAAGAAAGACTACACGTACCCGATTCTTTCCCTTTACATTTTTTCCTCTTTTTCCTTTTTTTTTTTTTTTTTTTTTTTTTTTTTT
>NW_022900916.1:6818114-6879346 GCF_012274545.1 Fukomys damarensis
TTTGGTCTGTACAAGAATTTCCAGTTAAAACTGCAGCCTAATAGTCCCCAAACATTTTCTCTCATTTCTATTTCTAGCCTAAATTCTGGAACTGTGAAGAGCCTCACAATTTTCGTCTGTCTCTCTTCCCCATTCCCTACAAACATTCATTCATACCACTGCCTCTGCCCCAGGGCTTCCCTGACCTCGTGTCCCCCCAGAGAGTCCCCATCTGTGTCCTTTGCCTTTTTCCTGACCCTGTTGAAGAGTCCATGACAGTCGGAAAGTCATGCAGCATTTATGATTGCCAGGCTCACCCACACCTTTGTTGGTGCATGCTCTCTTTAGCTCCCTTTCTACTTTTACCTAAAGAAGTGCATTTTTTTTACCGCCTCGGGTATATAGTCAATTATTTAGAAGCATGAAGCAGGACCTGTGTCGCACACCTTCCACTACGTCTAGCACGTTACACACTGAATCTGCACCGGGGAGAGCTGATCAAATGTCTGGCCGGCGTCCCGGACCGATACACGCCGACGACAAGCGGCAGTGCTCAAAGCCAGCTCTTCTGAAACTTAGCTTGTGCTCTTCTCTTCCAAAAGCTCCAGGTCAGTAGAGCGTACTTGTCACGTTTCACAAGTAATACAAACTTGCTGTCCTGCGGAGCCAGCTAAGGATGACTCAGCAGGAACGCGCTGCCATTCCTAGAAGCGAATGTCTCGGTGACATTGACGGTGTCGTCTTTATAGGGAAGGGAGGGATCTTTATAAATCCACAGGCTAAATTTTTACTACCTAATCCTCTTACGGTTTGCAAAGTTAAAACTGAGAAGAAATGGAACTCGTTTAAGAATCTGATTATTTTGTCATCACCACAGGATGACATATTAATTGGGCAGTAAATTTGCGAAATGCCCTTGTGAATACAAACAAAATGTGTCTTTTATAGATTTTGCAAAAACAGATGCCTGCTTCTCACATCAAGTTCCCGTTTGGTGCTGTCGGGAGCAGCTCTTTTGACAGTGTGAGCTCTGCCAGATGGCATTGCCATTCCAATAAAATGAAGTCTTCCAAGTGCGTCCACATTTCCTTATCGTGTGACTGCCAGAGGAATAGAGGAAGTTTCTAATTGTCTCCCTCTGAGTGCCCTCGTACATGTAAGTGTGCTATTGCATGAATACTGAATTTTTAATGGTGAGTCTCTTGTTCGCCGAGAGAGTGCATGTTGATAGCTGTCTGTACAACCAAAGCGGATTTTCACCGTGTCTATCAGACAAGGAATGCAGCACAAAGAATCAGGAAGTATGGGACTCCTTCTCCCGCCAAGCGCTCTGTGGAAAGCACTGCCGGGTCCTGGGCTGCTCCTCATCCGGGCCCTGCCTCAGAGCTGTGAAGCACAGATGGTCACCTCGTTCTTTGTATGTGGCTCTCCACGTTTCCTTTCTGATATTTAGCGCATGAGGAATCCTAAGAAAGCACCATCCAGGAAGCTTAAAGGGATCCCAACACGGCTGTCTCTTCTCGTCACCAAAAATGAATAAAATAAAGTTCTAGTTCTGTCAGTGGGCAAATTAAGATGCCCTCATAGAGTTGTCGTAAAAGTCACACGAGATGGCCCCTATAAAGTACTCACACAGATACACAGTAACACAAACTGCAGCTAATTTTAGTTCTTTCACGGTGCTGAATAACCGAGGTGAGGCAGGATGGGGCATCAAAACCCTAACAGTGAACATACCAGATATGTTGTGACAGCAACAGAAATGCTATTAATTAAGTGCCATTTTTTTAATACAAGCTCTCAGTGAGAATTGTCATGCTGTACAACACAGCACAGGGGATACTTGTCTGTCTACAATCACAGCAGCCCCAGGTGCCAATGACCAGGCCATCATTTGAACATCTGTGCGTGTTTCCACCAGAACTCAGCACAACATACTGAATCCCTCCTGTTTACCTCGTTTCTCCCCAGAATTATGCAATGAACCCTTTAATAGAGAAATCTTTAAATCCCTGGCTCTTGACACCATGTTCAATGTTTTTTAAAATATTCATTAAGGTTGTTGATACATTTTAGGTAAACATATGATGACATTCATCTTTGGGATCTCGTACCTTTACATGATGTGTCTTGGTTCTTATTTTTTCCCCATTCCCCTGCCCTCCAACCCCTCCACCCCTCTACTCCTCCCTATTTACAAAGACTTTGTTTCTATTTTTTTCTTTTTCTCCTATTTTTTCCTTTCCCTTTTCCCTACCCATCTTAGTCCCCACACCCTTTAGAACTTTTCTTCCTATTTCACACTATTATACATTCTGATCCTTATTTACACTTTCCATTTCTCACACCAGAGAAACTATTCGGTATTTACACATGTGTGTCCTATTAATTTCACTTAAGAATATGGCCTCAATGTGCATCCGCTTAGCTATAAATATCTCTAATTTCTCATTCTTTATGGCCTAGTAGTACTCCATTTTATAAAACAAAATAAAACAAAAAATATACATCTTCTTTATCCAGTCTCCTGTTGATGGGCAATTGAGCTGTTTCCAAGTTTTAGCTATTACAACTGTTCTGCTATAAACATGGGTGCACATATATCACTGTGGTATGATTCTTTTAATTCTTTTAGAAAGATACTCAGCAGGGGAATATCTGGGTCAAATGGGATTTCTAATCCTAGTTGTTTCAGGTATCTTTATATAGATTTCCGCAGTGATTGCACCAATCTGTGATCCCACCAACAATAGAGAAGGGTTCCTTTCTCCCCACAGCCCAGCCAGCATTTGTTATTAGCTGATTTCATGATAGCAGCCATTCTTTCTTGGGTGTGGTGGAATCTCAGTGTTGTTTTCATCTGTGTCTCTCAAATGACCAGTGATGTTGAATATTTTTTCATGTTTATTTGCTGCTTTAACTTCTTTGTCTGAGAAATGTCATGAGATCCCAGTTGTTGATTCTATGTGCTAGTTCCTGTGCTACTGAGGCTTTGTTCATAAAGTCTATTCCTATGCCAATGTCTTCAAGAGTTCTACCTAACTTATCTTCCAGCAAGTATAGTGTTTCTGTTTTAATATTTATATCTTTGATCCACTTCAATTTTAGTTTAGTGCATCATGAAAGATAGGGGTCTACTTTTAATCTTTGGCAGATTGAAATCCATTTCTTCCAGCATCGTTTATTTTTTTTCAGCTTTAATTAAGTTTATTGGTACATTTTAGGGATACAGTACAGTTGCATTCATTGTTGGGATCTTGTACCTCTACATGACAAGTCTTGATTCTCATTTTTTCCCCTTACCTCTGCCCTCCCTTCACCCCCTCCTCCCCTCCCCATCTACAAACACTTTATTTTCATCTTTTCATTCTCTCACATTTTTTTCTTTTCCCTTTTTACTCTTCCCCTACCCATCCCACCTTCCCTACACCTTTAGCTCCTTTCTTCCCATTTCTAAATGTCAGTACTCTTATTAGAATCTTATGCATTCTCCATTGTTGGTGGGAGTACAGACTGGTGCAACCACTATGGAAATCATTATGGAGATACCTCAAAGAGCTTGGACTGGAGGTTCCATTTGACCCAGCATCATTTATTAAAGAGGCTATCTTTACTCCAGTGAGGGTGTTTAGCTCCTTTGTCAAAGGCGGGTGAGTGTGTCTGGAGCTGTTCTAATCTATTCTACTGATCCTCAGGTCTGTTTCTTTGCCAGTCTCATGCTGTTTTTATCACAGTAGCTTTGTAGTATAGTTTCATGTTGGGGATTATGATACCTGCTGGTGTATCTTTGTTGCCTAGAATTGCTTTTGTTATTCTAGGTCTCTTCTGGTTCCAAGTGAATTTTTAGATTGTTTTCTCTAGTTCTGTGAAGTATACTGTTGGGTTTCAATTAGGATTGCATTGACTCTATATAGCAGTTTTGGAAGTATGGCCATTTTTACTATATTGGTTCTTCCTACCCAGCAATAAGAGGTGTCTTTCCATTTTCTTATATCCTCTTCAGTCTCTTTTTTCAGAGTGCTGTAGTTTTCAAGGTAAAGGGCTTTTACTTCCTTCATTAGATTGATTCCTAGATATTTCATTTTATGGGTGCTTTTGTGAAGGGAATTGTTTCCCCAATTTCTCTCTCAGTGAGTCTGTTATTTGTGTACATGAAGGCTATTGATTTTTGAGTGCTGACTTATATCCAGCTGCTGAATCTGTCAGTTAAGTCTAGGAGTCTTTTAGCAGAATTTTTTGTGTCTTCTATGTAGAGTATCATGTCATCTGCAAATAATGACAGTTTAACTTCTTCCTTTCCTATCTTTATTCCTTTTATTTCTTTCTCCTGTCTAATTGCTATGGCTAATGTTCCTAGAACTATATTGAACAGAGGTGATGATAGTGGACATTCTTGTCTTGTTCGTGATTTTAGGGTAAAAGATGTTAGTTTTTGATCATTTAACACGATGTTGGCTGATGTTTCATAGATAGCCTTTATCAGATTGAGATAAAGACCATCTATTCCAGTTTTCTGCATGATTTTTATCATGAATGGGTGTTGGATTTTTTTCACATCTATTTTTTTTTCACATCTATTTTTTTTCACATCTATTGAGATGATCATATATATGATTTTTATCCTTGGTTCTCTTAATATAGAGTATTATATTTATTGATTTATGTATGTTGAACCATCCTTGTATCCCTGGGATAAATCCCACTTGGTCATGGTATACGATCTTCTTGATGATCCTCTGTATTTTGTTTGCCGGTATCTTATTGAGGATTTGTGCATCTGTTTTCATTAGGGAGATTGGCCTGTAGTTCTCTTTTTTGGTTGGGTCTTTCTGTTTTTAGAATCAAAGTAATGCTTGCTTCTAGGAATAAATTTATGAATTTTGCTTCCCTTTCAATTTCATTGAATAGTTTGAGAATTAGTGGTATTAGCTCTTTCCTAAATTTCCTGTAGAATTCAGCAGTGAAGCCATTAGGATGTGGGCTTTTCTTTGTTGGTAAATTTTTAATTACCTTTTCAATTTCACTGATTGAATTTGGGGTTTTAGAATTTTTATATCTTCTTAGTTCAGCTTTGGTAATTTATATGTATCTAGGAATCTGTCCATTTCTTCTGTGTTTTCCATTTTATTGGAGTAAAGGTTCTAGAAGTGTAGGTATTGATGATCCTTGGGATTTCTGCTGGATCTGTTTTGATTTCACCCTTTTCATTCCTAGTTGCATGGATTTAACCCTTTTCTTGATAAGGATGGCTAAGGGTTTGTCAATTTCATTTATTCTTTCAAAGAACCAACTCTTTTTAAATCATTGATTGTTTTGTATTGTTCTCTTAGTCTCCATTGCATTGATGTCTGCTCTGACATTTTTAATTTCCTCCTTTGTGCGATCTTTGGACTTCTGTTGCTGTTTTTTTCTAGAAGCTTGAGGCTCAGAATTAGGTTCTTTATTTGAGCTTGTTCTCTTTTCCTATTATGGACATTCACTGCTATGAGTTTCCCTCAGAGAACTGCTGTTATTGGATCCCATAGACTCCTATATGTTGTACTGGCATTATCATAGAAATTCCAATTATTGTAGAAACTGTCTAATTTCTCTTTAAAGTCCTCTGTGACCCATTGGTTGTTCAGGAGAGTGTTATTCAATTTCTATGTGTTTGTGAAGTTCTTGTGGTGTCTTATGTTATTGATCTCCAATTTAATTGCACAATGGTCTGATATTATACAGGGGATAACTTCAATTCCTTTGCATTTACTTAAACATGTCCTATGAGCTAGTGTGTGGCCTATTTTTGGAGAATGACCCATGTGCAGCTGAAAAGAAAGTATATTCTGATTTTGTGGAGTGGAACACTCTGGAGGCATCTATTAAGGCCATTTGTTCAAATGTTTGATTCAGTTCTAGTGTTTCATTGTTGATTTTCTGTTTAGATGATCTGTCTATTTGTGACAGTGGAATATTGAGGTCCCCCACTATAATTGTATTATCACTGTGGTTTCTCATGTCCATTAATATGTGTTTTATATAATTAAGTGCACTAGTATTTGGTGCATATATATTTATGATTGTCATCTCTTCCTCTTGGATTGTTCCCTTTACCAGGATGTAGTGCCCTTCTTTGTCTCTCTTAATTAGTTTTGGTTTGAAATCTATTTGTCTGCAAATAAGATAGCTACCCCTGCTTTTTTTTCCAGGTTCCTATCGCATGAAGAAATGCTTTCCATCCTTTTATTTTCAGTCTATGAATTTCTTTTTTAATTAAGTGTGTTTCTTGTATACAGCATATTGTATTTTGTGTCTTAATCCATTCTGCCAGTCTATTTCTTTTGAATGGTGAATTGAGGCCATTAACGTTGATGGTTATAACTGATATGTATTGATTTATCATTGTCATGATATTTTCCTGTTGATGGCTCTTTTATTTTTCCCCCTTTTCCTTTAATTTCTTGCCTTGTCTGGTAGCTTCGATTTGTTGGGCCTCATGGAGTTGTGACCCTCATTGTTTTTTTCCTAGGATATTGTTAAGAATTTTTTAGAGTGCTGGTTTGATATTCATGAAGTTTCTCAGGTGTTGTCACTACCACATTCAATTAATGTTGAAAAAAATGAATGATGAATGTTACAATATTCAAAAATGAAATTATCAGTGAATGAAATAAAAAACATTGATCAACACCTCTCCACTAGAGTAATATATATATGCATAATTGAGGAAATAGAAAAATGTTTTAAAATCTGTTCTATGATTTGCTTTGTATATATTTTGCTAAAAATGAGTAATAATGAGCACCTTCATTTATAGTAAATTCTTTGTCTAACAAAAGTCTAGACATGTTGCCCTTTGGAAAATAGCTTGAGAGATCTAAGTCCTATCAGGATACAAGATTTTTGTCTACCTCTCCAATATGAAAGAACAAGTTTGAAAGTTTATAATATTGTGTTGACTACAAAATTAAGAAAACTCTAAAATCTTGCTAAGTGTTATTGCTGAATTTGTGGTTTTGTAAAATGCAATAAAGTTATTATTATTAAGTCTGATTGTTAAAAGCACATGGCATTAGTGTGGAAAAACAACAGCTACTAAAAAGCTATGTTCCCTAAAGCAGTGTAACTAAATTCGATGCCCTTATTCATGATCTTTCTGAAAAGATTTTCTTTGACGCATACCTACTTCTTTAACCCCTGGGCTAGGGCATCTCAAGGGTGGACATCAGTTCTGTGGTGTGTGGCCAGTATCAGCTTTCCCCCTTCCCCTGCACCAAAGCTCAGCACATCTGGAAATACCTGAAGCACAGGGCACCTGCCCCAAGAATCCCTAACTAAAAGGTGAGTTGATCCATGAAGAGCATGACAACTCAGGTGCTGATGTCACAGAGAAGAAGAGAGACTTTCCAAGTGCCGCAGCAGATACCTGGCTCCTTTTACAAATGCCAGTGCTAATCACTCAGCGGAAGATTCTGGGAACAGAGCAGGGTAAGGGCACTTCCTCTCTTTGAGATTCTTCCACGAGCCTGAGAACTCAGTGGGTCAGAATGCATTCCACGGGGCTAGAAGCAGCCCCTCTCTCTCTTTCTGAGCAGTGCTGGATTCTCCGTCCTCCACTGTTTTCTCTTTTTCTTTGCTTCCACAGAGTTCTTGCCAGTTTGACTTGTGGCTGTTGGTCCTGCTGAATTTTCTAACTTTCACCTTTTACTGTGGTGCCCCCAAAGTCACAGTGGATTTGGAACTAACTTCTATCTCTATTATATTGCTGTGTAAAATGTTCTATCTCTTATTTACACTGACAGAGTAACTTTCGGGTTCTTCTGCATCTTTACTTATTTTCCAAACTGGAAAAATACCCCCTTTTTCTAGCACAGTAATTAGGAAACAGATTTTTATCTTTCACTTTCAAGTACTATATTATTTTTTAGTGTCATAATTAATCAGCCTTTGAGCAGAGATTTTTTTTAATGATTTAAAATTTTTCTAAAAGAAAATTTCACCCAATTAGGCAAACTACTCTAATGAAAATATTGTTATTGCCTAATTTATAGTTGTTACTACAGGAGCTGGATTCGTACTGCTGGTATGAATCTGACTCATTAAGTAAAGAAATATTTACTGCTTGTTAGGTTTTTATAAGTCCATACCATAATATATCTGAAAAGATTCATTTGTATGGGTATTAAGTAGAAAACATAATCAAGCAGAATTGTGTTTGTTTTCAGGTGTCTTTCTATCAGGGTTCCAGTTGCATCTCTAATAGTCACTGTCTTCTTTATAAAGCAGTTCCCTTTTCTGGCTTCCAAGGCCCATGTGCTAAATGCTGGTCTCTGTTACTTGACTTGAGCCAACTTTACATAGAAAGAAAAGCAGGAAATATCTTCCCCCAACTTAATAAGCTTCTCATCATTTCCCATACCCAGCTTTATTAGACCCTTCCCATATTTTAGAGAGCTCCAGGAAACTTTGTTTTTTCCATCCTTACAAGGCAGATATACTGTTAATTTCTACTTGCCATTCACTAAAGACAGATCCGAGCCCTTCATCACAAACTGCTCCATCAGACCTGACTGCTGCTGTTGGGACCATTTCTACTGATGATGGTGAGGACTGCATAGAAAGTCAGGTAGCAACTACTGGCTTTCAAATTCCAGGCACACCAGGCACTCTGTGTTACTATTCCTTACAACTCCATGCAGAAGAAACTGAGGCTGCCCGAGGAAGCCCAGCATCCACCTAATGTGTATCTGACAGCAAAGCCTATAATGTTTTTGTCAAATGTATTTAGTGAAATATTTCCCTTCATTTTTATTTAATGCTACTATAGGCAGGTGGCTCTTTGCAAACTATAACTGGACTATAAGAAAAGGTTATTTTAATTTTATGTAAGTAATCTCATTTTGGTTTGGAGTGTTCATTGCTCTTGTTAGAGGGTGAGAAAACTCCCAGTTAATTTCCCAGTTAATGCTGTTACTGTAGCACTTGGTTTAAGACAGCATTACAAGGAGAGGGGCACACAGTTCAGATTCATCCCCAGTGGGACAAATCCCTCCACTATGGTGTGAGTAGCAAAAGAAATGGGTATCCCATGGCAACAAGCTGTGTTCTGCCTCCTGCTGTCTTTGCTGCCTCTGCCACACTATGGCTTAGAGTTGCCCAAGTAAAGGCCCTGGCCTTTGCCTAAATTCGTAAGGACTGCAGAGCCTGTGTCCTCCATACCCATCCCAGGCACATGGGCGTCACACATGAATTCCTGACTCTCTTTACATCTCCACTTGAACAGACCTCAAGCTAAATTAAGTGACTGCTTAAATAGAAAAACCACACATAGGAGTCATAAGAAAAATACATTAATATGTTTAATAAACACTACTGTCACTGGTCATGCTAAGAATTCTAGTCTGTATGACCTGTGTAGATCAAGACTGATCCCAAAAATACAAGCCAAGAAGGATCTGAGAACAGATTCAAAATGTAGCCCTGCTGCAGCGGTGATATCGGTGGTGACAATTTAGTGGGTGACGTTCCGGATACACGTTAATACTTTCAGTGCTCCTTGCTTCTAAAGGCCATGATAGGTCAGAAACTTCGTGGTGACATCTCCTGGACCACGTGGCCCTCTGCTTCCCTTGCCCAGCTGCACCCGCACTGAAGACCCGAGTGATACTTTAGCCTCTCCCAAAGCCTCGGAGTTTCACCTCCCATCCCAGTGTCACAGCTCAGTTATGATGCCTGCGCAGTCCTGGAGTTGCCACAGGTAGAAATCGCAGTTCCGCTTGGGCCTCCAGTGTTTCCTGAAAGCCTAACGGATAAGTCGGGCAAGCGCACAGGGCAGCCTCATTTGTGGGATTGGCCGGCTCTTTGCACACCAGGAAACTGACGCCGAAGCAGCCTGTGAGAACTGAATTCAGGTAGCAATTTTTGTGGGGCGAGGCTCTCACCGAGAATTTTCCCAATGCTTTTGAGCATCGGGGTACCTTGCAGGCACAGCAGGAATTGTGTTTTCTGTTCCAGGTCCCCTTCTATTTTATGGATCTACTTACTGTGGAGAACATTAGGAAATCTCACCTGCAGTTTTTCCTTGTTCCTTTGTCTCCTTTCTACCGTGGGGCGGAGCAGTTACGCTAATTCCAAATCCTCTAATTTCCCTGCATTACTCTAGCCTCAGGACTGTATCTCATATTTTTAGCAAAGAAAATTTGCATTTCCTTGCTCCTAATACTTAGCCACTCTGTCTGAGAATGCTACAGAGGCAGAAGAGAGGTGGGTAGGTAAAGAGGTGTGGGCACCAAGGCGGCCAGATCATTGGAATAAATAAGTCAGCGTCTGTGTGGGGGTGAGCGTTCTGTGTGTGCATCCGGAAGTACAGAATCGGCACTTTCCCCCTTGAGCAAATTATGATATTTAAAATGAACACTCATATGTGAAGACGAATACCAGAATAATGCCCGTTATAGACATTACGGTGCTTCTCAGGGCTCTGGTCTTATGAAAGTCAAGATTCAGTGCGATGTAGCTAAAGGTATACTTGTAACATTTATTCCACTCCTGTGAACATGCTCAACGTCATTTGGAGCTCCCTCCACTGCACCGCATTGCCGACGGGAGACAAGCAGGAGACAAGCGCCTCCTTGGGGGGATCCAGCTAGAATAATCCGGACGGGAAATCATTGCGGTAAAGAACATTTGAAGAACCACCCACGCACATGTCTGGCTGAGTCTAAATACAGTTTAATTGTTGAAAGTGAACATTACTGTCATTAAATTTTAATGGACAGCGCAGCACCTGAGATTAATACCAAATAGGAAAGCAGAAATTCCCTGGTTACCTTCACAAATTAAAAAGTCCACCCCTTCTGTCCAAGCCATGGAGAAACAATTCCCCTCCCTATCTCTCAGCTTGCCTCGCCTTCCTCTGTATGATCCGCCTGTGACGGAAGGGCTGAATTTGACTTCATCTCCACCTGCCTCAGGCACTGCTCAGTCTGGGTGGTCGCTCTGCAAATGCTCCAGAGCATCGCGCCTTTGGAAAATAGGGAACCTTTCCTCTCTTTCTTTTACTCCCCAAATGATGGAGACCCTGAGTACTTCATTGATTTAATGGACGTGGATTGCTTCTCTGTTCTGACGGAAAACCACAGACCTCGGTAGATCAGACAGAGCAGGGAATCTGACAGCCCCAGGTCGCCCCAGCTTGACAAGTGTGCAGCTCGCTACCTGTGATGCCGGAGGCTGGCAGCAGACACACAGCCATGCTTGCCATTTAGAGGCCTCTCACTTTGTCAGGAGGCTGCTTCTGCCCTGTGTTGAGGAAGACGCGTCAGACAGCACCATCATAGATTTTGCCAACGTAAATTTTAGTTCACAGCCCTGGGTTTGGGTTCTGTCTGAGTCATTTCACCAGTTGGAGTGGTGTTTTAATTTAACAGTGCTCTGGGGCTGCACGTTAAAGAGAAGGTGCAATTCGGGCATGTTTCTAGGTAGGATTTAGCTCGTCTAATAGGAACAATGGTAGATTCTACATTTTACTTTTTTTAAAATCCTTAATGGATTGATGTTAGATGTTTGAATGGCCCCAGAGATTTTAAACATTAAGATTTTCTTGTATATTTTCAAGTTCATTAAATTTAAGAAGACTGATACACTAGAAAAATTATATCCACTGAGTTGAATTCCATTGTGTGAATTAACCTCGGAATATCCATTTGACAACGTGTTGCTGACTTACTGCATTAGGGTTATTTACGTCAACTGCGATGAATTATACCCATGAAATGTACGCCTGGAATTCCAAGCCCTTCAAAAATTACCTCAGGGCTTAGAGTATAGTATGTGTGTATTCTGACAGTAGCATATATCACAAATTGTAACCTATTAATAATTAGTGCAAATATTGGTTAAATGGTTGGTTCTGCCAAATCCATCCGACCTATGCGTGTTGTGAATTGTCACTGTGACCTCAGAGCCACGCACAATCCGTAGCTTGAAATATACTCTCCGAAAATATGTTTTGTTAAATCTAAAAAAAAAAGTTAAGTCTAAAATAAAAGATGAAAGCAAAATGGGGCTTACCAGACGAGACCGGGAAAATGAGCAGGGAGGCAGCATGGGGAAGGTGGATTAGCAAATACTGGGTTATACTTAACTAGGAGAAGAAAGTCCTAATGTTACAGTACGGTGGCTGTGGGTATTGATGATATACCATTGATTCTTTAAAATGGGTAGAAGTAAACACTTCTCATTTACACCATGAAGGAATGATGAATGTTCAAGAGTACAGGCTTACCCTGATTTGAACATTGCACGATATCTGCACGTACTGAAACCTCACCTGCTACCCATGAAAGTGCACAGTGTTTATGTATCGGTTAAAAAATAAAAATGTTTCCTGAATACAAAATAAAATATTTCACAGTCCCTTATGAAAGATGTATTGGGTAGTACCATCAGTACTGATTTGCAAACTTCACTTAGACTAAGGTGCCTACAAAACCAGAAAACCATAGAATCCTATGGAAAGCTAACCACTTTTGGAATCAAAAAACCCAGCAATCACAGTCACCAGCAATCGCACTGAAAACTGGCCATTTTCCTCTGCGTTTCTCCCAAGCCTTGAGATCCTTTATTGGTCAGGCAAAGTGGAGAATTCAAGCAGCAACAGCATCAACAAATTCTTTTCCTTTCCTTGTAACCTACCCAGACTTTCATCTCGATTCACTGGAAAATGGTAGCTAAATTCCAAAAGCTGCCATTTTTTTGTCCATTTGCACTAGGCTCAGGAGTTGAAATCTAGACGCGATCGCACTGTGGAAGAGTGTGTGATGATAAGCTGTGTAGTACTTAGTTGTGCTTCCCTCTGACCTTGCCTCTTGGGAACGCTTTATTCTCTTAGCAGCCTGCAGAACGCACTGCCTCCCTCTGGAGAACAAGGTCGCCATAGCACCCGGCATCCTCCTCGACCTGGGTCGTCCCAGGCTTCCTCTCTTCAGAGCTCCCTGCTCAGACTCACCTGCTGTTCTAAGTGTGAACAAGATGTTCCAGCCTGAAGCCAAATGCCAACCCTTCTCCCTGAAGGGCACAACCCACCGGTGGAGGCTCCCTGAACAAGCACCCGTTTCTAGTCCCCCGGGCCTTTGGAGGTCCCCTGCCCGGCACCTTGTCCTCCCTGACCACTTGCCCAAGGGGCTGCAGTCCATAGTCCTGAGATTCTGATCTGCTGACCTGGAATGGCACCTTCCCCACAGCCTGAATGGAGCCCACTCCTGAGCCCCAGAGTCCCCAGAGGTTCTTTTCACAGCAGCCTGGAGCACCAGCCCCAAGCCATCTGTGGGTCCATGGTCAGGAATCCGCTAGGAAGTCGTCCTCAGAGGCTGGGTCCAACCTGCTCTGGCCCAAGGTCCAAGTCACGAAAATTAGTGTTTTCCCCACCCCTTGTCCTTGACGCTTTATCTTCATCTTTCTTTCATGAAGACCCTAAACTCCAGACCCACAGGGCTTTACAATGCAGAAAGCATAAGAATTAGCAAAAAGTAACCCCAAGTGCTGGAAACCAGAATTCACACACACACACACAGAGTATAACTAGTCATACAGCATCATAAACATGATTATTCCTTTTTTAAAATCTCACTGATATTTTTAAAACACTTCTACCTTCCGGATCTCTGTACGATGAAACCCCAGTTTCACTATCTGTCATTTCTTCAACTCTCGATTTAATATTTTGAGCGATTAGCAGTTTTATGCACCATGAGGCTCCCTGGCTTTGATGTGCGGTTCATCTACATTTCTCTTACGCTGAGAGAGGTTGAGCGTCTTTTCATGTCCAAGGGCCCCTAAGTGTTTGCCTGCTGTGAGATTGTGGCATAGAGGAGCTCGGGGGCCCTAACTCTGTCCCCCACACAAGCCACGGTGACTAGCATCTCTCTCTTCAAGGTGGGCCTCATGTTCTCATCATTTTTACCTTTCTGTCTGGAGCTGGTCATTCAAGAAATTCCCTGACCTTCTTTATCTGACAGTTCATTGACTTCCATTTAGAAAGGACTGTGCCGCAAAGACCCTTGAGGAGGACATTGCTGGGTTTCCCCTGGATTTACTACCCCGGGTCAGACTCTCGTCCAATTATTCTGCCTGCTGTTGTTCATGTTTCAGTCACACCTTGCGTAGGGCCAGGGATTTGGCTCAGTGGTGCCACCGCCTGCCTCACAAGCTCGAGGACCCGAGTGTGATCCCTGGTATCCCACAAAAAAAACAGTCACACCTTGCAATGCAGCCTTCGTGAACTTCAGTGCGGCCGTATCTGTGTCTTTTCCGATGTCCTTTGTGCATCACTTTCCCGCAATCACATCAGACCGGCTTTCATGCGTTTCTCTTAGATTTTTAGCCATTTTTCCGCCTTCAGTTTCAAAGTTATTTTTTAAGAGTAGCCCTTTATCATGAATACATACCTATGTAAAGGTTTGATATGTCATCAGTATTTTACCCCGTTATCATTTATCTTTGAACATTCTTATGCTGCCTTACAAGAGCCTTACAAGAGATTGCTTTTCCCTTTTGTGTAGTCAAATTTGTGACATTTGAGTTGCGATAAAAAGGTCCTTCCTCTTACCCAACTTATAAAGGACTTTATAGCCCTGATACTCATATTGTGTTTTGTTTTATTTTTTCTTTCCCATTTGGAGTTTACCATGGCAAACTAATACCTTGCTTCTTTAATCTCTTTAAGATTTCTGTCTCCACTAGGCCAAATTTTCTTAAATTTTTTTCCTAGCAATGATTCATTTCACTTGGGTGTTTAATTTTGTTAGCGTAAGTTTGTGCAAATTATTCTATTATTATTTTATGGTTCTGTCCCTTGTGTTGCTTCTACTTTGCTACATACATGTGTTTTCAGTTCTCACCTAGTGTTTGTGTTGCTGATTTTTTAAAAAGAAACAATGATTTCTGTCATTCTTTTTCTGTTTTCTAAAATATGTTTGTTTTTATCAATGGTCTTCCATGTGTGTGTACACATTTCTGTGGCCTCCTCTTAATAGCTTTTTGTTTTGTTTTGTGAGACAGGCTGGCCTTGAACTCACAGGGATCCTCCTGCCTCAACCTCTCAAGGGCTGGAATTACAGGTGTATACCACCACACCCAGCTTTTAATAGCTTTTTTTGAAAAACTATATATAACATTATACCTTTTTATCATGTACAATATGATGTTTTGAGGCACATATACACTATGGGTGCTGAAATCCACCTAACTGACAAATGTATTATCTCATACAGCTGCCATTTTGTACTGAGAGTCCATAACATCCACTCTTTGCATAATCACAGTTAAGATGAATAAATGTCAGGAGATGCTGCATAGCAAGATGGCTAGCTGTACTGTATTCTTTTTATGGCTTTTTAGTTTGCCTTCATTCCCATTTTTCATATACACATGCTGTAAAAATCTTTTCTGGTTTCTGTTTTCATCCTATGCTACAGGTTTTGCTATTTAATATTTTTGTTATCCTCACATTTAGAAAATCTGCAGTTTCACTTTACCTTTTATCTTTGAGTCAGAGTTCTATAGTGTTGACGATTTCTGCCTTGAGCTGGCCATGAAGAGAGTCTGTAGTAGAAAGTCTGGTAATAGATCCTGAGACCCCATTTCAAGAGGGGTCTGCCACATGCTTGGGAGGAAGGCCGGCCCCAGAGAGAGGCTGAGGGAAATCTATGCAGACAGGCCTTGCTTGGGGTAGAGGGGCTTTGATTTTAATTCTGACATTAATGTCTACTTTCTACTGCATTTCTTCAGCCAGAGGTTGTCATTTGTACTAATTCTGTTTTGTGGAACCAAGGCTTGACCGTAGTTTGACATTTAACGTATAGACCATTTTGGAGACTGCTGCATGTGTCCTCCAGAATGATCTATGTCTTCCATAACTGCAAGGCAGAATTAGAGGGAAATAGAAGGGATGAGGAAAGGATATAACAGCCAAAAGACATGCCTAATTAATTATACTGCTTAGTTCTTCTACATCTGTAATTTCATCGATTTGATCGGAGTTAGACTGGGGAGAAAGTCCTTGGTATTGGTGCATTTCTTGTTGCCCCTCCGGCAGTAACTGTTTTGTCATGGTGGTTTGAGCTCCTTGGTCTACAGATAATTGATAACTATTGTGTCCTCTTCATCACTGCGACCTTTACTTGGGGCTCTGTGCCGTGTTTAATATTTTGACTTGAATCTTTCAGTCGGAAAGTGAGATCACAACCCTGTTTCTAAGTTTTTTCCTGTTTGTTTTGTCTAGCATAGCTTCATCCCATCTTATATTTGTAGGCTTTTTGAATCATTTTACTTAAATGTGTATTTTTTATAGCATGGAGCTGCATTTTTATTTATAAGTCAATTAGAAAATCTTAAGAGGCAAATTGCATTCATTTCTATGTTTAGTTCTAATTATCATATTTTATATTTATTGAGCATGTTATACTTTGCTTTATTCCATCAAGAGAAACAAAACTAAAATGAAAAACAGTTGCTGAATGTTTCTCTCTGTGGCCTGTTTTCTTTATTGTTTTTTATTTCTCTTGTGACTTAGAATGGTTTGTTTTATGTCAGGTTTTGTACTGAGTATCTTTCCTAAGGTCCTTATTTGGTTCTTGCTTTAAATGATATTCTGTGACTCCCACTGTTCTCTGAAAATCAATCCATGAGCTCGCTCCACTCTGCCTTTCTTTGTTTGTTTGTTGATTTTGCGGTACTGGTGATTGAACCCAGGTCGTTTCACTGAGCTGCATTCCCAGCCTTTTTAAATTTCTTTTTTATTTTGAAACAGGGCCTCAGTTGCCAAGTGAGACAAGTTAGAAAGGCTCAGATTCACAATCCTCCACCTCAGCCACCCAAGGACTGGGTAACAGGCATACATCACCGTGCCTGGCTAACACAGTTCTGGGATATTTCTATTGTGCTTATTCCTCCCACTATACCGGGCATTGACCCACATGCTAAGCAAATGCTATGCCACTGAGCTGCATCTACAGCCCTTCTCTCTTTTCTTGTTTAGTTGCATTATTTTGGCATTGTCTAAACATGTGGTATTTACATATTATTTTTCTACCTTTGTTCCTACCTTTATTCTAAACTTAAGTCTACAATTTAATATGTTGAATGATTATCATTGGTTCTTTCTTCATGTTACCATTTGGTTAAAGTTGCTTGATTTAATTAAGTAGATATCCAGGAAAGGATCTTGGGTCCTGTAAACTATGAGAGAGAAAAGAGAGGGAGAGGGAGAGAAAACTGAAGGACAGCTTGGCTGTGTATAAAATCCTTGGCTTACACTTCTTTGTTTGAATTTTAAAATGCTCTTTTATCAGGTCTAAATGTACAAATTGTTCCTAAGAATAAGTGTGAACTTGATTCTTTTCCTATTTTACACAACTCTTTTTAATCCATTTTTTCCTGTAATTTAATATCTGAGACAAGGTTTCCAGGCATATAGAGAGTATTTGTAATATATAAATACAGATTTTTGTTTCTGGAAATTTTCCTTGGGTAGCAGTTTTAAGTATTAATTATGTATTTTTTCTTTTTCTTATATTCCTATTATACATATACTGGATTCTCTTTGCCTGTCTTCTACATTGATGATTTTTCTCTGATTCTTTCTACAGTTTTGTTCATTGCATTTGTGTTCTCTTGACAATTATCATGTCTTTCTCAGTGGATCTTTTATATTTTGTATTTGATCTATTCTGTCTTGGGTGCTTTATAGTCTTCAGGGAGTGCAAAAATTTTATTTCATCATTTTGATCAATGCTCCTATCTGCCCTATTTCTCCTCAGAGCTTTTCTATATCTGATTATAGTGCTGGTTTGTATTTATAAATACTTGTTACCGAGTTATGGCTCTCATGTTTTCTTATTTGTGTTTTTAGTTTTGGTGTTGTCTTTTGATAGAGTAAAGCAAACTTTCATTGTCTGTATTGTTTAGGCTTTGTTTTCTGATTTCTTCTCTTACTATCTTCGTATGACTGTTACCTGCTATTTTCTGTTCCTTTTGCCAGCCCTGTTTTTCTAGACTAGCCGTAGCAGTTTCACACCGGTAAGTCAAGGACCTTGGTGGGCTACTGCGTATTTTTTTTGTCCATGAGCACCCTCTCCTGGTGCCTGTGGGAAGTGCAGGTCCCTGGGTAAACAGCTTTTGATGGAGAGAAAGCTGGGGTCTTGGGACCTTGATCTTTTACTTCTGCGGGCGCTTAACTTCTACCCGTTCTTCTTTTTCTTCATAACCAAGTCTTCAGGTACCATCGTCTCCCCTGGCATTGTCCCCCTCCTCTGAAACAGAGCCTTCCTGAGGCTCCTGCCTCCTGCTGTGCTCAACTGCCAAAGCCCTGTCAGTTTCCCAGTGTCCTTCCCCAAAGGCGTCATCTGTAGTTTCCCACTTAGGAGGGTGATTTACCTCCCGGGTGCCACTGTCTGTCCCCACCCCCCATCCGTGCCCAGGGTCCCGACCCCCACCTCGGTTCTGCACTCTCCACTCTGACACCAGCAGGGCCTTTTGCAGTTGGAGCATTTGTGTTCCCACTCACAGGCACTTTGGAAGCCCTTAGTATTTTATTTCCGCTAATTATGTTGTAGGAATACATTGCGCGTGGCTTCTTTGCCTTCTTGCTGGACGTGCAGTTTTAAAGGGCAAGCAGAGAGATGAAAATTAGATGTCAGCCTTCATGCTATAGGGGTCCAGTGTGTCTCATTAAATATTTTAAGTGAATGATAATGACAGATAGGTAGATGGAAGAATTAAAGTGCATTTCAATAAGACGCACATTTCCAAGTCCTCAGCACATTGGTGCTTCCCAAATCGTTCTTTGTGGCCAGACCTTTCTTCGGAGTTTTAGGAATAGAGACAGAGACACCTCCTAGTTCATTATTTTGACCTCTCCTAATGCAGCCAGCAGACTTGAACTGAACATTAACCTCTTTCCCAGACAGCATCCTTTTTAATGTCATTCTTTGCTTTCCTGCTGCCACTTTGGACAGATCTGCCATATTCAGCTTAGCACTGCCCAGGTTGGCTTCTATACCAACAGCCTTTTCCAGATATAACCAGACCCCTGAATAACCAAACATTCCAGAATACCCTATCTCTTCACGCGTCCGTGTCTGCCAAGGAAATCTTGTACCTCTTCTATTCGAATGTAGTAAGATCTGTTAAGATGGAAGTTTATAGTCAGGTGCTCCTTCACGATGGGCATAGGATCTGGTAGGTTCTCGGTAAGCAATTTCATCAGGGTGTGACCATCGCCGAGTACACTTCGAAGAACTGAAATGGATATGAGGTCCCTGGGCAATATAATCTTACAGAGCTACCATGGTGCAGTCTGTCCATGGTGGACAGCCAAGCATAAGGGGCTGGAAATTTTTTGTGCTACTGTGTTTTTAATCAAAAATAAATCCATGGTTATGGTCACTGTTTTATTAAATTCGCTATAATCCTGTAGTAATTAAATGTCTCGGGTTGAATCCACATGATAACATGAATTAAATGCCATTGCTATAAAATACATCGTAGCTAGCTCTCCACACTTTTGGATGAAGACTTCACCGCCTCTGATCCCATGATGCCGACTAGGTGTGGGCTCTCCCACATGGACAGCGTTTGGAGGGCAGTGGGCAGGACCTAAAGAAATATTTTCTACTTTCATTCTTGTGTTTTTAGTCTGCTCTTTGGTTTTGCTTTGTTTTCCTGACTGAATGGAATAATAGTCTGAACAGACCTTTTCTAGAATTCAACCTCTGTCTAGGTGAGTGGTCTGTGCCTCGCCTACCAATAATGTATGAATTTTGTTAAAACAAGAATGTATTCAGGATATATGTTTATAATTATGCAAAAAATGTATGAAAAATGTAGTTACAGTTCCCAATTTGTATACCAAGTATGCAGCAAAAATCTAAAATATTGCAGGAAAATACTTTAATATGAGCATTAGATATTACCATATCGTATACTATATATGAGCTTAACCCCGGGGAACTTAATGTTTCTTGTTTCCTGTTGTAATGTCATCACCTCATAAAACACAATCTAGCAAGAGCTTCAATTTAAGATAAAGAAGAATAGAGAGAGTAACAACAACAAGAGCAAGAAGCTAAATCAAGCAAAATGAAAAAGAGCTGAGGGAAACATCCGCCCCCTCAGGTTCCTGTCTGAAGCCTCATAGTACCCTTCACGATCCCTGCCTAACCCACTCTGCTGTCTCCACTCCAGAGAGCATTTCAAGCTTCCCAGGAGCATGGATCTGCTCAGTCTTGGTGTGAACTCATGTAACCCACGGGCTCACCTCACAAGACTTCCTGATGGGAGGCAGGGACCAGGACGCAGACCACACCCCCTGAGGCTGGGCCTGTGTCTGCTAGGATGGCAGGTGCAGCGAGACTTAAACAAGAACCTTGCAGTCACCTGGCATTCTCCCCATTGAGTAGAAAGATAGCATGACAGAAACTAGTATAATAAAATTATTTTCTTGGAACTATCTATTGAAGAAAACAACACAATATAAAGAGACGATCAATACAAAAATCCTATGCACTCATTTTGTTTAAAAACTCAAGGCTGCCCACATATATTCAAAGCCATGCGCATCTGGCTGCACATGAATAAAGCATGAGAAGCTAACTGATGATGAGAAATGGCTTTTTCAGTATTTTCACTCTGAGATTATTTTGTATCTCAAAAAAAATTGCAAAAATAGTACCAAGTATTTCTACATACATTTTACATATCTTCCCACAGTACTGATATCTTTCACAAGTACAGTTATTGAAACCAGGAAGTTAATATTCACATAGACTGGAAACTAAACTAAAAAGATTATTTTAATTTTGCCAGTTGCCCTTTCTGAGGCCCAGGTCCTGGTCCATTATGCACAGGCATTACACATCCTGTCTCCCTAGACCTCTGTCTATGACACACCTCCATCTAGCTTTCTCTTGAATGACCCTGACACTTTTGAAGAGTATTGGCCTGTTATTTTATGCAGTGTCCTCCATTTGAGATGGTTAGATGGTTTCTCGTGGTCAAAATGAAGTTATTTATTTTTGGCAAGAATACCATAAAGGGGAAGCCTGTGCCCTCTTTGCGTGATATCAGAACATTGCTATCTTCTTAACAATATTAACTTTGGGCCATTTCTTATTATAGATGTTATTTATAAAGCATTGGGCCATACAGAAGAGTGAAGAACATCTATTTCAATGCCATTGAAGTGTTTTATTTTTAAAATGATTTCTGTATGATTATAATCAACACACGTGTGCGTTGCTTTCCATGTGTAGGTCTTCGTTGGCTGGGTGGGCTCTGTATTCATCAGGTAGGCTCTGCCCTGCTGGTCACTCCAGACGGGTCAGTGCCCTGAGGCAGCCATCACACTGGCTGTCTTTGCGAGATGAACTTGAGTCATTTGTAGGAAAATGGATGCACCTAGAGACCATAATGTTAAGTGAAATAAATCGGACCTGTGAGCTTAAATACTGCATGGCTTCTCTTCTATGGAAAACTCAATATTTAATTGAAGCAAGAAATAAGACAGATAATAGGAAAAAAGAAAGAAAAAAGGTATCACCCAGCATGGACAATGTATCTAAAAGTGTACCTTGATTTAGTCTAATTGTCTTACGTGTGTCATATATTTTTGGGCTGTTAGTTGCTAATCTACATATGATAGTTAACTTTATAAGGACTAATAAACCAATCTGATGCTAGTAAAATGAAAGGTGGCAGCAAGGGAGCAATAAGAATTGAGGCATGTTGTATACATTACCGATTTCCTACCATGAATGTAACCATGTGCTGCAAGCATGGACTCCTAAAAATTAGATTTATTTTTAGAAAAGCATGATGAGAAAGCAGAAACAGCCAGCCGACAGATGAAAAAGAAGGCTATCAGAAGGGCAAAAAAATTGAGTGAAAGAGACAACACAAGACAAACACGGGGTCTTCTTGAGACGCCCTGCATTACCTGAGTCTAGGCTTCTTACAGTCTCTGGGGCTTGAGTCTCACTCTTGTAGCAATGTTGTGCTTAGATTTCTATGTATTCTTCTTGTAGCCCAAATGCCTCTATTCAAGCTCTGTTCTAAAGCAATTGTTTTTGGAAATGAAAATGGACTAATAATAATAATAATAATAATAATAATACATCGATAATAACGACGATGACAATATTTGGAAAGAGCAATTTAGTAAAAAGAAACTAGAACCTGGTGGCTATGGCAGAGTCTATACTGAACCCTGCGCCCAGTTAATCTTTCGATTCTCTTCCAGTTTTACAGAGCTCATGAGACTGACACCAAATTAATCTAGACATTTGCACAAACTTTTTGAGGGTAGAAACAGCTAATTACTGAGTCTCCTCCATGGTCCCATGGCCTGAAGGAAATCTCAATTACAACAGTTCTTAATGCAGCATTAACCTTGCTGATCTCCAGTGTTTGTTTCTCCCAGTTGTGTAGTGTATGTTATCCTTTTATCAGTGTGACCTTAATCGTCTTCAGATTCCTTAAGTGCTGTTGAATACAGTATTTTAAATAACCAAGGACCCCAAAGCTCCAAGCGCATGCTTGCTTGACTGGGCAAATAGTACAATATTGAAATTCTTTTTCTCACTCGTTAGCTTAATTTAAAGAAGCAGCAGTTGTGTTCTTTTTTTTAAGCAAATTAAAGTTCAAATAACTTCTTTTTTGATAGCAAAAAGTAATTCTTAACTTTCTTAACTTTTAATTATCTGGAAGATCTATACTCCAAAGTTTATAATCTTGACTTTCACTTTATGCCTTTTATGAGTGAGGAAAAAAACACGAATATCGTGATCTCTCTTTGCTTTTAATAAATATGTAAAATATCTCAGTCAGTTGGTACCAAGTTGCAGTTAGACACAGTGGGAAGTTCTGGTATGTCACTGCTGTAGATAATATATATTTATTAGATTTAGATAACTGTATAATATATAGAAATACAGATAGTAATTATGCACTGTACATTTTCAAAGTCTAGAAGAAAGGACTTTGCAAGCTCTCATGATACAAATGATAAGGAAGGAGAGAGCTATTTGAATTGACTTAAATATGGCACAAAGATACATGTGTTGAAATAGCATGTGTGACCTCATTAACATGTATAATTTTCATGTTTTTACTATATCAGTTAAAAGTAAATTTCCAGTGCTTATTTTGTGATTTTAAAAAAAGGAAAATGTGACTAAGGGAAATAGGAACACATCTGCAGGTTTAGCGAGACTTAGGCTCACTTCTGTACACATAAACAGCCACTTGTCTGTGCATCCATGTGCTTTTACACCTGTTCTGTCACATTTATAGTTGAAGCAATGTGTGTATCTGTTATTGGTTTCTTGTACTAACTTTCTAACAATTCCCTGAAAATATTTAAATTAAAACAGCAACAGCTCTTTGTGATAGAAAATTAGAGCTAAAGTGCATCATTTTGTCTTAAAGTGTGAGTTGACAGTTCATGTTAAAGTTCAGATAGTTTAGAACATACAATTTTATTGCAGCATGAATTAGTATTTTACTTTAGAAGTATGAAGCAAGCAAGAAAACGAAAATAGGAATATATATTAAAACATAAATGTATCTTATGAACCTCCCCAAACAAAGATTCCCCATAAAATCTGAAGTGGGCTTCATGGTGGCAAATGGGAAAGTATATAATACATTGTTCCTAGGACCTTGGCATTGTGAATCTGATGAAGACAATCAATGAACTCTAGCCCCCTGGGTTGCATTGCTTAGAACTAGTAATTTATACCCCCCCAAAATAAAGAATCAAAGGCAAGGGATAAATGAAGGAACAGTTTCTATCACAAAAGAGTTTGAAAAAATTGACCATGCACAAGCCAGGTGTGGTGGTCCATGTCTATAATCCCAGCATTTGGGAGGTTGAGACAGGAGGATTGTCACAGGTTTGAAGCCAGCCTGGACTGTGTAGTGAGTTCAAGTCCAGCCTGAACTACACAGCAAGACTGTCTCAGAAAGAACCACTTCCCTAAAAATTTTGATCATGAAGTGATTCTATATGGCATTGGAATGGAGTAGGACTGTATCTATAAGTTACATATCAGACTTTTACTCCTTATATTATCAAGTGTAATCATTTGTATTCATGAGATAATACTGAACTTGTTATATGTGTCTGTGACTAAAGTTGGGCAAATGATAAATATAGCATCGGTATCCATTCTCTTTATATTTTATTTTAGCTGCTTATAGAAGACACTCAGTAGATGTTGTCAAATTAATTATTTGTAATAGCCAAATTCTCCCAATAGCTCGGGGGATTTGGTGAAAAACATCTGGCTTGTTGTTCTCCTCCTATATTAAGTGGTGGTTGTAACATGATAAACAGTGTTTCTCATTGATTAAGATTGCTGGATTCAGAGTATGTCCAGAAATTTTGAATCCTGAGTGGTTAAGATAAAATTAATTAGGACACAAAAATCCAGCAATTCCCAAATCATTGTCAGCACTCAGAGATTTGCTTCTAGCCTCATTTTGAAAGGAAGACTCCTTCCGTCACTGAAGAATTGATGCTGTGCATTACTAAGGTCTCCAGGTGGGAATCGCCTGTCTAGGTGCAGTTGTGCCGGTGTGTTTGTTACGAAGTGCTTCCCCACATTTGCCCAGAGTGTCACAGAGCAGATGCCAGTTGCTTCCCATTAACTTTTGAAAATCAGAACAACTCTGAATTCTAAAACCTGTGTGTCCCTAAAAGTTTCAGATGGAGAACCGTGGGTCTATGTTTAAGGGTACAGAGAAACAAAATCACTCAGACCTTCCCACCAGTGCTCCTGTGAGGGAGAAGGTCTCCACCTGCAAATGTATTTCCAAACCCATGAAAGGGTGCATGCCCTGTAATCCAAAATTCCAACTCTGGGAAACTAAAGTTACTAAAGTCATTAGGAAAGAAGAAAAGGTTTAGGTTTGGGTGCATCTGGCACAGATGATGCATACAAGATGATGCATACAAGTACAAACAAGGAAGTCCCAAATGGTCAGTGATGGCACAGACCAGCCTATTGCAATCCTTTGCACCCTTCAGAGTAATATTGTGGTATATAATCGGCATTCACATTGCAAGATGTCTTCAGTATTTTGTCTAGAATATCAGGCTATCAACATGATATCAACCATATTACATAATTTATTTAAAAATTATGTGTCTAGGCCTCAACGTTTACAGGAGAGACGTCCACCGAAATATTAACATTGCTTACTCAGGCTGGCAGCACTGCAGGCGATCCTAGCTTTCTATCAGTGTACTTTGTCCATCATGGCATGCATTGCTACTGTAACAAAACTTCTAAATTTCACTTGAATATACTACTTAAACACGTCCATAGCTCTTAATTTTTAAATTATACATGTGAACTTGATATCTATCAAAAACCCTTCACAATTGCTAGAGTTGGATGGAAGCTCGGTGAACAGAGAGAGCAATTTCATGGAGCAAAGCTTAGCTTTCAAATAGCACGTTTTTGGCTATTGCAGCATTTATCATGCTGTTGATAATTCCCATTTGTGTGTGCATTGAAATTAACCATGGAGCATTAAAATATGAGCCATATTGTCAAGTAAAGCACGGGTAGAATTTTAGACTTTATTTTTAGATCGCGCCCAGAGTGCGTACTGCCAGCATTCAAGTTCTGATCCATGTGGCGCAAACAGCAAGTGAACTCTCTCCAGTAGCAGGACGTCAACTGAGATTTTATAATCCCTTTGTTTCAGTCATCAGAAACAATTTCCCATCCTCAGAAATGTGGTTTGCAAATATGATCTTTATCCTGAAATGCTCCTTTAACAATACCAATAAATAAGAGAGCCGTATGCACTTTCTTGAACGTGCTTTGCCTTCTGTATTCCACTCAGTGGTGAGAACGTGGTTTGTGCCACCCTCCTGCTCGGCATGGACGAAACAGCTAGATCCTGCAGTATGTCTGCAGAAAGAGAGCTCAGCATTTTAACTGCCAATTTTCAATCATTGCTTCTTATGGTTCCCACAATATGTGTCTGAAATTTGGTGCTAACTCTGAATGCTTTATTCTGCTTTGGTAGACCGTTTCTGCAAGCCATGAATAATTGAATTCTATTACTTTTAATTAGAAAATTGTGGTATGTATTCTTTACTTACTCAAAGAAATAACTTTTTATTTTTCAGAGCTTCCATATGGCTGGGAAAAAATCGATGATCCCATATATGGCACTTACTATGTTGAGTAAGTCTCTAAGTGTGATATTACCTTGTTTTGAGTATGTTGTGAAGCTGTGTTAGTATTTCATTTATCGAGCATGTGTGGCTGACAGCCCCTTTTCCCTTTCATCTTATTCTGAAGTATCCACAAAGGCTCCAGCAGCACTTGGTAGCTGTTACTGGCCTTTCTAGCTGGCTAATTTGTCATCCCTTCCTTTCCTTTGACTCATGGTTCTAAAACACCAATTGGAAAAGTGTGTTTCACACTGTCCTTTGAATGAGTCGTCATGAACGATATCGAAGTGAATGCCTTTCATTTCACAATCAAAATGCTAGGAGCTGACTGGTTGTGCAGAAGAATATTGTATTAAACTAGATTTCAAAATCAATTAAATGAATCAGCCATAGTTTCCAATGGAATGATAAAATAAAATTTAAATTTTTTTCTCTTTTAGGATTCAGTTGTAAATCAACAGTTTTTTTTAGTTGATTGGATTTTGTGTAACCTATTAGAATTTGCATCGCAGTAATGTCTTATGCTGTGAATTGTTCCCATCTAAGTAACCTTTTATCCAAAGTAAAGAGCCTATTAGAGACTTGGTTATGTACACATGTTTTTCTTAGGAAAATCAAGGATAGCCACAATTGTAAAAATTAAATATATCAATTATTCTTACAGAGTCCCCTCTTCTGATAGCAAAAAAAAAATTTTCCTTGTCCACTGTGTTATGTTCTTTAAGTTATTTGGGTGAAGAACAAAGCCCACATGTTTCTCGTGGAAAATATACTACCCAAGCAATGCAGAGGTTGGAAAACACAAGACTTCCACATTATTTATCAAACTGTGACTTTGTTTTTCTAACCATATTCTGTGTGACGCTAGACTAGACGGTCAAGGTTTACAGATTAAGGGTTCTTTCCACTAAGTTGTTTCGTGAGGATATTCAAACAGCTTTTATTAGCTGTCAAGCCCTCCTTCGTGCTGGGGATGCATAGATGGAGAAACTGTGCATTCTGGTTGCCCTCTGGGCCCTCCCACTTCAGGGCTTGTCTCAAACACTTTCGCCGCCATTTTCTTTTGGGGAAGCCCCAGTCCAGCGGCTGGCATAGCGCGTCCTTCTGAGACTCAGCCAAGGAGGGGTCAGTTCATCTCCCATGCGTCATCTTCTAACATGGTGGCTAATGTCTAGTGGCAGGTACAACAATGGCGGTGAGTGCAGCAGAAGTATCTCTAATTGGAAGAACAAAAGAGTCTTTTTACATACTTATAAGATCTCTGAGTCTCACTCAATTGCTAATCATTTCAGATACTCAAGTATTGCAATAATCATCCTAATCATACAGCTGCCATTCCTGAATAAATTTAACACTCAGTGTAATAAATACCTTGTCTTAATCACTGGCTCAGTCTACACACTGTGCAAGCCTGTTACAGCTGGAACCCGAGGTGCTCCCAGGTACAGAAAGAGAACTGAATGGTGATACTCTTGTGATATTTCCCCGAGGAATAAGGAAAAACCCCTTTCCTTAATCCGAATACTGGCGAACCCCATAAAGATCCAGACAGAAGATATTGGGGCCACAGTCCTCTGTCACAAGCACTCAACTGTGCTTTTATAGCTTGAAAACAAGCAGAGGCAATACCTATATAAACTAGGGAGGCTATGTTCAAATAAAACTTTATTGAAAAAGTAGCTGGGGGAGAGGCACATTTGGCTTAAAAATCATAGTCTGCTGACCCCTGCTGTATTGTAATTGTTCAGATTGTTCCTCCATTTCCTTAATTCCTTTCATTTACTTCCAATGAGGAAATGCTATTGTACTCTAACTTTTCTCCCCTACCCCAGTCACCTCTCATAGAAAAGAGAAACTCATGCTTCCTACCTTCTTGATCTTGGAGGTATATGTTCATCAAAGAAGATCTTCCCTGGTAGACTCCCAGTAGTTAATTATTATAGTGAACATTGGCTATAGCCCTAGAAAAACTGCTCTTGGTATCATTAGAATTTGTTTTGTTTCAATTAGACTTCTCCCTACATTTCTCCACTTTGTTGCCCATGTATGATCGCCATCATCAGAAGGTGTCCAGAATTCCACCGTGACACGTAGTTGGAACAGACAGACATGTCCAATAATTGTATGAGTCATTCGTGATCACTGCCACCATAGGCCACTGTGAGGTCATGCGTACGGGCCGCAGTGTGTCCCGGTAATTCACCTGCCTCCTCATTGCGTCAGGCTGCACTGCTCGTCATGGCTCCATCCCGTTCCAGAGCCCGAAGGGTCTGCCCATAGCATCATGAGATAGAAGGGCACATCAGGCCCAGGTGAAAACTGGGATAAGTAAGCAAATAATTCCAACCTAATGAGAAAGCTGGATTGAGTATTATCCCCAACATTTCTCAGAAACATCCTGTAGGAAAAATTCACCAACATAATTAAACCTCCTCATTGTACTCAATGTATACATTATTTGATCTGAAGAATATCTTCTATCACAACAAAGATAGTTTGTCAAGTATTTTAATTACAATACACCTACATGGTTATTTCAATTGTATCTCTCACATCCACTATGCTCTTATTTTCCATATATATATGCATATATACATATATATATATATATGTATATATAGATCTATATACATATATATGTACATATATGTGTGTATATATATATATATAATAGTCCTATTTTTGGAAATTACATGAATATATATGTAAACATTGGCTGTTCATTGCTTTCAGTCCATAGGGTGTTTTAGTTGAAAAAAAATCTTACAGCAAAAAATAATAGATTTCTAGTTTGTTATCATAACAACTTTTCCAGTGTAGATACCAAAATTATAAAATACCTACTACCTGCTTTAAATGGTTGTTCATAATTGCAGTGATAACATTCAGGTCAATATTTCATAGAATCATATATTTTATTTCTCATTTAGATATTTAGATATTTAACAAAGCGCAGTCATCCTGTTGTACTCTCTGATCATGAAACTCTTACACTCACTGATATTATTGACAGGGGCAGTGAATTCTCTGGAGAGCTGTCCTTTTCATGTTTCATTATGCAGCCACCTATGCCTTTGGAGGTGCTGGCTGTGGGCTGAGGGAAGCATCCCTCCCACCCCACGGGTAGCCGGAACAGCCCCTGTGCTCGGACACTGGGCATCTGTCCACCTCAGCTGACGGACAGCCCTTCTTTGAACACACCAACCACTGCACAGTGGGCTCTGTCACCAGCCCAGCAGCCAAATGGGAGTCAGTGCTGTGCTTCTGGCACAGTGACGCAAACAAACGCACATTTTCCTGTCTCCCATGCACAGCCAGATAGGAGGCTAGAAATCAACAGCAGAAGAAAGTTTAAGTGGCCAGGTTTTATTACTGTAGCTGACATTACCCTACTGAGCCTTATTTCTGTCCCCTGCAAATTCACTTTGAAGATTATAATTGTGGTATAGTCAGGCACCAGAAAGACCCATGGTATCATCAAAATGTCTAATAGTTTAGTACTTGGTATATGCCATGGTCTAGGCTGAGTGCTCGACAGTCTTGGCCACATTTATAATCCTCTCCATAGTGGCAATGGAATAAGTTACCTGAAGTTCACAGATGAAGGGACCCTGGCTAAGAGGAACTTACCCACTGTCACACATTCTTGTGATAAAGGGCTGGAATCTGGACCTCACTCATTTGGAGACAGAGCCCAGACTCCAAATTCTTGCTCAAATTCCTCTCATAAATTTAGTGTGTGTAATCCAGGAAGGGCCAAACGAGGCTCTGGGAGGACCTGCTGCAGAAGAATAAAGACTCCCACAAAACATCCCCTCCCCACACACAGCTGTCCCTCTGGCTAAAGAGCCCAGGGAGACCAGCTCTGCCCAGGCATTTTGGGCCACCACATTCCTATATGCATGACTTCAGCGTGGCCCTGGACACCGTGGCCATTGGAAATAACACCTACAAGAAGAGAAGTCCTTCTCGGGTGGACCTTAATATGGGGACAGGGGCAGCTGTTTGGAGGAGCAGATGGAGCCACACAGCTCCATACCCCGGGGGCCAGTGAGCCCTACTCACCATCTTACTTCCTCTACAGGCAGGGCTGGTGAACCAAATTCCTCTTCCATGTAGCAGCAGAAAGAATTTGGCCCAATTTTTCTTGACAGACACCAAATCCATGCTAGTGCAGCACTTAGCAATGTATTAAAAAGTCCTGAAGCTGCTAACTAGAAATGTAACTGTCACTGTTCATAAAGAAAGGAAACACTTTCTAATGCAAAAAAAAAGTGCAAAATGTAGAGTTGAACAGCTGTGACTTTTGTACAAATGTGGTTTTCTCCCCCTCTTTTGTGAAATTATGTCTGCTGGGTACATTTTGGTTTTAATGGCAGTTACACAATTTGCTTAACTAGCTGGTCCAGAAGACACAATTTCCTGGGACAGCTTTTCTGCCAAGCTGACTCCTCTGGCACAGAAAGGGAAGCAGACCATGGAAGTAGAGTTAAAACCATAGAGGGGACTGACAGATGTGATTTTCCTGCAAAGGTTTTGCACGTTTTTCATGTGATACCACACATCTGCTACTATAAAACATAACTTGTCTGCAATTCCAGAAAGTATGGGAAATGCTGCATAACATTTCCAGGGGTAATATTTAACATAAAAGGAAAACCAGATGCATGTCCTGGTTAATGGTGAGCATTCATCGTGATGTAGCAAGTTGGAACTTCATGCCTTTGAGTTTCTAAATTTTCCAACAAAAACGCTCCTAAATATAGACTTCCTTAAAAGTCAGGCTACATGTAAAATAGTTTCAACTGGAAATTAAAATTTTAAACTACCTAGCTCAAATCTCAGTGGTTTTGGAAGTCTAGGATGAAAGTTAAATTTTTAAACTATTTCCGCTTTTCATCGATCTTTAAAAACTAGAATACATTTTTATGCTTTGCAAACAGCGATTTCACAAAGAAATCCTTTCCCCACCTTACGCATCCGTGTCACGGGCGTGGCTAAACTAAACTGATGGCGCTGAGGAGTTGCTCCGTGACTGTCCGTGGTAGGGCGAGCTCCAAAGCTCAGACAGCCCTCGGTCACGTGTTATCACTGCGTGGCCAAAAGCGCGAGCTGCCGCTTGCACAGTGCACCAGCCCTGCAGCGGCCCAGCTGTGAGATCTTGGACAGGCAGGGCACGGAGAGGCAGGAAGAGAGGGAAGGAAAAAGAAGCAAGGAAGGAAGAAGGATGGGGATGTTGTGCACTTACAACAGCCCAAGTAGTATTCGAACTGCCTCCTAGGTAGCTGATTTAGCCCGCCCAGACCCCTGTGGAGTTGTATCTCCCCACCTTGTAGTGAGGAAACCCAGGTGCAGCTATTTTTACGAGTACTAAATAATAGAGACACAATTCTAACCTAGGTGATCTCATTCCAGAAGTGGCATTTAGCATTTTGCATAGATTTGTAGTAAGTGTTCCATGAACATTATTTTTTCAATCTTTGATTTTTCAGTCATATGGCTTCTCCTTTTGGCATTGTTTTTCCAGTAATTTCATGACTCCAACATACTCCAAACACTGAACGATTCTAAGGAAAACTATTTGATTTGGAAAGAGACACCTTCAGCTCACAGCCAGGATGAGACACACGGAATAAGAACAGTGTTTCTTTAAAATGGCTGATATTTCCACAGCCCTGTGGACATTGGTGAAAGAAGGGCTACACAAGCAATGTTCCTGTGCTGCCGTAGGACTTGGGCTTCCGGGGTAATCTGGAAGGAAGTTAGATGGTCATAATTATCCCAGCCACCTCTCATCTCACCTGGCGGGGATTTGTGCTAATCCAGGAAGTAGTGAATGGCAGGCACATTTAACCTTTATTGCCCCCCCCATTATCCCCAGTGATGATCATCGCCTGTACCAAGGAGACCAGAGCTCCGGGGAGCGACATGGGTCCTCCAGGGCCATGTGGTGGACAGAGCAGCTGCTGCAGTTTCCTACTGCAGAGTATTTTCCTGAGCTTATTCTCAAGTGTGAGTCAGGAAGCTTGAGTTCAGGGTTGAAAAAACAAAAGAAAGATAAATCCACAACACACACACACACACACACATGTGCACGTGTGTGCACACTTAGGGCAGCTCATCTCTAACCAGACTATACTCTGCTCTTGCTTTTTCTTTTTCCTCCCTCCCTCATGCCCTTCCCTTTTCCTTTCTTTTTACTAAAAAGGGACTTATTTATCTTCTTATTTCCTTCGAGCTGACTTATACCTATTTATAGTTTATGGCATCAATTTTAGCCTGGAGAAAAGTAATCAGGCCCCCTGAGACTGAGTCCCTCTGACGCCTGGAATAAGTGAGGGGCCTCGGGACTCGCGCGCACTCTCTGTACCCCCTCCGAGCTTCTGATGCTGAGTGGCTGGCACCTCCTTCGCCCTCTGCAGGCTCCTTCACACTATTCGTGCCCCAACTGTTTGACTCACTTCTCTAGAGCTGCAGGCAAGGATGGGTCGCTTGAAAGGCTTGGGATTTCCTTTCACTCCCCATGCCATGGACCCGTGCGTATTTTCTATACCCAATCCTTTCAAAATACATTCTCCCTCTCACCATTACCGTCCAGCCAAGGTCCGGGTGCCACTGTTCACCCTGCGTGATGTCAGAGATGTCTGACGCCAGAGGTGCTGAGACAAATAACGCTGCACTGCAGCTGGCTGATTCTAAGGCAGTGGCATTTGCTGTGTCTTGGTCACCCTCTCCCACTTCTAATGTCAGTTCCACTGGATGGAAGAACATTTGACTCCATAATTAAATATTCTTTTATTACCAACTGTTTGATCTCACAAACTACTTTACACCAGAGATTTCTTAATGTCAAATAACAAGTGTTTTAGGTATCTAGAGATTTAACTTGATTTTATAGTGCAGTGAACTTTACAAATAACAATGAATTATCCTCCTTGGTGCCAGAATTATGCAGAAATGTTATTATTCACAAATTGTTTTTATAATTCAAATAGGTTATGAGAATTAGTTCTAAAGTCAATAATTTACAAAGGAACTATTAGTCTTGCATTAAGTTTTCTTGGAGAATATATTTAGAAATAGTAATGATTGCAATCTCCGGCCACCTTTTTGGAAGAGTTGATTGGGTTGTCTTTTAGCATTTTTTATGAACCAAACAAATCAAAGGAGGCCTTTGCTTAGGCATTTTGGAGAGGTTGAGCACAGACAGGTAAAGTCCATGGTCCTGAGGCCTCACCCTTACAGAAGAGCAGCAGGAAGGTCAGATGGAGACATCATGCTGTGTTCTGCATGTTCCTGCCTTCTGTCCTTCTTCGTAGACCACATGGACCTGAGAGAAGCTTTGGGAAGAAGACAGTCAGGACAGCTGGGACAGGGACTCTGCCCATGGGAGTGCAGACACCTTACAGGCTGGGCGGGAGCTGCCAGGGCAGGATATTCCCGCACAGAGAGCACCCAGAAGTCCAGGGGAGGCAGTGTCCCTCTTGCTGGAGGAGGGGCCCCTGTCCCCGGAAGCTGTCTCCCTGGACAGTGCTGTCCACCTTCCGCCCAGGCAGTGCGCTGTGAGCAGTGGGCCATTGTCACACTATTGTTGGAGAAACAGCTCTTACAGCTTGTGCACTCTCTTCTCTGCAGATTTAGTGTACCCGTGCCTCTCGTGTTGGAACGGCAGATTGTGGCAGACTGTCGTGCTGACAGTCTGTAGCATGACATACTTTGGAATCAGGTCTTGGTCTGGGATTCAGTATTAAAGTTAGCACACGAAATGGAAATTGCAGGCAAACTTATCCCAAAAATTCATCAAGAATGTGCCGCGGTGGAGACCTACCCCTGAAACACCGCTGCTTCTCTTTTTCCTTTGATGTTGGAAAAGAACTCTTTGAAGAATTTAAGTCATTGGTTGACATTTGTCTCTTGTAGATCTTTAATAGATGCACGACTAGAATCCCTTTCAGGAGAAATGCCAACACTGGCACAGATGTGTGCAGAAGCAGCAGATTTGTGTCATTTGTTGGGCACCCGATAATTGAGTAAAGCAGACAGGGGCCAGCCTTGCTAGATAAGATGTAACACTGCCTAACCCCCACATGAAAACTGCAATTCATCTCTTCATTAATAGGGAGAGTGTATCTTTTAAAATTCCTTTTCTGCAGCATGGACCACAATGTTAGTAACGGTTTGTCCTTTTATGTAGCCGTGATTTTGATCTTACGGGTTAGTACAAATTACAGTTAACCTCCCTGGCTTTTATCCATTATCCGTGAGTAGTTCAGATTAGGTGACTGCTAGGCTCTCTACTAGTTCAAGGAATGTCCAGTACCTTTTGTACTAGCATGGATGGAGGTACCATTTCCCTGTATTAAGCCTTGCTACTTTCTCATTACGGCTGCTGATCAAAGAATACTTAAGATTTCAAAGGTATTTACTTTCAGTTTCTATTTTTGTTTAGCTAAATAATAATGTATGTTACCATTCTTTTATTTCAATTTAATGATTTTAATCCCATCATATGAGAGTTCTGGGAAAAGGCTTCCCCTAATGGTAGAATATTATAATAGACTCTTTTAAAAATGTTATGGCAGGAGAATAAAAATGCACTTGATATGTAAAGACATTAGACTACTATTAAGAGACTGATATTAAGATTTTCAGTGAAAAGGGCAGAAATATAAAGGGTAAATTTACAAATAAAAACTCAGTAAAAACTATTCTTAATTGTTATAGCTGAACACATTTGAAGGGAAAGTTTTTTGCATTTTTAAGTAATAGAAAATGACATTGCTAAGTATTATTTGTGACTAATGACTTCATATTTAACTAGATGAAATTATATTACAGTAGACTCAGCTGATGATGTAATAAAAATGGATGAATAACAAAAACTTATCAAATTTCGTGTTTATATTCAATCTAGCTATGTAAAATTAATTTCAGCATTGTCAAGAAGAAACTTCTGGTTTGTGGCCAAGGTTAATAAGGTCTATGAATAGCAAAAGAAAGTCTGCTTGCTATGATAAACCAATAGTTTGATAGTTTCAAACAAAGTCTAGAAGAAACTCATCTTTAGGGGTCTGAAAGCATACCTTGAGTTTGTCTTAATGTAAAGATCTCAGTTCAAGTTTCCAATAAGCAAATATTTCTAGACAGAGTTTGAAAAACTCCCATAAACTTTTTTCCTCCTTAACTTTTTCCAGTTTTAATTGGATGTCAAAGTGGATATGCTTTATATAGTATCGCTTAGTAATTTGGTAGACATTTACCTCAGGCAAAAATGTTATCTCCAAAGTGGTTCATCTTATTTCCTACTAGTTAGTCCAGAGAAAAAATATGAATGCTTACCATTATTAAGCAGTTGGTATGTATTAAGCATTTTCAAAAACTGACTTCATCATCACAGTGCTGTATGACAAACACTATTGCATCCATTTGTACGAACGCAGAAGCTGAAGCTGGAGGGTCAGGCACCAGGGAGCCAAGCTGATCCTCAAGACGGGGAAGAGGCTTTACATTTGCCCTTGGGCGCTCAACATTCCAAAAGTGCTAAAATCAACTGAAATGTCTACAACACTTCTTCCATAATATTTTCATATATTTTATCTTGTTTGCTTCTTCAAACAATGGCATGAAGTGAGTAGGATATTTACAGATGAGGCACCTGCAGTTGAGAAGCATCAGGGGAAGTTCTCAAAGTAGCAAGGGGTAGGCACACCCTTCCAGTAACGCTTAGCCGCCTGTTTGCTCCCAGAAGCTCACATCTACCAGTGATTCTGGAAGTGGCTTTGACCTTGGGGAGGTACAGAAGTCAAAAGTGAGCTTGGAAGGCACCAGCAAGAGCAGGGAGTCCTGCTTCATCCCTGTCCTTCTGCTCTGCCTGGATGGGCTGGGGAACATAGTGTGAGTGGGCTAAGAAGTCCCCCAGTAACACGAGGCTCTGATGTAAGTAGCTATTGGCAGGGAGGCTTCTCACTGGCCTCAAGGATCCACCTGCTGTCCTACAAGGAAATACTCTGTTACATGTCCTTTTCCTACTACATCTCAGGACCCCTCCAGGACTGAAAGTGTCCGACATCCAGAGCACCCTTTCCAAAGCTTAAGGAAAGACAAATGTGCTTGTGTAATTATTGACTTTCCCCATTCTCCCTCCCAAACAACGTCCATGTGATTCATAAATACTAGTTTGGAGTCACCTTATTATCCTTACCGTCATCGCCAGAGATGCGGTCCGTGCTCAAACTCTAGGGCTGATAAGAACAAAGAATTCAGTAAATTAGTGTCTGAAGTCGCCATAAAGAAAGCCAGAAAACAACTCTTACAAGATACACTTCTGGATCGGGAACCATACTGTTCAAAGCCAATCTCCCGGCTCCTTGTTCCTGTCTTCATTACCATTCAGCTTCTTACTTCCTCAATAAATAAAGCATAGACACATGTGCGTGCTTTCTAGTGAAACATATTTCAGTCACTGCTTCTTTGTACACAATCATTTAGTCCTTTAAAAATAAAAGCATTAAGTACATCAAAACAACATTCTGCATTTTTACATGTTTGTCTTTGGAGCACCAGAAGGTAATTTACAATATTGTTAAAGTTTCCAGTTCATAATGAAAGCTGATGAAAAGAAATTGAGAATCACCTTAGCAAAGTACACTGTAGATTATCAGGCATAGCCTCCGCCTGCACATTTCACTTGAGAAGAAAATGTATATTTGTGTCAGAAACACGTCAAATCAATGTTCTTGGGTTTTGGCAGTACACAGAGCTGGGCTTGATTCCTGCATCTGCCCCTTACTGTGAGGCTGGCAGGAAATTGTTTACCCTCTCTGAGGAACAGGTGAATTAAAAGCAAGCAACCTGTTTATCTGAGAGCGGGCACAAACTGCTTAATAGAGGAACATTAGCTCCCAACCTCCACTACCATCCACGCTTCCCCCTTCTCGCTTCTGTCTACAAAGTTGGCGTTCATTCTGCAAACGACTGTGTCTTTCAACACATTGTGGCTTCTATTAGGCAGAACTTAAATCTGAGCAGGAACTAAGTAACTTTAAAACTCTGCAAAATAAAATCTTCTTTTAAAATATCCAGCAGTGCATCTTTTCAAAATGAAAAACCCAAGCCCAGCCCAAGGTAAGGGCATAAATTTGTATTTTGGAAAAAAGCAAGCAAGTTGTTTGAAAATACACCTCCCTTACCATTACACAAAGCCACCATCTAGTCCTTATGAGCTTTGATCTTCCAGAAATGGCATAATTTTAGACATCATGTGTTAATTATGTAAAGCTGCAACAAGAGTTGCCTCATTTCGATCCTTTAAAAGCAACAAGGAAGCAATTTCTTTTGCTTTCTTTGTTCTTGTTGCTGCTAAAATTTGATGCTTTTTTTCCCCTCTATACCTTTTCTATCTCCCCTGGGTCTTTCATCTTCCATATCTACAGCCTCCTGCCTGCACACACCCAGGTTTCATGATCACTTATAAGTGGCCGGGGAAGATTCTACATGGATTCCAGGTATTAAGCCAGAAGGTCTTTTTCCCTCTAAAACTCATCGGAAGTATTTTTAAAATTTTGTTTGCAATTCTAGTCCCTCCTGCATCACAATCTAGCACATAAAAGAAGGAGCTGGGGGTCTGAGAGACCCAGTACTCAAGAATAATAACTTAAAATCTTTTTTTTCTCATCTCTGAATATTGGATTTGGGAACATGGGGAGTTTGGATGTAGCGTGAAACTGAAATTGTCTGTAGGTCTGTCAACCTCCAGAATCTGCTCATCTTGTCGTCTTCCCTCACCAGCCTTCTTCCCTGACTGCATCCTCCTATGTGATCCTAGACATTGGTAATGCTGCCTCCATGATTTCCAATTATTCTGAGTGTTATTCCAATTATCCTGTTCCTCTCCTTGGAGTTAGACCCCAAAACATTCCTGTATTCATGTATATGTGTACCACTGGGTACAGCTATTATTTTTTATAGTTCAGTGGGCTTAAACTATAATGTGACTTCACATTTTACCAACTCATAAATACTTTATTGAGAATAGCAGTCCTATTCAACATAGCATACATTACAGGCCTGCCACACTGTTCTTATCCATCCTGTTCGCCTAAGTAATCATTTCCCTGGATGATGTGACTCTACACAGTCACCGGTGTCTCTTCTTCATCCTTGTAGCCCAGGGAAGAAGAAAACCTAGTGCATTGGAGGCATCCAGGGGGTAATGCTGACGTTACTGAGAATTCCAGGGTGCACCATGACTCTGCCATTTGCTTGATATGGGGAAATCTTGTCTTACAGTCTTTCAAATTGGAAAATAAGCTACATTGTTCGGGAGGGAGATTTCAAAACCATAGTGGTCCACTGGACCCAAATCCCAATGGAAGTAGGGAGTTTGTCACACGGAACAGAACTTCATCCCATGACTTGCAACTGCCCTTTTAACTTCCATCTCCTCTTTAATACCTCTGTGCCCACACCCCCACCCTACATATGTGTGCACCTGCTCTACACTCTAGCTAGGCAGACCTGAATATTACCCAACACCTTGTCCTTGCCTATGTTCTTAAAGTGTCATTTTCTTCATGTGGCAAAACACCTTCATCTTTGTAGAATCTAAAGTTTCTCTTTCTTTGAGAGACTCTCCCTGAGCCATCACTCTACTTATTTCTTTCAGTGGGTTATTTCCTTGATTATGTCGTTCTGGGCACTTACAGGATAACCAGCTCCCCTCAGTTTACTGAGGACTGTCTGCATATTGAAACTGAAAATCCCATGCCTGGGGGAACTAACTCCCTAGGCAAATGATGTTCATCTGACTTGGGCATCTTTCCCACTGAAATATGAGCCCCTTGGGTGAGGAGTTATACTGTGTTCATCTTCATGTCCCCAGGATCTAGCAAGCTGATTTGTGAATTTATGTGTGAGACCTAAAGAACTTAAGCCAGAGCCAGAAGACACCGGTCCAGGGGGGGTTGCTAGTTTTATTTCTCAAATAGAAAGACCTTGCAATAGTGCAGTCTCTTAGTTTCCTTTTAGGTAAACCTTCCCTTACCTCTAAGCTTATCGCTCACTACTTTCATTCAATCTGGAAGCAAAAGGTTCAAAGCACCTTTGAAAACAGTGAGCTCCTGCTGCACTCAGCAATAACATTTTAGATAGATGTTTTATAGAAGTGGGAAGGGATGGATAGAAACAACATTTTAATGTATGTCTGGTGGCTCTGGGTTTTTCTGAAATCGAGTCCTTGAGTCTTTCGGGCCCTGGGCCTTCACAGCATGAGGGACAGCGCACATGGTGCTGTCTGCCAGGTGGGAGGAAAGTACCGAGTTTCCTGTGCAGTCAGCGAGCAGCAATGGCTGAGTGATGAATGGCTCCTCACGTGTGAAATTCCATACCCAGTTGATGCCTTGCTGAGGAACTCGGCGGTGCTACCGGGACAGGAGAGCAGTCATTCACGTGAAAGAGACATTTGGGGAAGCTCAGCCTCATGGCGTGAGGACAGACTCGGCTGTGGATTTCAAAGCCAACACAGGGATACTCGTTTCATTGGCCAGGATTCCTCCCACATGGGCCCCACATCCCTAAAGCCGTCATCTTCTAGGCCCCAGGAAGAACAGAGAGAGTGAGTGGCTGTCTTCCCACCCCACTCTTCCAGGTTCAGTAGGGAAAATGGACATTTATAGAAAGAAAATGATCACGTAAGTGTTAGAATGGGGACGAAACCTTTCAAGAGGCAGTATTCAATTATTCTGTTTTAAAATGCTGCAAGTAAAGTAGATTCAATTCTTTCATTCATCCAAAGCTCGTATTTTAAAATAATGTATATTTAAGACACTATGCTTTAATCTAGTACTTTTCATATTTAGCTTTTTACAGCACTGTCAGGCATAGGTTGTATTATGTAAGCTCTATTTTATGATTCTTTTTTGTTCCTTGTTTCTCCCCTCTGGCACACTTTATACCCAATTAATCATTTTCCTCTTCTCTTGAGCACCTAGCAAAGAGAACCTGAGAAATCAGTATTTGATGGATCATAATAGTACTTCACTGTTCTCAAGAAGTTTACTCATTTTAACTTATTTAACATCATAGCAACTTTATGAGGTTGATATTATTTTTATCCCAATTTTACAAATAAAAAACTGGAAAGCACAAAGAATGTAAATGATGTCCCCAAGATCACATGCCTTGAGTGTGACAGAGTTTGGGTGTGAATGCAAGCAACACAGCTACGCTGGCCGAGCTCTTAGTGACAGATCCTGCCTTCAGAAGATTCTTGTACGGCTACTTTCCCCCTCTTAGTTTCTAAAGCAGGAAGTAATTTTTATTGCGTTTGAAGTTATTTTTATTCCAGTTACCCAAACTTGGAAGAAAACATCATAGAACAGGGATGGCGAACCTTTTCGAGTGTTCATTGATAACAGACAGCCGGCTGTGGCATCTGTGCCACAGGTCCGCCACCCCGACTGGGAACCTTCTTCAGAATTGTGTTAATATGGAGGAGGGCGTGGCGTGTGTGTTCAGCCGCCAGTGTAGCCCCAGTCCAGGGATTCAGATGTGAGGCAGTAATAATGCAGGAACAGGGACTCATACTTAGGCTCAGAGAAAGCTGAGGACATTTTATGCAGCCGGGAAATCCACACTGTGAGTTCATTCAGGAAGCTCCAGAAGAAGTAAGCGTGCAGAGAAGAGGTGATGTGGGAAGCTAGAGGGCCACGTCCCCAGCCAGCCTTCCCTGGCCCTTGCAGAGTGCGGGCCCCAATGCTCCCACTTGGATCCCTACCATAGCACCTTTGCATCTGAGCACATTCAGTGGCCAGAGAGCAGCTGCGGTTTAGCGCTCCCTGGCTCCAAGTATTTTATCACGGGAGGGGGATGACTCTTCCCCTGTCCTTAGAACGTCTGAGGAGATGCAGAAGTTGTATGACATGAGGTAGCCCTAAGTTTCACACCAAGTGTGACTGTCACCATGTACACATTATGAGAGAGTGAAAGTGAAAAACAGTGAGCGCTCTCACTTTCCATAATGCCTGACTCCATCTGTGCGTTTATTCAACAAATATTTTGTAAGCACTGGTGATTGCATACTGTGGAGTAATTAGTGCAACCGCCTTGATTACACTGGAAACATTTTGCCACTTAAAAGCTGCTCTCTCTTCTTTCTGCCTTCGACAATGACCCAAAGATCTAATTTCTCAATTGCCAACTGAAGTCAGAAAGGTGCCATAGTAGCCAATGGATATGAAAGTGTCATTCATGAGAAGTGCCAGGGGAAAAGCAAGGTGGGGATGAAGAGGCTGGAGTGAGGGCAAACACCAGTGATGAGGGTCGGATAATGGCTTTGGTGGCCTGCAGCAGGACAGGACACAGGACTTTGGCAGGGATGACTTCTCTCTCTATGCCTCTGCTCCCTCCCCCAGAGAAGGAAAGGGCAGTCAAATAGGACTCTGGCCTGTAAGTAGAAATTTGCTTCTTTCTGTGTATTTCTGAAACTTCTGCTGGCAGAAGATCTTTGGTGAAGCAAAATAGCATTTCCTAGTGCCCTCCAAGGCCACATACTGAGAGGCTTCCACATAAATCTCACCAGGCATGAAACAAAACCCTGATGCAAAATCTCTTCTCACTTTCTCATTCGGGAGACTGCAGATCTGGAAGCCTGTTAAAATTACTCTGGAAGCTTCCTTAAAAAAAAAAAAAAAAAAAAAAAAAAAAATACACCAATACCTGTACTCCATTCTGTATGAATCAACTAATTTATAGAGCAGGCCTGAGTCATCTGGACTTTTTAACTTTTAAAACTTCTCACGTGAATCTAAAATTGGAAGACTCTGCCATATGCATATGATTGTAAGTTTCCATCTCACAGTGCAGAGGAGTGAAAGGAAGAGAGGAGGTGGGAGAATGTCACCCTTGAATACCCTGATCCCTTAGCCATCCAGCACGGAAGTGTCTAATACCCGTGGCCTTTCCCCTTCTGCAAGGGAAAATGGAGTTGTTAGAATCTGCCCTCTTCACAATATGGACCTTACATTCTTAGCTTTTAATATCTGAAGAGTAGAATATGACAAAAGACTAGATGTGATTAAAGACTAAGAACTCTTAATAGATTCCCAGGTTCTTGTTTTACATGGAAGCTGGATGAAATAGTACTTAACTCAGAGACTATGAACAGGAACATGACCTTTGCCTCTCACATTGGACCCCACTGAAACCTTGCAGGGGAACACATCGGAAGGCCTCCAAATCCTAGCGAAAAGGACTTAAAAGCACTCCGTTTGTAAGCATAAGGAAGATGAGTCTTCTCTGTTCAACACATAACATTTCTTTGTGAGTCTTTTAGACAGTGGAAGTATTTTAGGTTCCAGAGGAGTGACTTCTTCTGTGACCGTGTAAATGTTCTGTAGCAACTAGCACAAGGAAATTAGATCTACCCAGCTTCTACTGTTTGTAGGGTATGAGCTATAGCAAACTAGTTCTCAGTATTTTTCATTCTCCATGAACTCTAGAAACTCATTTTGATGGAAAAGTGAATATTTTAAATGTCCATAAAGCATATGGCTATTCACTGATTTTTCTAAGGAAATAATTACATGCAGGTAGCAAGTTGGAGGCACCTTGTCATATGTGTCCCAAAGAATTCTTAGATTTTCTAAGAATAAAGTTATACACGTGGTGAACGGTGACCTAGCAGAACAGAAGTAGAACAGATAGGAAATCAGAAATGCTGATGCTTCAGCATACTTTGAAGACGTTTCTCGGTTTTTTGAAGTTACTGATGTGTATCTGGAAACAAAATTCTTAACACATTCATAATTTAGTTACTTAATAAAAATTATCTTTTGCTGTCGGGTGATACAGAGATGAGTAACATGTAGTCCCTGTACGTAGAAGTCCATGATATAAAGAAGGAAATAAATATGAAAATCAATCACTAATGTACTTTGGTAAGGTTTGAAGAGGCCATGAAATGGTAGCTGTGGAGCTTTAATTTAGGATTTCTGAGATTTGGGGAGAAATAGTTCCTAGGGCTTACTGACAGGAATACTAACTATGTCCTTCTAAGCAGCTGGTTTGGGTTTGTCTTAAATATTCTGGAAAATCTGAATCGCTTTTCTCTTTGGTTTGAATTGACACCTTGAAAGCTCAAAGTTAATGTAGAGCATAGCCTTCAATAGCAAAATAGGGCCCTGTGTTAACGATTTACTTTCCACCCACCTTCAAATACATCTACCCTAATTTTGTTTACTTGATCTTTAGGCGTTCCTTGGATCCTCTTAATGATGAATGATATAAGAAATAAGCTGCAATGAGAGGCCAGTTGAAGGTTTTATGAGAGCACAGGGCAAAAGGCACAACTGAGGCTGGGCTGGAAGAGTTTAGGGAGGGAATTTGGGGACATACAGGACAGGCAAGGTTGGCGACTTGCCCAAAGTCACACAGCTGAGCCAGTAGTAGATCTGGAATTTGAATTCAGGGTTGCTTAAGTCCAGAGCTGATGCAGCAGACAGCTGTCCCGGCCAGCCTCCCGTGAAGAAGGGACTAGATATTACAACCTTCTTGTCATGCCTCCTACAACCATTGTGTTTCACTGGATATTACCTGAATTATAATAACAGAAAATTGGCTGCGGTACTTTGGCTTCTTTTATCTCCTTTCTGATGTATGCTATTAAAAGATGTAAAGAATGTTTGTGTGTGCGCATGTGTGCAAACATGCTAAATGCCTGCTCTCACCAATGAGAAATCATATATTAAAGAAAGAAAATACATAGACAAGAGACCATTTATAGAAATAGAAATAGATGTAATTGTCAAATCCCAGATTTCCAATTCCTGGGCATGGAGAACAGGTCATTTAACTTCTCTGTGTGTCTTCTCACTGCCTTTAAATTGGGAATGATTAGAATTCAGAACTGAGTTGTTCTGAGGCTTCACTGAGAATATTATATATTGTAAGTGGCATAGAATTAAGTACTGGGAGACTGCCAGTTCCTTTTCTAACCTGTCTCTGCCCTTCATGCTTTCACAGCACAATATGTTTATACAAGGAACCAAAATCACTGCCTCTGCCAGTCCTCTCCTACTCCACTTATATCCTAGAGAAATTGTAACATGGCCACCACCACAGGCGGGGATCTTGGTTTCTACTCTCCCCGATGAGAAACTCTAGCTTTCATACAGGCTGCTATGCAGGAATCTATAGTTTTCTGATTCTCTAAACCTTCAGGTTACCTAGGCTGTGGTTGCTACCACTCTCTGTCTGACATCTACAAGTTTGCCATCTCGCCGTGTAGACTGTGGATGCTCCACTTCTGATGGATCTCAGCACCCCTTGTCCATCGGTATTCTGTAACTTTCCATCATAAACTTGACAGCCTTTCTCCTGGTCCTAACTCTTCGATCCAGGCCCAACTCTAAAAGTATGGATTCTGACTGTACTGCTCTCAGTGAATTTACTTCATATTTATCCTATCTGAGATACGGATCTTACAAAGCTAAGATGATATTCTTGAACATTATTTAGTTATTTTGTATATATATATATATATATATATATAATTTCATTGCTTGCTGATTTATTTATTTGAACCCATCAGACCCATCTCAGACTGACACAGTAGATGAGGGAGCAGTGCACATTTTGATTCTGCTGGCAGAATCATGCATAATATGAACACAACAGCAAGAAGAAGCCATTGAGAACTCTGTGCTGGCAACAGGCACATGTGTCAGGCACAGTCCACCCCATCGGAAGCCTGGCTGCATGCTGGGTGAGGCACTTGGCTGTCATCGGATATGGTGTCCCTTCATCACCTGCTTCATGTAGAGCCATCCGTATGTTCTCTTAAGTGATGTTTTCCTGCCGTTATCCTCATTTGAAATTTTCTTTTTTAGCCACATAAACAGAAGAACACAGTTTGAAAACCCTGTCCTGGAAGCAAAAAGGAAGCTACAGCAGCATAACATGCCCCACACAGAACTTGGAACCAAGCCCCTGCAGGCCCCAGGTTTCCGAGGTACTGTGCTATGTCTGCATGCAGTGTGCAAGGGAATGTTGTGTGACAAACTCTCCACTCTGGCCCGCACCATTTCAGTATTAGCTTTGCTCTCCTCAGTCCTTCCGGTTGGCTTTAGCTGGGGGTTTGCAGTATTTCCCGACGAATACAGCCAGCACCCAGATATCAGAGAAAACCTCAGGAGTCCCTTCCAGGAAAGTACAGCGCACTGCCAGGTGCCTGTTGTGGGTTGTGACAGTTACCCTGTAACGAAGCAGACACACATAAATTTACCCTCTAAAGACCAACCACAAGAATAAGCCTTGTTCTCCTTTGTGACCATAGGCAGCTCCTCCTCAGCATTACCTAGGCCAAAATCCACCTGTCACCATGTTGACTCTGAGAGGTCCTGCGATGTGAGTGATTTGTCTTTCTGTCGGTGAATCCACGGGGGAAGGCTCTGGCCTCTCAGAAGACCCCCGGGCCAGGTGCAGACCTGACTGTGCCTGGGAGTCACAGAATGGGACAGGCACACACTTTTCGCGGCTTGTGGCTTCTGCTTATTTTTTAAAAAACACAGACAAAAGAGGCTCTGAAGTCAAGAGCCGATGACAAGGTCCAGACCTCAGGGTATGGCACAAATGGTGCCAATCACACGAATGTAAAGGTCTGTAAGGGGCGAGTCTGATGATGATAGGAGAGATTATATGTGGCTTCTTTTCTGTCTATATTTTAAAGAAGTTCTGTTTCTAATAAAGCTAAATGTGATATGAAATCTGACAGATGAAGTAAAACTCCTCAACTTTATTAGGTAACACCAGAAATAGGTCAAGAGTGTCGTACAAAATACCTCAGTTACCACATACCATGTACCAAATCACTCCAAAAGCGACAACTAAAAACAGATTATATAAAATACCCATCTGAGGTGAGATTTGGGGGAGATACTCATTCTGTTTCCCTGTATTCCTAATGTTTTTAAAGCATTTAATATGCTTATATATATTTATTGCACATCATAGCTGGAAAACCTATGACAAAGCAAATTAGTTGTCCAGCTACACCTATGGGTTCAAATTCTGTTTTGATTATTTAGACATAGGAGTTAAATTGTCAAGATATCGTTAGAAATGTGTTCCCTTTACATTCATCATTAATATCTAGAAATAACAGCTTGCCCTTGCACACGTTTTAGAGTATACTGAACACCATCAAGGCAGTAGACTATGTATCTGATTATCTTTATAGCCTCTCACAAGGTAGGGCTGTAAACTAACATTACCGCAGCCCACGTCCAGGCACTCTTTCTAAACAATTTGGACCATTGGATACGTGGTCACATGCCTCTGCTTCTTTACCTATGACACTTGCACTTGCACGGTGCCTAAGTGCTTTGCTGTTACTCTGTTTAAAGCAACAACCAAAACACTCCATTTTGGTGTTTTCTGCTCCTATTTCTTCAAGGTTCTATGCAGGATGGGCCACTCTAAGTTACATAACTCTTGCCTAGGATCATTCATAGCAAGGAGCAGAACGTCATCAGATGTGTCTGGTTGTTGGGCTCCCTCCACTTTACCTGAAGGCTCTGGCAGTCTGTCGATGCAACCCTTGTTAAACACAGGAAGGCTACCATAGTGAATGGAAATGGTGGCTTGACAAAGAGCCTCTCCCCAAGCGGAGCAGCCTTTCCTCTTGTCTGGATGCTTTGGACTGCTCTGTATCTGTCAGAAGCTCCTCTTGTGATCGCCCACGCTTGCATTTACCATGCAAGACCCCCCACACCCATGCTTGGGGTGACTGCTCAGGGGCCAGTTTTTTGTTTGCTTGCTTGTTTTGCCTGAAAACTTGATTTAAATGTACTTTTTCTCTTTTTAACTTGCATCGGCCAATGTAGAAAAACCACTCTTCACGCGGGATGCATCCCAGTTGAAGGGAACATTCCTCAGCACCACCCTAAAAAAGAGCAACATGGGCTTTGGATTTACCATCATTGGGGGCGATGAGCCTGATGAGTTTCTGCAAGTGAAAAGTGTGATTACAGACGGACCTGCCGCACAGGATGGAAAAATGGAGACGGGTGAGTTCCTCTGTGCTGGAGAAAAGGACTTTGCAGCATCTTTTTCTCATGGTGAACATATAGAGCTGCATTAGTGTTCTTAGTTCAAGTCAGAAAATCACCAATTGTATTTTCCCTAACTTTATTGAGTTGAAATAATTTGGAAACAACTTTGCATACTATTTTTCCTCATATTTCAGACTGTCCTTGTGATTGCTGGGAGACTAACAATTTTCTAATTTATCTCCAGACCTCCTTCTTAGTGATGTGATTAACATTTCACACTTTTCTGAATTACATTCAATCACTGATATTTTAAAATCTATATTAATCTTATAATACTCTCATGCTAATTTGCCTAGGTTTTATATTTTAAAATGCATGCCTATCTCAAGCTCATAGAGGAAATTTTTAAATGGCGTTAGTCTTTATATGTCTCCATATGATATTTTAATATATGGGTTTTCTAGTCCTTACAAATTAATGTCATATATAATTACTTGGATATCCATCTAAATTATAATTAAAATTAATTTCACATAGAAATAGAGAAGCGAATTGTTAAGGGCAGGAAAAGGTAAGATACGAAAAGTGCATAGAGAAAAAAAAGAAATGAACTAGGTCTGATTTTAAATTCCCTTGCCTGGCCATGACCTTGGATGAGTCCTGTAACTTATAAATATTAATTTCCTTATCTGAAAAAATGAAGAAATTGAATCTGAGCTTATGCACATAAAATGCTGATTCAAGAATTTTGTGTTATTTTAAAAATGCCTTCGAGTATTATATAGTCCAGTAATTATAGCTGCAAAGAAATATGATCTATCACCATTTTTATATTTTTAACAATATTGATTTAATTTCAAGTATCAACTTTATAAAGTCAAAGGGTGCTAGTAGTCATGCAAATTATGGAATTACTTTTGGCGGAGAAGTTCTGACCTACATACTTAGGAACTGATCTTCATGAGTTTGTAAGCGGTTTGTATTCAGAGAAACAACATAAAATTGAGGTCTTCATCTGACATTAGTAGTTTTAACAATCACCAATGCTATATTATAATTTATGAAATAATTTCTGCATAAGTAAATTTCACATGGTGCCTCTGAGGCCGTTTAATATCTGCCATTCAATGGTGATGGTATACATGTATATATACATCTCCTGAAAATTCAGATGAAGTTTCAAAGCTAACCATATTTTGCAAACATTACTATAGTAAAAATCTCAGATACATAATTTTCTACAAGAGAAATAGTCTCCAATACCCCTGTTCATCTGGCAATATTTTACTAGGCATCCACACCTTCATTCTACTAAAAAAAAATCATAAACATCAATTAAAATTATCCTATTATAACAAGAGGAAATTATGGGATTAATAGCAGTTTACAAGAAAGAAAGGCATTCCTAGAGTTTTAAACTTCAGTGAAAACTTGCCAAATTTATTTCTTTTCTGAATAAAGGACCTAGTTATCTTTCTCTGATCGAACTAGAAAAGACTTCTCTCAGTGTTTTCTTTCAGACAAAATAAAGTAACAATATTTATATAGTAAATATTTTTCCTTTCCTACTTGTGTTATTAATTTGCCACACCTACACAATCTCAGGAGCACTATTCTACAACAAAGTCAAAGCTTTAGTTAGAATTCAGCAGGTTTTCTTCATTAAAGAAAATCACAAAGCAGTTCCAAATAGAGGAGGAGAACCAGGGATTTAAATCTATTCACTGTCTCCTGCTTAGTCTTCTATTTATGCTCTGAACAAATACTTCCTGAGCACCTGATGTGGTAGTCACTGTCTCACACCAGGGCTGCAAAACTGGAAAATACGGGCTGTTCCAGAGTTCACTTGTAGGAAGGGCTGCAGACATCTGAACAAGCAATAGCAGCACCACATGATCAGTTTGTAATACCATGATATTGGCACGATCAGGACAGTGAGGGCATCAGCAACAGAAGTTTTTAAAAGGAAAGCTTATCACTAACTATATAATGTTACTAGGCTTTTATAGGGATGGAAATTCCCCTTGTTGGAAAAAAGTTTAACGAACAAAATGCGATGATTATTAGATGGTAAACAATTTTAGTTTCCCTTTAATTCTGAGATGATTTAAAAAAACAAATGCGAACACAGTTCTGTGACATTCTGCAGGTTCCATAGAGGGAATAGTGCTTAGGTTCAGTTCAGAGGGTATTTGGTATGTGCCAGACATTTTGCTAATTTAGTAAGGATGCAAAAATTAAGAGACTAATGTTTCTACCCTTAGGAAGTTTAGTGGCATGTTAAGGGTTGTACCAAGACAATAATGAAAATATGTACTTGTATATAGAAAAAGTACAGGGGAAGTGGATGAATTCCGGGGGAGATGGGTAATGGAGCCCTCAGAGGGAGAATGGTGTCTGTGTTTCAGACGATGAATAGACATGTGCTAGTGGACATGGGGGTGGGGGGAGAGGCTACTACAAGAGGCGATAACATTTGAAAGGGGGAGGTCATAGGAAAGACCTGGACAGAGCTTTCATGCCATCACATGGATGGAAATGTTTTAGCATTTCATCTTCAGCGTGTGTTACGGTGACATACATAGCGAAATGACAAAGCAGCTTTCCAGTTTCTAGATGAAATTCTAATGCAAGGTCGTATTAGGGTCAAAAATATTTTCCTTTTTTGCAGTGACTTCTTATTTAAAGTCAACTTCAAGACCTAACAAAAGTAATAAGACACAAAAGATATAAAAGATAAATCATAGTTTAAAAGTGCCTCATCTCATGTGACATAGAAATAGGCCTGAAAACATTTTAATCAACTTTTCTAGCTGTAGGTGATCTCTAACTTAGAGAAAGATATGTCAACAGTTTGTGTGGACATGAAGAAAAAAATCCACTGTGCCAAACAGTTGACCCAGGATCCTGCTTAAGAGAAACCAGGGTGTTTGAAGAATTCTTTCTCCCTTGGCCCTAACTCCTGGGAAGAAATAGAAGACAGGAAAAAAAGAGGGTAGTGTGCCTCTGGCTGGTTTTTGACAACTAATTGAGTCAATTCTCAATGGTTCTGTTATGTTCCAAGAGAAGGTTTCTCACAGCAAATTACTATGATGCCCAGGAAACATCTACCTTCTGATTATTAAGTATTCTACACGTCCCCGCCATCAGGCACAAGAGACCCCGTTAACATTCTTTAAAAGTCTTTTTAAAAATCAAGTTTGATGTGACATGACTTACATGGAGGCCACAGAGTGGGAGAGATGTTTATCTAGCATCCTTCAGTTAAAAGACTTCCCTCACGGCGTGCAGTTTCATGTCTTTCCCCCCAGGCTAATTTCTGAATCAAGGCTCCTGGTTTGCAGCCCAGGTAGGAGCCAGGAAGCCTGACCTTTCTCGAAGTCCTCCCAGACAAGGAAGGAATAGAAAGTCACGCACAGTCTGTTAGTTTTTATTGGCCCTTTGAAAGTATTTACCAATTTAACTACCAAGATCACAAGCAAGGGCCCTGGAGAAGCATCCTAGAGTTCTTCGTTCCCTGGCGTTTCTTCCCTGGAGCAGATAGATGGCACGGCTCTTGTACTGGCTGCTGCTACAGTGCCAGGTTTGCAAAAGTGGGGGACAAGACTAGCTTTGTCCGAATCATGTCGTGAGCTTTTTAACACTGCAGATTTCTGTGACCCAGGCCCACTATTTCCAGACTTCAGGGAATGTTTGAGAATATGCATTTATATACTTCAAAAAATTGTCAAAGCACTACGTGCACATGGTAATAAAAAAAAAAGAACATCAGAATATTTATAATGCGTGAAATATTTCCTGGTCTGCCCCTGCCGCCCTCTAGGCCTACACCCCAGATGCGATCAGTTGTTTGTATTCTTTTAGACATTTCTTTTGGTAGCCACCTTCCACTTCTGGTTAATGTGCTTGTAGACAGTTGTCTTGGCTTGCCGCTTTAGACATGGACTATATTTGCTTCCATGCAGAAAGGAATGAAGCTTTAGCTCTTGTACACCATCTGCCTTCCCCTATCCTCCCACTAGGGTTTTACAAGTAATTTTAGTAAAACTTTTATAGTTTTTGCATCATTACAGCTTTGTACATTTGTTCACTGAGCCCAAAAATATACCATAAATGCACTGCTTCTTCTTAAACACCTTTCTGGAGTGTTCCATTGTCTTATTTTTTCTTTACTGCAATATCTTTCTAAAATGATCCCATTTTCCCCAAAGTACCATCATATGAGTGCTCTCCATGGCTCCATTTTTCCTGGACTTTGCCCTGCTTCTCCTCTGTGTGCTGGCTGGACAGCAGCCACTGGGGGACCTGCATGCTTCTCTCCCAAAAGCAGCCCACTGCTGTCTGTAGCCGTAGCCTCTTTATTCACAAATCCTCATTCCCAGAAGCCCAGGCCCCATATTTCTTGCCAACTACATGTCCATATTTAAAAGTCAAATACTGAAAACTCATTTGGGAGTTCCAAATTTGTGGCAGATTTGGAAGATTGGTCAAGGATTTTAAGTTTGTAGGGCAAGAACAGAAAGTGAAAGTCGATTCAGTTCCTTGGGGCTTTTCAGTTGCTGCTTTTCTCTCTTGTAGAGACACCTTCATTCTCTGACTTGAGGTATATGGTGAGATTTCTGTTCTCTGGTATGGGGCAGAGGGCAGATCTTCTGTGTGTTCAGTGTTTCCTAATCCCAAGCCTTTCTGGTCTTCTCCAGAACACCTGAGAGTACATCTTGTCTTGTAACCCTCTTCTCCAAGAGCATACTAGAACAACAGTCAGCAGACTCTCTGTAAGGACCAAAGAGTAAATATTTTAGGCCTTGCAAGCCAGGCCTTTGTCCTAACTTTTCCATTCTGCCATCATGAAAGCAGCCAGAGAAAACACATGGGCAAGTAGATGAATTTATTTATTCATTTGTATGGTTGTGATCCAATAAAACTTTATGTGTAAATATAGGCAGAAGCAGGTTTTGCTAGCCCCTGTTCTAGAATGCACCTTCCAAAGCCATAATACATCAGCTATCCTGCCTATATTGGCATTCCGGGTTGTAGAATTTTCTAGATGTCTTGTCTTAGGATGCTTCTCTTACAGAAAATGGCTCCGCTCCATTGCTGTGGGTTAATTTGAAAGTCTCTGTGAAAAGGGAGCGTTATGTGTATTCATCCCACTGTGTTGAAGTAGAAGTCTTAGCATCTGCACTAAGTGCCCACCAAACTGTGAGAACCACTGGGTGAAGGAGTGACATCAGACTCCTGTGCCATCCACAAGACATCTCTGTCCTATCCTCCACATCCCTCAGTATATCTGGTGCTCAGAATTACTTTTAAGGAGTGTTTATGAATATCTCTTGGCGCTAACTTTTAGGATAGAGTCTATGTGCATCTGCCCAACAGGAAAAAAATAAATTGTTACATTTATCTTTCATATCAGCCACATCAATTGTCTTCTAAAAATCAGTCAAAACAGTTGAACTAGGAGCAGTTTCTTACCTTTGAGGTTCTCAACCCTGTTTCAAGGACACCCTTCCACAGATTCATGGTTTGAAATCTTAAGGAGACTTTTGCCCTCTGGAGAATGGTGAGGGTTAAGCAGAGGCTCTGCAGTGAGTGCTGTGTGGACAAATGATGGCCCTGCTTTCCCTGGCACCATGATTGTCCCTCTTCCTCATGCTGCCTGGACAGCACTGAGTTCCAGGTAACGACCGCCCAGCAGTTTCCCACCCCACCCCACCCTAGGGTACCTTGCCCTGGGTTATGCCTCCCAGCAGCTCCTCAATATTTCAGTTAAATCCCATGGGTGTTTAGGGAGCATCCCCTGGGAAAGCCCTATGAGAACTCCTAAGAAGTTATGTCCCTACACCTTCCCATACCCCCAATCAGCAAACATCCATAGCAGAGTCTTGTGAACTCCCAGCATGATGCTCTGCCATGGTCTCTTCCGGTCACTGCTCTATCGCAACTGGCTGCCTCCCAGAGATCTAAGGAAATCTGTCCATTTTGTGCCAGCCCTACCCTCACATGTTCACATTTAGGTAGTGTAGACCCTTAGGTGGTCTTATCAATAGCCAGAAGCAAATGGGCTAACCAGAGAAATGTTAATTTTTCTACTCTTTTAAAGTACCTGTTTAGTCATTTGCCATTGCTACCTAACAAATAGTGCCAAATCTGTATGATTCCCGTCAAGGGCAGATCCTGGACACAGGAGCCTGTGGTCTCTCTGTGAAGCTCACATCAGGCCTTGCCAGCTGTGGTGGCCTCCTGGGCATGTGGGGTCCAAGGTGGCCCATGATGGACCCTCAGCGGGGGTGATTCTAGCTCCTGAGAGATCTCTTTCCACATAGCCATTTTCCATGTAGCCAAGGGCTCCAAGACAGCAAAGGAGAAAGTGGTCTTGCCTCCTAGGCCTGCCTCCACTGTGCAGCACTGCCCCCTACTGATCATCCCATGGATCACAGGAGGATGTGGGCCAACCCAGTCCCATGGGAAGGAAAGACCAGCTCCACTCACCCATGGGAACAGTGGGAGAATCCATTGGTGAACTTGTATCTACCACAGTCTTCTTCCTGTGGCTTCTTTCTGAATTTTTGGAGTATGTTCCACCTCGCCTGGGAAAATTGCCTCTTCTTTCCTGGATACTACCTCTACCATCTCTCGGTCTTGCTGGTGTAGAACTATTGATGATGTTTTCCTTCCCAGTTCTCTGCAGAGCCGAGGAAAAACAAGAGTAAATCAAAATACCATACCCAGAGATGAGAAGTGGTGAAGTCACCAGGCCTTTAGCTTTATCTTTCCAATAAGAATAAAGAACTTAATTGTTCAGACTCAGATCTATGTTGGATAATTTTCTTTAAATAACCTGAACATCATAGCCTCAGTCATGCTTGGATACTTATGAATGTCAGGTGTTACAAAAACATTTTGGTCTCTATAAAAGCCAGAAAATGAAATTGAATTTCCAGGAAGCTGACTAATAGTAATATTTCCAGGAGAGACAAAATAAACTGTGCTTGTTTATCCTGTCAATATATTTACACTTGATTCTTTCCAAACACACCCAACTTTCAAAACCCCACTCACTTTTGCTCAAATACTTAATATCTCCACTGTGGTGATGTGTCTTTCCAATCAATAGCGTGACATTTCACAGTGCGGGCAAGAGCCATGCTGAGCACTTTCTGTCCACCGTCCTCCTTTTAGAGTGACACACAAGTGACACAGATGTCACAACTGACGAAGTACTTGATTTCAGCTACAAGCCAAACCACTTGAGAGGATCTTAAGATGTTTTGTTGTACCAACTGTTAAATCACACCATGCTTCACTCATGACTCATTTAGTCTTTTAAAGGCCCCTGTCACCTAAGTGCTACTGTGATTCCTGTGCTTTGCTTGTGTTTCTCCTTTCTCTCTCTGTCTTGTACAGTGTTCTTTCTGCCCTTTTCACTTAAAGTGGTGTTCTTTTTTCTCAGGGCATGTCTTCAGTACGTAATGCTTACATTCCCATGTGGAGTTGGCACGTGTTCACAGCATGTCTCAACTTAATCCCATTTTTTCATCCCTTTTTCCTCCCTTCTCCCTTCATCTCTGGATCTCCTTACCATTTGAGAAAGATCACCCTACTTCCTATTATCTGTCATTTCACTATTTATAATTTGTTTCTCTCTAAGAGAAACCATGCAATATTTCAGCTGGTGTGTCTGACTTATTTCACTTAACATTATGTCCATTTTCCTACAAATGACTTGCTTATTTTTCTTTATGCTAGAGCAGTACTCCATTGTGTGTAAAAACAGTACCACATTTTCTTTATCCTCTCATCTGTTGGTGGGCACATAGGCCACTTCCAAGGGTTAGCCATTAAGCTCACTTGAGACATCATATTAAGCTCACTGCACAAATCATATTCTGGTTTTCATTTTTGCATCAGGATCAAGAACTTTAGTGGCTTTCAGTACAGAGTCAGCTATGCACCCTACTTTGCAGTTGTGTTTCCTGGTACTGGTAACCCTTTGATTAAGTTCCACTGTGGTTAGGATGTGCTGCTCGTGACCACTTTCCTTATTACAGTCTTGGAAGCCCCTGAACTTGCAGGTGCTTTCATCACTGTTATTTTTAAGGTGTTCTGCGCAAAAGCTTTTTGTTAATCGACAGCACAGGTTCGCTGGCCCTTCTAGAAGCTGCAGCAAGAAGTACTTGGGAGCCTTGACTCAGCCTAAGAGCTCAGCTCGGGGTGGGGCTGGATATTTTCACACCAGGGATGTCATACTGAAGTACCCTCACTGAGGATAAAATTGGCATTTTAAGAATCTGAAAGCTTGTTATTTAAATTTAATGGAGATGGCCTGGAGATTATGGACTTAACGTGGGCTTTTCACATTTCTTAAAGGAGGTGGCTGGCTGTGGGCATAGAAGTTGTTCAGTTTAAGATAGGGAATTTGAAGTAAGGGTATTGTCTAAAGGCAATTTTTTTTTTCCTTTTAACTTAAATCTGGGCCCAGAATCACCAATACTGTTTCTCGTAAGTGAGGCAAAATGATATTAATTGACGCAAAGATTTACAAGATTCTGCTGCCTAGATTGCCCTATGCATTCTTAAGGAAAATGTAAAATTCTCACAGATCCTAGGATCCTCTCTCCCTGAACTAACAGAGCTGAGGGTGGGCTCATCAGGAAATAATCTGCTTCCTGTAGAAAGTGCTTATTCTTATCTGCTTCCCCACTCCTGGCCAGAATAAGTCTGGTTGTTTGACATCTCCACCCTTCCCTTCTCTTGAGTATAAATTCCCTAAAGCAGGTATCAGTGGTCTGACTTGGTCCCTAATGAATTCCGTCTTAGTTTGCTACTAGGAATAGGACAAATATTAAATTTGTTGGTTGAACAAATTAGTAAATCTTTCTGTGTAGCACTGGTTTCCTGACATGGATTGTGGCAGAGGTGTAAGATTTGCTGTAATAATCATGCACTCTTATCTCTGTCCCGAAAGTGTTGTCTCTGGCTTCCCTTAGTCTCATCTGCTAAATTGTGACACATAGGATCCTTAGACAGGACATGGCACAGAGTCTCTAGAAAGTGGTGGCCAATGTTAGTAATGGAAGACTTCCGGGGCACTGCGGCAGCCAGGAGTGCGAGGTACAGGAAAGGACAGCAGACAGCTTGGGGTGCTCACCCGCTGCACCTGGAGACAAAATGATCCTACATTGGTCATTTACGAACAGGTCTTGCTCCTTTAAATTATTTTAGATTAAAGGGAACATCTGACCCTGTGCAGAATCATCACAGCTGACTGACCCTTATTCCACTGGCAGACTTGCAGCTGAGAGGGCCACATCCTCCTCTTTCCTGTGTCTGTGCCACTGACAGTGGGCTGGGTGCCATCCAGCTGTGTCACAGTGTTCTATCCCAGACATATCTCGGAGAAGTACGCATTTAATCTTCATTTGTTCATTAGGGTCTCCCGTGTCTGATACGATAATCCGCTCTGGAAACAGGTCAGTCTGAAATCATAACAAAAGTCAAAGGAGGGTAATATAGTTAGAAAATACATGAGGCAAGGTAAATGTTACTGTTCAGGGAAAATATTCCTGAATTAAACATCTGCATGGGATGTTGGTCCTCACTCCTGCAGATGGTCCTGGGAGCTGTCATCGCTCAAGGAGTAGATTAATTGCATAGCTAGGCACAGACACACACACTATCCACAGCTATGTGCAGAGTGAGGGGCGCAAAGAACTGCCTTGCATGTTTTTCAACTAAGACTGAGAATTATGAACTTAGTTCATAATTACAAATCTCCTAGCATTCAAAATGAGGAGACCATGCTGAAGTTAATGGGAGATAAATTGCCATGCAGACTTTCGTTTATAAGTGTGATTCTGCTGGTTTTTGCAAGCTGCCAGTGAAATTAGAGGTAGAGAACACTGGGGTCTGCAAATATCCAAACTGCTCCAGCTGCAGAAAGATCCTTCCTGTGCCCAGCAGTATTAATGTCCCGCTCACCTGCTGCAGCTGAGGATGTGCATGAACCAACAGGCGCATACACGGTGAGCCTTAAGCGTCATCTAATTCACCACTTCGTTGGCAAATCCAACTCTGTAAGGTGGATTTTGCATGTCTTCATGGCAAAGACTACTGCCAGGCAGGGGGAGATTCCCACCGTATGTAAGAGATATTGACAAAAGAACACAGAACTTTAGTTTTGTGGAGCCAAGATTCATAACCTGGAGCTGCTCCCATGTTGTGGTGACCTTTGAATTGCTCCTCTCTGTCTTTTGAGTGCTGCACCCTGGTGTCACCCCTCCTCTTCTTCCATGGTGTCTGCCTTTCCTGTTTTCTCAGCTGACCATAGAGGGGCCATGGGGGAGAGGGGGCAGATACTGGATGGACGTCTTCCGGTGTCCTCATGAGAGAATGGAAATATTTGGCATGAAAAAAAATGATTTTGAGTGTGGATCTGTAAATTTAATATGACGTATTTAACATGTGTTGGGAGTAGTGATAAACCAAGTATGTAGCAATGTGAGTATTTTTCACAGGACCCACACTTATGCAAGGTTCTGATGCTGGATTGGGACACAGAGGCTTAAATGTGTTAAAATAGTAAGACTGAAGGGGTTATGTGTGTTTGTGGTGTGTGTGGGGGAAGAGATGATGCCACAAGCAGCAAGACCTGGAATGCAAACATTCACGTTTCTGGAAAACAAGATGCCAGTGTTTGGGGGTCGCTGGCGTTTTCCTCCAGGCCACATCAGTGGTGACGGGGTGCTGTCAGAGTTTGCAATGTAGAACCTCAAGTACAAAGCAGCAGAGATAGAATTATCTAGAATGTTTTTCATCAAGGCCCCAGACTTTGAGAGTTTGTTGCCTTTTTTTTTTTTCTTAATAAAATGCAAAGGTCATTTTTTCCTTTGGGAAAAAAAAAAATCACCTGCCATTTCACAGAGAAAAGGTGACATTTTTCTATGAAAAGGAGCCATTTTCCCAGGAGAAAGTGGAGGCAGTTTGTGGGATTACCTGACAGTGAGTTCACATAAAAGCAGAACAAGATGCTGTGTCGCTGGCAGCAGTGACATTTCCCTCCCTATGCAGAGCTGCACCTTCTAAAAGATGTGACACTGATTCCTCATGGTGATTCTCCAGATCGCTTGTGCGTGAGTGCAGCGGCATTATTAAGGACACATCCCTTGCTGACACAGAGGTGGGGAGAAGGTGGCAGGCTGGGGCACTTGGGCCGAGTCTGGAGTCCGGGGCTTGCGATCCACATGGCTCCTTGTTGCCCTGGTCAGCATTCCCCTCTACTAGTGACAGCGCAAAAGTGACACATCCCTTTGCTTGTTTGGTTATTCCCCAACCCTCATAATGGGCTGGGGACTTTTCACAGCATTGATTCCAAGGCCCACAAACATCCCTGAGGCTCCTCTAGGGCTACCCAACCACAGTCTACACAAACCAGCTGGAGGGGAGGAAGACAGTCTGCAGGGTGGCTTTGCTTGTGTTCGACGCAGTGTCTGCGTGGACAGGTAATGCAGCCATCCACATGGAAAGGGAGCAGTGTTCCCCATTGCCCTCCTCGGCCAAAGGGACCATGAGAGCTAACGGGCACCATTCGTGGAAATTGCATTACCTGCAAAAAGAGGAGATGGGCCTTCCTTTCCAATCTGGACATCTGCTTGGGCAGCAAATGTGGTTTCTTTGCCAGCTACATTAAGAAAGAAGGGAACTGGAGGAGAGGACAGCAGAGAGGACACAGCACCGAGGGAGGCCGCCGTGGCTCAGTATGTGACATGAACCCAGGTGAGATTTCTGTGGTTGAAGTGAGCATGGGGAGCAGAGCCTACTTGCTCAAGACAGCTGCCCACTGGACAGGGAAAACCCAGCCACCTCAGCCTGGGAAGTGCCCCAGTACCCCAGTACGGCAGGGGCTGACAGAGGTCAAAAAGGTCAAATGAACCACATTTGGCAGTGACCTGGTGACACACACACAGGCCCACCCCCGAGAGGGGAACCACGCAGGTACCGGGCACCATCTTCCTCTCTCCTCCAGGGACGTGGGAAGAGCTGGACATTGGTGAGTGCCAGGAGGCAGGCCGTGACTCCGAGCTGGGTGGTGTCTCCTGACCTCAGAGGTGCCGGGGTCTCAGCTGAAGCTCATGTGGCAGGAGAAAGGAAAAGAGACTTAAATCAAGTTTGAAGTTGAGGCTTGAATGAAGCTGGTCATATTGTGGCCAAAGTGACCAAAAAGTTGAGAACTTTCCCAAAATAGCATTAAGGGATAGGCAAGGAGGATGACTGGAAAAATAAGCCACTTCCTATGCTTATACCCCCCTCCTCTCCTGCTGCATGGAGACTGTTCTGCAAATAGGTTGCGTATGCATTGGGTGCCCAGCAATAATCAGAGGCCCTCTGAGTCCTAGGACCCCGTGCATTAGTTACACGTGTCATAGAGGCATGGATGGTCTGGTGAAGTGACACGGGCCGGGCGCCTGGAGATTCGTGCTGAGAGGCACACAGGCGGGTGAGGGGCAATGGAGAAATGAGCCTTCCGAAAGAGGAGTGGTGGGAGAGAGTGAAGGAGACTGGGAATCTGTTGGCTGTTCTGGGTCTGGAGAAGGCCACGTGCAGATGCACAAACATCCACCCATCCATCTGCTGTCCATCCATCCATCCAGCCGGCACACAGAAAGCCATAACTCAGAGCCAGAGGCTGTGCCGTCGCATCTCGCCCTAGAAGATGAAAGAGGCACAGACTGTGCAAGGCTCCAAATCTGGGCATGTAGAGAAGAGCAGAGCAATGTGCGATGCCTCAAGGCTGGGAGGCAGCAGGGAAGGAGGTGGAGACGAGTTGAGGCGGGAGGCCGTCGGGAGCTTCACCAGGAGGGAACTGCTGCAGTGCCGAAGAGATGTGACGAGGCTGCGACAGAAGGCAGCAGCACAGCCAGATCTGTCCCCTGGCTCCCGCTTCCCTCTGCAGACCCACTTCCCTTTCCAGAAGATGCCGGCAGGCTACTTGTCCTGTCCTACAGCTTCCACCGTGCAATCAGAGGCCAGGGCCAGGGTGAGGCCCCCGGACTCGGAGCTTGGGTCTCCTCGCGGCCAGGGTGCTGTATGCTGGGCACCTGTTTGTCGGAGCCCTCAGCTCTCAACACCAAGGAGAGGAAAAACGAGGACATGAAAAGGCAAGTGCCTGGACCGTGGCGCCTGTGTCGCTTCCTGTCTGAGTACATGAGATGAGGAAAGTGTAAACAGTTCTTGTTTGCTTGGTTGGATTTGTTTGTTTGAGTTTCGCGCCTGAGCAGCTGGGTGGACTATGTCCACTTCGTACAGAAAGAGGAGCGGGCTTGGCAGTGCTTTCGCCTACGTGGATGCCTTCCTTGAAAAGTCACACGGAGGAGGAAGGCCGTGTCAGGTAGCAAGAGATGGGAGCCTTTTGGCAGCTTTCTGTTTGATGGAACCAACGTCTGTGAACTGCTGTTCATCACACACAAACCGATTCCCAATTGCACTGGAATATTTTCTTTGTTGAGTGTCCTATGATCCCCTTATTTATTCCTTTTCAGAAAGAAATGGCTTCGATAGGATTCATTATTATGCCGGCAGCCTGGTCTCTACTGTCAGGAACTCAGTGGGGTGGGAGGGGAACAGAGTAAAAATGTGTGCCGAAGTCTACAACAGAGGATGCAGAATTGTAGATGGGAGAACAACCACAAACTGATGAAAGCTACAGAAAGATGGGGTTTGACTCATCATTTTTAAAATGACTGAATGACTTAGCTCCCTCCCACTGGAATAGGCTGGGTAAGTAACAGTAGCATGCACTCATTGAGAAAGTAAGGGCATCTGTGTAGTATCTGACGGAATCCCTACAGTAGCACTGAGGGGTAGGGATTAAACTTACTTCGCAAGTCAAGAACTAACTTCCAGAGGACCGGGGCTTTAGCTCAGTGGTTCGGCCACCTGCCTTGCAAGCACAAGGACCCGAGTTCGATCCCCAGTAC